>NC_054609.1:16618525-16932096 GCF_004785595.1 Juglans microcarpa x Juglans regia
TGTAAAAAATACGCAAAAATGATTATATGTAGCCAATCATGTTATATATACAGTAACTAGCCGTCAACTTGTGCAATATTGCGCATTCTTAAAGTAGTGGAAATTTATAAGTCTCAACAAATTATATAACAACCAACTGGCGAGAACATAAAGAATTGAAAATAAAATACTTAATAGGTAAAAAAGCCAAATCGGTAAGTAACGAAGACTCAATAGCAACAATAAGATCCTTTAAAAAAATAGCAACAATAAGATGAATAATTTTTATTATTGAAAAAGTAATAACAAAATGATATATAAAAGAGTTACATGATGGGAAAATGATTAAAGAGATAATTAATGAGAAACTAATGACCGCAAGATTAAAAGTCTTCTTTGTGTATTTTTTTATCTCTATTGAATAATTTATCTTAAATAATAGAAAATCTTCATTTGAAAAACCTTTTATTTTTTTTAATGATAATATCATCAAGCTGAGTATATATGTTTATTATCTATTCTATAATAAAAAAGCAAGTATAGACTCGACTACGTAGGAATTCATGTTATAACTTGGCCCAACTTACCCATCTACAGATTCCATCCTGCTTGAACTGAAATGTTCCTGCTAAAGGTTCTGATCCGACCAGAGGGCTCCTGCTACAGTTTCAAGATTGGGCTAAAGTGCTCATGCTACAAAACCAAACGGACTAGACAACCAAATTAAAACCATCCGACCAAAAATATTCAGAACCATAGACAACCAAAAATCTCCACAACCAGAAACCAGCTAATCATGGACGAGACATAAACCCATGGTGGTATAATTGGTATGAGAAAACTAGACCAACGACAGTACTGTGGGTTACAATTTACTTACTGGCTAGTCGTAAACAAACCAAACAAATAACTTCACAAATCTTACTAAACTGAAGATAAAATTTAAATTTAAGAGACATTAAAACTAAAGGACATCAGAATTCTTTCTTCTAACATCCTTTCCTCAACTTAATCATGCTCACCAACCTAATCCCGGTCCTCAGTTGGACTCTCCACATCATCTGAAAAATATTATGAAGATAGGGGATGAGTTATCAACAACTCAGTAAGCAGAGGACATATGCTAGCGTGCAAACATGAGCATTTACAAAGTACATTATGCAGAACAAAATATTTTACAAAGTTATCATGCAGAACAAGATATGTTTTCAAAGGTAACAGAGCGATGATTTTAAGACAAGTAAAATCCCGTAATACTTTGGCATAACATACACTGAGTATCATCATCACATCAAAACAGAGTATCACACAAAGAAGAGACCATGTTTCACCCCCGTGGTAGGGTTGTGCTAACCCCAGTGGCCAAACCAGGCAGAGACAGGGGTGAAATCTTTCATTTATTACTCTCGAAATCCCGAGTGTGTACACAGGAAAGACCACAATAAAACTACTTTGTTTCCAAAGTGGGTGCACTCAGAGACAGAGAAGTTGGTACCAACCCTAACAGAGCAGAGCAGAGACAAAATTAGATACAAAAAAAAATCAGTACAACATGCCAAAGGTTTTTAGATGTTATATCAAAATAAAATCAGATCATTTACACATACTGAAAATAGAAGCCAGAACATCTTTCAAAATAAATGCACAATTTTTTAGATTCTCAATATCGCTCCTTTTTCAGATTTCAGAGACCATAAGACAGAATTTTAGCTCATGTCTACACAATGCATGTCAAAAAATATTTTTCATTTTTCAAACAGATTTCATGAATAATGCAATGAAACAACCGAGGTTGGTCTTTGTTTTCCCAAGTTCCCATTACATCACCAAATATGCAAGTTTTCAGAAAATCAACCTCAGCCTTATTAACTTGTATAAAACCTAGCATAGGAACCCCACTTACCTAACTCCTGCAGCGTATTATCTATGTCTTGAATTCGACCTCTAAAAATCTCGTCACCTATTGATAGAAAAATATATACACTGAGTATTAAACGACAATTGACATAATGTCCATCTAATAATTAAAACCCATAATCCCAAACCATATTATAGTAAAAACAACTCACTAAGACAACCATATCGTAATCTGGACAGCCCGCATGTCAACCCAAAATACCATATACTAATCTTAATATTTACCTATACACCCACCAAAGTCAACGTCAAACACAAATAATCAAAATATCAACCCCACTTCAATGGCCCCTGACTCCAAGCAATCATCACAACTCAACCAAAACAACAATGTAACTCCAAATAATTAAACCTCCACTCCAATGGTCATATTAAAAAAAAAATCCCAAATATTACAAAAAACAGCCCCTACTCAACTCCCAGTTTCCATTTGGTTTACTGCACATCCAACCCAAATAATTCAAAACTCCAAGACCATTCCAACACAAGGTGTTTGCTCACACACAAAAATGCCCGAGAACTCACGAACTACATATTTCAAATATTTCATTGAAGTGAAAAACAAACAACAGCCAAAAAAAGCTGACTTGAAGTGAAAGTGTGGGTGCACGTACGAGACCGAGAACGAGAATGGCTTACTTGGGAAAGTTAAATTCTCCCGTAATGGCTTCAATGGTTACACGAAAAAAAAAAAAAAAAAAAACCCAATCCGAGGATCCACGAAACCACAATACCCAAAAACCACAAAGCAACAACAAAATCTGCAAGTGATGAAATAGAGAGGGTCGACTGAGAGGGTGGAGTTCAGGGTCTTACATGTAGAATAAAAGAGAGGGAGAAAGAGATACTTGTAGGCAGAAAAATCACCAAGTGGAAAGAGGAAGAGCCGCGTCTGAAGAGAGAAAAACCAATTGCAGAAAAATAGAGGTACGCGAGAGGGAGAAACACAAAATCTGCAAAAAATGGAGGGATGCGGCTGAGTGAGAATCGATTTTGCAAAAAAGGAAAATGCAAGAAATTTGGGGCATGAGATTCGAAACCACTAAACAGAACCAATGAAAAGAAAAAGATGAAAATGGAAGGAAGTGAGTGACGTGGGAGAGAGGGATGCGAGGGAAAGCAGAAAGGAAAGGAAAACCGAAAGAGAAAGAGAGGGAGAAGGAATGGGGGGAGCTGAGGGCGAATGGAAAACTTACCCACAAATGACATCGTTTCACACTCCTCCAAGGAAAAGGTTGGGCCCTAGCACATGGTCCGGGCCTCACAACACTTGGGCCTTACATTTATCCTACCTTTATTTTCTGCCCAAGCTTAGTTTTCTGGCCTACCATCATTTTTCCGTCCTAGATCAACACTTTCTCTCACCACTCCATCGGGCAAGCACTTTTAGCCCCTGGCAGAACCTTTATACACTTTCGAGGTGCCCGCCCTGAGCATGAACTATCTGTGTGAGACTCAGCCTGCTACCAAGCCCGGGCCCATGGAAGAGTCTCCATAACACATCGCACGGTTCGCGCCCTTTTTGCCATTTTCATGCATGCCCTTTTCATTCTCTTCCCCTAGGTTTTTCTCTTTACTATTTATATCTTATATTTAAGTGTTCTTAACATCCTCAACCCTAGTTTATGTGCCACTCATCCTCCTCTTCACAGAGTCAAACAGGAACTCCATTTCACTGCACTAGAGAGGGACCTTGCCTTTAACCACCTTCCATCACTGAAGCAGAGCATCGCCTGCAGCCACCCTAACCCCTCGGTACCACATGCTGCAGCTCATCTGCATCCAACGGAGTGCACCATAACACCCTTAGCCCCTGCACATCCCCACGAGATCAAGCACCCCTCCCCACGGAAAGCTCTGTTCCCACACCAAGAAACAGAGGAGTGTTTCTACTCCACATGAGTGTTCAACCTGCCAACCCACGCTGCAAGCCATCATCGCACCACCCTCAATCCGCCGCGCGCCACCTTTGTCCCTCGGTAAGCCACGAACACTCCCTCGCCGTATTTCCCCCTTTCGGTTTTGCTCTCCCCCTCCGTCTCTTCTCTCACACTAGCTCCCTCTCCCTCGTTTTCAGCTCTCGCTCTTCCTCTCTCCCTCTGCGAAGCCATCAGGGAACTCACCACCCCCGCAGCCCAGCTTCCATCGCACTCCCATGGTGCCATTGCCTCGATTTTTCGGGGGTAAGCTTCTGTCGCCACTCCCATTTGAGCCTCTACATGTTGTTATTTTTGGTAGTTGTTGTTAGTTGTTTAAAAAGGAAATAGAGTGTGTTTTGGGTTTTGACCTTTCTACCCTTTTTATTAAAGGCATACTTTAATTTTTGGAGTGGCTTTTAATCGACTACAAGACTTATACCGATAGGCTCAGTTTTATTTGATTGGTGTTTAAACCTAGTGAGTTATTTTTTTAGTGGGCTGGACTTGAGATTTATTTTATATACATCATTTTGATAAACCCGTCTATTTTTTTATTAGACGTGATTTCATTATGTTTCATAAACTGTTTTAGTAATTTCATTGGACTGAGTTTTTTTTTAACAAGCTAAAATTTCACTATTAGAGATATGAGTAGTTGGACTCGAATTCTTTTTATAATTATATTATCTAGTAGGAGATTTTTATAGTTACACTTCAATAGTAAGTAAGTTAGATTTTCTTTTTTTTTTTTTTAATGTTTAGTCGAAGTATTAAAGGGACATCGATGATTGTAATTAATGAGGTTATGAGAATTATAAGTTTTGTTGAATTAAAATAAGTTATTATAGAAGCTTAGGCTTAAATATTGAAATATATCTTCAATTGAAATTTATGGGAATTACGTAATTACCTTATAGGTGACGATTAAAAATTGTTCGGCATTGAGAGGAAATTTTTAGGAAAAGCTAAGAAGTCCAGGTAAGCGGGGTTCTTATGCTAGATTTGCAAAAAAGGAAATGAAACTGGGGTTGGTTTGTAAAATTGTGCATGTTATTTTAAAAAGAAAATGTGAAAAACAACCTCAATATATGTTTTGCATTCACTCATGAAATATGTATGAAAGATTAAAGAAATATTTTTGAAATGAAAGTGTAGACGTGAGCAATATTTGACATGTTTCTGAAATGTGAGGAACGAGCGAATATGAAAATCGAGATTGTTATACATGTGATATGAAATATTTTGGATCTGTTATTAGTCATCTGAAAATGATATGAATATGTTCCGCACGTGGTTTGATATGATATGGGTATGAAAACCTTTGGCATATTTATCTGTTTTGATTCTGATTCTAAATATAGTTCTGATATGATGATATTGGTTCACGTGATATGGTTGGTACATATGAGTGCATCTACTTTGGAAACAAAGTGGTCTTTTATTTATTATTTCATGTGTACACACTCGGGGCTCCGAAATTGAAAAAGGGAAAGTTTCACAACATGACACTGCCTTGTTTGGCCACCGGGATAGCACAACCCTACCACAAGGATTAAACATGATATATGGCATGATACGATACGATATGTTATAACAAGATGAAGATGTGCAGTTATGTTATGCTAAAGTGGTTTTTTTTTTTAAATATGAAAATGGCTTATGAGTATGAAAAGAGTTAAAAGTCGCTCTAATTTTTCTAATAACACGTTTTGAGATGTGCATATGAAAAAAATGAAATGTTTTATTCCATTCATACCAAACTTTCTAAAAATGGCTCATGTTTACATACCAGTATATGTTCTCTACTTACTGAGTTGTGGATAACTCACCTCTTATCTTCATATATTTTCCAGCTAACAAGGATTACCCATCTAGGGGTCTGGATTAGAAATTGGAGCTTGACTAGATATGGATAGAAGGTCGAGTTCCTGTGTGAGTAAAAGAGTATAACTTGAGTATCTGAAGTACTTTGAGTTGTTTGGACATATTGAAATTTAAAGATATATCGGTTTATTTCGTTGAGATTATTGAAAAATTACCATTTGGTTTATGCTATTTTGTAATGGTGATGATTTATGGAGTTTGTATTATGGTTATTTGGAAATATGAGATTGTGTGCTATTTATGAAGTCTTTAGAGTTTTATGTGCTTGAAGAGACAGGTTTGTAAGTGACAGGTAGTAATTCTCTGATCCCTTACAGGTATAGGGTGTTACAGTTGGTATTAGAGCCAGATTTGAGGTTCTGCAGACTAAAGTGTGTGAGATTTCAATGTACAGATAGGCCTTAAGCAATCGTTTTCAGATTTGAGGTGATATTGGAATGGACTATAAGGTAGAATATTATAGGTATTCGAGGGCTTAAGAGTTGCAGACCTTAGGAATGATTATGATGTGTAGGATTTTACAGGTATATGAGCTGAATTCTTTTTATTGGTGGTTCAATCTGCTTCTAGAGATTTTTTTTTTTAAATAGATTTTATGGAGCTAAATTTTAAACTTTGGAGATTAATCATTTTTGTTTTTACGTGTACTTCTTACCTTCATAACTCTAAGGTATTATATATATGTTTTGTTTTTACGGTTACCAGTAATTATTCATGTTTATAGGAACGCTATAATTTTTGAAATGAACATTAAAAATTCAAGTTATTTTGTCAGGGTGCCACCTCGTCGTCGAGAACGAAGGATGTCGGACGTGAACACAAATGAGAGTGAAAAGGAAGCAAACCCGAGTGCTTCCGAAGTGCAAGAGCAGCAGCTCATCAGTTAATAGATGATCTCGCGCAGAATCCTTTGGGTCGTCAACGCAACTATAATGAAGAAGGTTGCATCATAAAACAGTTCAACCGGATGCACCCCCTTCATTTGATAGGAAAGGCGAACCAACCCTAGCTAAAGATTGGGTGCAAGATATTGAAGAGATATTGCGGGTGTTAACCTGCACAGATGAACAAAAGGTGGCGTATGTAACATTCAAACTGACCGGTGAGGCAAAAAGATGGTAGGTCTCAGAAAGAACTATTCGAGAAGCAGGGGGAACAGAAATAGTCAGTTGGCCACATTTTAAGGAGATTTTTCTTGAGCAATTTTTTCCAAGCTCGGCTCCAGAGGATAAGGCAATGGAATTTTCCACGTTGGTGCAGGGAACCATGACGGTGCACCAATATGCAACTAGATTCATTGAATTATCTCGTTTTGCTGCGTATCTGATTCTTGAAGAGGAAAAGAAGGCGTGTAAATTCGAACAAGGGCTGACTGAAAACTCTATGAACGAGTAGTGGGCTTCCAGATTCAGAATTTCTTAGAGTTTGTAGATAAGGCCACAGCTTTTGAGCAAAACCTTCAAAGGAGCGCTGCATTGCACGATCAGAGGAAGATGACTAATTCATTGGTGCATCATTCTTGCATTGATCAGGGAGCGTGGAAAAAGAGGAATGAAGGTAGTAGCTCGTGTAAAAGGCTGGTCCAAGGCACCCAACAAGCATATCAATGTAGAACATGTAATCGTGTACATGCCAGAGTATGCCGGAAGGAAGCGGGGCTATGCTATCGTTGTGGCAAATTGGGTCACTATCTCAGGGATTGCCCTTTACTTTTAGATAGAAACAGGCCACCACCCCTAGGGCAGTAGGGAAAGCGCGAGGCAACATCCAGCGTACTACTGTGCCTGCAAGGGTTTTTGCTCTGACACCTGGTGAGGCTGAGGATAGGAATGATGTGATCAAGGGTATGACTTCTTTGTTATATTTTAAGATATTACTTTGTGGATTAAGGTTAAGACTTGGAAATTTTAGTTCATGAATTATGTTGATTGTGACCACAGGTACTCTTTCTTTGTTTTCTAATAATGCCATTATATTATTTGATTCGGGAGCGACACATTCGTTTGTTTCCATGACTTATGCTCGACTTTGCACCTTAGAAACCGAAAAGTTAAAGTCCAAGTTAGTGGTCGCTACCTCAACAGGAATTCTGTGGTTTGTAACGAGTTTCTACCAGGGTGTCCTTTATCAATTGAGAAAAGACTGATGCCAGCAGATTTGATAGTGTTTAACATGATCAGGTTTGATGTAATTTTGGATATGGATTGGTTGGCTTGCTACCATGCTAGCATAGATTGTTTTAAAAAGGAAATAGTATTTAGACCCCCAAAGGAAAGTGAATTTCGGTTCACATGTTCAAAAGTAAGGATGCATCCACCCATCATATCTGTCGTCCAAGTTGAGAAATTGTTACGAGATGGTTGTCAAGGATTCTTAACCTACGTAGTAGAAACACCAAAAGAGGAGTTGAAGTTAGAGAAGATACTTGTGGTGAGGGAATATCTAGAGGTTTTCCCAGAAGATTTACCTGGACTCCCACTCGAGCGGGAGGTAAAGTTTACTATCGAACTAGTCCCAGGCACGGCACCCCTTTCAAAGGCACCTTACCGGACACCGTCTGAATTAGTGGAACTCAAGGAACAGTTGCAAGACCTGTTAGATAAGGGTTTTATCAAGCCCAGTATATCACCTTAAGGAGCTCCAGTCCTCTTTGTGAAGAAAAATGATGGATCGATGAGAATGTGTATTGACTACAGGGAGCTTAATCGGGTGACCATAAGAATAAGTACCCGCTACTCCGTATAGAGGAATTGTTTGACTAGCTCCAAGGTGCTCAGGTATTTTCAAAGATTGATCTTCATTCGGGTTATCATCAATTGAAGATCAGGGCAGAAGACGTAGCTAAGACAGCTTTCAGGACTCGTTATGGCCATTATGAGTTTTTGGTCATACCTTTTGGCCTGACTAACGCCCCAGCAGTATTCATGGATTTGATGAACAGGGTGTTTCATGAATTTTTGGATAAGTTTGTGGTTGTTTTTATTGATGATATATCAGTATACTCTAAGAGCAAGACTGAGCATGAAGAAAATTTGAAGCTGGTACTGGGAACACTCAGAGATAAAAAGTTGTTTGCTAAATTGAAGAAGTGCGAATTTTGACTTGATTCAATCGCATTTATGGGGCATGTAGTTTCGAAAGATGGCATTTCAGTGGACCCAGGAAAAGTGGAAGCGGTGGTTAGTTGGCCGACACTGAAGAATATTCATGACATTAGAAGTTTCTTGGGATTGGCGGGTTATTACCGTCGATTCATTGATGGTCTTTCCAAGATAACAGCTCCTCTCACAACATTCACCAAGAAAAATAATAAATTCAAATGGTCAACAAGGTGTGAAGAAAGCTTTCAAGAGTTGAAACGGAGATTAGTGACAGCTCCGGTGTTAACAGTCCCCACTGCTAGAGGTGGGTTTGTAGTTTATAGTGATGCATCAAGATTTGGATTGGGATTCGTATTGATGCAACATGGGAAGGTTATAGCATATGCCTCACGCCAACTGAAAGCATACAAACAGAATTATCCCACGCATGATCTGGAACTTGCGGCAGTCTTTTTTACACTTAAGATTTTGATGCAGGACATGGATGCAACCAATGTGGCATCTGTTTCCTATGATTCTGGAACACTTAAGTGATTTGCATGAAGAAGGAATTCCAACCATGCACCAGGTTGATTGAGGGTTACAGCGTCAACTTTCCTTTGGAATTGTTTCCATTTTCACGATGATTTACTATTTACTTTGGTTTATTGTTTCCTTTAATAAGTATTATTTCCTTTATCAATTATCTACTTTCCTTTTGGTGATTTATATATACATTTGGCTATCGTTGTAAGGAGGAAAAAAATAAAAGTTTTTGGAATAAGAAAACAGTGTTATCTTTTTTCAATTTAGCGCCAACTTTCGGAAGACACAGTTCTTCCGTTGCTTTTCTGTTTTCCTCATAATCTCCATTTCTTCTGTTTATTAATTTTGAATAAATTCCGCTATGCCAATTTGGCATCAGAGCAAGGCTTTACCTGGCTTGATGGCGCGAGATAATTCACAAGATGACGATCGTGGCATGCAAGCCATTTGGACTGCCTTTAATTCTCAAGATCAAAGGAACCAACAACGCTTTGAAGGGATCGAATGCATGCTACAGGAGATTCAAACAGCCATCACAGGCATTCATGTTGGTGGTGATAGGAACCAAGATAATGAAGGTGCAAATCGTCCACGGGGTGGTCGTGGTTTTATGCATCAGCAGCGGGACCAAGCACATGACGATTCTTCTAGTGACGAAGAATTGGAAGGCTTGGTCCATGGGAATCAAGATGGCAGGAGAGCTCTAGACAACAACCACAATTTTCAAATTAAAATTGACTTACCTTGTTTCAATGGTCACCATCATGTTGAGAGCTTCCTCGACTAGATGCTTGAGGTGGAGAACTTCTTTGACTATATGCAAATTCCTGAAGCACAACAAGTGAAGCTAGTTGCTTATAAATTGCGTGGTGGTGCCTCGGGTTGGTCGGAACAAATGCAGAATAACAGGAGGAGACAAGGCAAACAGCCAGTGCGTGTATGGCCTAAAATGAAACGCCTGATTAGGGCTAGATTTCTTCCTCCGGACTATCAACAAATTCTCTACCAACAATACCAAAACTACAAGCAAGAGGCGAGGATTGTAAATGACTACACAGAAGAATTTTATCGGTTAAATGCTCGTAATAATCTTTCGGAGACAGAGGGACAACAAATTGCACGATATATGGGGGGTCTACGTATGGCCATCCAGGACAAGGTTACTTTGCACACTGTGTGGTCTCTTTCGGAAGCAGTTAATTTAGCTATAAAGATTGAAATGCAACTAGCCAGGCCACCACCAAGGATACCGAACCAAATACCATAAGTAACACCTGCCATCCAGCAACAATCTAGTAACTCACGGCCTCCACCATACAGCAGGTTGCAGAAAGGAGAGAGCTGTGGCGCCCACGACCCCCATGTAAGGAGACACGGGAATCGAGACGCCGGGATGATGACAACAAGGTAACACATCCCAACGTTAGTGCCAAGTGTATGTACATGCAACAGTGTACAAAAACAATACAGCGGATAATTAATATAACTAAGTATCATAATTGTTAATACATTTTAAACAATCAATAAAAAAGTTTAAATATTATACAGTCATCCGAAATAAATATTTTAAAAGTCCCAAACCAAAATACGAGTGATCCAATCACTCCTCGGGCAGAGCCGACTCCTCAAGCTCACCCTCATCCTCCTCTGCATCAAAATCTGCGTTACCATAGAACGGTACCGCAAGTAAGCATAACCCAAATAACCACGAGATAAAAATATATTAATGCTACCAACATGCATGCATATGATGAGATATGCATTAAATTCAAAAATACTATTTTTTCTAAAAATAGATATTTTCCAACACACGCCAAAATCTCATTTTGGCCAGAAAAGAATACTCAGTCATCTTCTGGGAAAAATGACCCAAATCAATAAAATCTCATTTTTCCAGAAAACAAATCACAAAAAAACCTTTTAATCAACACACGCTATTTTCCCAGAAAATAGCTCATTATTTCATTAACCAATGCACCATGATCTCCCATAGGGATCATCCGCACGTCCTGGCTTCGTAGCAATGCTCAGTTCCGCGCCCAGCGCGTTCGTGGCCAAGCGCCCTCTAGCCCCCGCCAGCAGAGGGGCCACGAAGTCGACACGAGACAGTCTCGTCCGATCACGTTGTCGCCCAACGACAACCCAGGGGACGTCACTCAGTATATTCCACTCCCGAGTGACCAGAGGAGCTCCACAGAGATAATACCCCATCTCGGCTTGGGATCGTGATACACACGCACTCAAAATCCTTTAACACATGAAAACTCAGTTTTCATGAAACACATGAACATGAATGCATGTACACGAAAATCCAGTTTCCTTTACAAACATGATCATGTGTGCAATATGCCATGTACATGAACAACACCATACCAACAACCAACATTTTACAATACCAACCAAACACACAACTCCATTCACAATCCATCCGACCCCCAAACTCCTCGGACTCAGTTCGGCATGTCCAACCAGTTCACAATAATATGGGTTAGTGCAAAAATATATTTAAATCATGATAGTTCTTTGAAAAAATACTTACAGTGCTATATAATAATTTCTGAAAGATCATGGAGCTGCAAAAGATGGCGACACAGCAACATAACAGTGAAAAATACACCGTGGCTGTGGGTCTCAAATACCCACTTTTGAATGGGGACAAACTAAGACCCGAAATTGATAGGATAGGGCCTAGAGAGGTCGGTGAGGCCAATGGTGGTGGTGGTTTGCTGTGGGTGGCGGCACAAATGGTGGTTTTAGGCCAAAAATACCCAAATCGGAAATGGGTTGGATGTGCTTCACCGGTGACGGATCGGAGTTGGGGTTGGGTCCATTGGGTTGCTAGAAGGTCAAGGATGAAGTGGTGAAGAAATGGTAGCCGGTGGTGGCGCCACGGAGGCGCGCGGACGAAGTGAAGGTCGCGGCTTTGGGTGGTTCGTGGAGGCTACCGACAGCTCGAGGGAGGCTGAAGTTGGAAGGGTGTGATCTCCGGCCGGAATGGAAGAGGTTAGGCTGGGCAGTGAAGGCCACGGCGACACGGCGGCGGCGCAACGGCGCAAGGAATGCTGCGGCGTGCGTCGTGCGTGGAGGAGAACGACGGAATGAGGGGGGCTGGAATTTAAGAGGTGGGGTCGCCGGCCGATGGGGAAGTGAATGGTAGGGGCGGTGATCGACACGAGTGACGCACGACGGCGCTGTGGGTGGAGGAGAAAACGGACAGGGAGGGAGCGCAGGGGCTTCTCGCGCGGGGAGAGAAAAGGAAGAGGAAGAAATGGGGAAAAAGAAAAGAAAAAAAAAAAAAAAGGAGAAAAAGAAAAGTAGGGAAAAGAAATGAGGTCCAATCCTCACATCTTGGGTCACAGAAAATGATCCAACGAAAATGATTTTCAAACAGCAAATCCATTAAAATAAATTAAATGTAATGATACAATGAAAATAAAATAATTAAATCTCATAATCAATTAATTAAAAAAGAAGAATAATTTAAATGTACAACAATAACTAAATATTAAGAAAACATAACAATTTAATTTTCACAATTTAAATATTATGAAATAACCCATTTAAAATATCCGATAATTATAAAATAAGAAAATAAATTTTTAAATTATTAAAAATAATCCTTCAATGAAAATACACTAAAATACGGGGTGTTACAAGAGCAGTACACAAAACACAAAAACTCCAGTACATAAAGAAGGGGGAAGCAATAATCCTTACACTCGACCTATGACGAGGAAATGTTTTCGGTGCATCCAGCCGAGGCATTGATCCAATGAGTGCCCCACACGCCGTTCAGTCCATGTAATAGAAGAGGGTGAAGAGGACCCAAAAGAGGGAGGAAGCAGTGAAGAAGGCAAAGTAGAGGAATTTGTTGAAGGAGATGAAGGAAAACCAGTCAGTTGTGTCGTTCAATGAGTCCTACTAGCCCCGAAAATAGAAGAAAAAAATCAGCGACATTCTATTTTTAAGACACGATGCACTGTTAGAAACAAAGTATGCAACATAATTATTGACAGCAGAAGTTGCGAAAATATAGTATCAAGAGCCCTTGTTAATGCATTGGAATTAAAGGTGGACAAACATCCGCATCCTTATAAGATCAGCTGGATCCAAAAAGGAGCAGAAACCAGGATTAGCAGTATTTGTTGTGTGCCTTTCTCCATCGGGAAATACTACCATGATGAGGCCATGTGCAAAGTGGTTGACATGGATGCCTGTCATATTCTGCTTGGGAGGCCTTGGCAGTTTATACGTGGATGCCACTACAAGGGACGCGCAATATTTACTCCTTTTGGTGGCGTGATCGGAAGATAGTATTGATGCCCATGGGGGACAAAGGTCCTAACTCCTTGCAGGTTGAAGAAAAAAATACTCTGTTTACCGTAAGCGAGAACCACTTCCTTAAAGAGGCCAAAGAGTTGGGAGAAATATGGACACTAGTAGTAAAAGGAGAAGAGGTTGTCGAGTCCCCTGATGTACCCCCACAGATACAGTATCTATTGACGGAGTTTGAAGGCCTCGCACCACCTGAATTGCCCGAGGGATTGCCACCAATGTGGGATGTCCAACATCATGTTGACTTAGTTCCTGGGGCAAGTTTGCCGAATCTACCGCACTATAGGATGAGCCCCAATCAGCACAAGATCTTACAAGGACAAGTGGAAGACCTCCTTCGCAAGGGACTGATACGAGAGAGCATGAGCCCGTGCACGGTGCCCGCCTTGATCATGCCAAAGAAAGATGGGAGTTGGCAGATGTGTGTGGACAGCCACGCCATCAACAAAATAACGGTAAAATACCGGTTCCCTAATCCCTGATTAACTGATTTGTTGGACATGCTTGCAGGGTCTAATATTTTCTCAAAAATTGATTTACGAAGCGGGATCATCAAATACGCATTCGGCCAGGCGATGAGTGGAAAACGGCCTTCAAAACCAAAGAAGGCTTGTATGAATGGTTGGTAATGCCGTTTGGCCTCTCTAACGTGCCAAGCACCTTCATGCGGGTCATGCATCAAGTCCTCAAGCCTTTCATCGGAAAATTTGTGGTGGTCTATTTTGACAACATTCTCATTTACAGCCGCAATGAAAGTGAACATTTGAGCCATCTCAGAGAAGTTTAATCGGTACTTTTCCATCACAAGTTGTTTAATAACTTGAAGAAATGCACCTTTTTGAATAGCAGGTTATTGTTTCTGGGCTTTGTGGTGAGTGCTGAAGGAATACACGTCGATGAAGAGAAGGTGCGTGTGATATGTGACTGGCCAACCCCCACCACTGTCACCCAGGTTCGTAGCTTCCATGGCTTGGCAACTTTCTATCGCAGGTTTATACAAAACTTCAGTTCCTTGGCAGCCCCCATTACAGAATGTATGAAGAAAGGGCGTTTCTTGTGGGGAAAAGAGCAAGATGATAGCTTCAGCATTATCAAGGAAAAGCTATCGACGGCATCAGCACTCGCCCTCCCCAGTTTTGACAAACTTTTTGAAGTTGCGTGCGACGCCTCCATAGTTGGTATAGGTGTTGTCCTGTTCCAGGAGGGGCGTCCTATAGAGTTCTTTAGTGAAAAATTAAATGAGGCCAAGTGCAAATGGACCACCTATGAACTAGAATTCTACGCAGTTATAAGATCTTTGAAGCATTGGGAGCACTACCTGATTCAACGAGAGTTCGTCCTCTACAGCGACCACCATGCACTGAAGTTCATCAATACCCAAAACAGCTTGAATCGCATGCACGCTAGGTGGATTAGTTTTATGCAAAAATTCACTATGGTGCTCAAACATAAATCTGGTCAGCAAAACAGAGTAGCTGACGCTCTCAGTCGGCGTGCATCTGCGCTCGTAACCATGAAGACTGAGATCACTGGTTTTGAGCAACTCAAAGAAATGTATCCCAAAGATGAAGACTTTGCTAAAATTTGGAAGCAATGTGCGTCGGGTCACCCACAAGCAGACTTTCATATACAAGAGGGATACCTCTTTCATGGGAATCAATTTTGCCTTCCTCGGACATCGTTGTGTGAATATGTTCTACGTGAGTTGCATGGGGGAGGATTAGGGGGTCATGTGGGTAGTGACAAGATGATTCCCTAGTGATCGAGAGATATTTCTGGCCTCAAGTGAGAAGAGACGTTGGGAGGTTTGTGCAAAGGTGTCCCGTTTGTCAAGTGAAGAAAGGTCAAGCACAAAACACGGGACTTTACATGCCATTGCCTATTACTCAGAACATTTGGGAGGATTTGAGTATGGACTTCGTGCTCAGGTTGCCGCGGACTCAACGCGGTGTTGATTCTATCTTTGTCGTCGTTGATAGATTCTCCAAAATGGCACATTTTATTCCTTGCCGAAAGACATCGGATGCATCAAGTGTCGCTCATCTGTTCTTCAAGGAAGTTGTCCACTTACACAGTGTTCCAAGGACAATTACTTCTGACTGGGACACCAAATTCCTTAGCCATTTCTGGATCACATTGTGGAGGAAGTTTGGGACCTCCCTCAAGTATAGCAGTACCTGTCACCCACAAATCGATGGCTAGACTGAAGTAACCAACCGAACACTGGGTAACATGTTGCGTTGCATATCTGGTGACAAGCTGAAACAATGGGATGTAAGTCTCCCGCATGTTGAGTTTGCTTTCAATAGCATGAACAATCGGTCAACTGGGAAGAGCCCTTTCGAAATAGTCTACACTAGACCTCCAAGATTTTCCCTTGACTTGGTAACTCTTCCAAAGACCCCTGGGATGAGCATAGCAGCTGAAAACTTGGCAGAAAAAATTTGACAGGTGCAAGAAAAGGTGCGTGACAATCTAGAGAAGGCCAACATGAAATACAAGCATGCTGCAAATAAGCATAGACGAGCCAAGATATTTGAAGAAGGGGACCTCGTGTTGGTTCATTTACGGAAGAATCGTTTTCCCGTAGGCACTTATGGCAAATTACAAAACAGAAAGTATGGCCCTTATCGCATCTTAAAAAAAATTAGTGATAATGCCTACGTGGTGGAACTTCCAGAAGACATGTCCATCTCCCCCACTTTTAATGTAGCTGACTTGTTTGAGTATCACCCTCCTGATGAGCAACTTAATGCAAACACAAACTCTGAGGCGAGTTTAATTCTAAGTGGCAGGGAATTGATGCAGGACATGGATGCAACCAATGTGGCAGCTGTTTCCTATGATTTTGGAACACTTAAGTGATTGGCGTGAAGAAGGAACTCCAACCATGCACCACGTTGATTGAGGGTTATGGCGTCAACTTTCCTTTGGAATTGTTTCCATTTTCACGATGATTTACTATTTACTTTGGTTTATTGTTTCCTTTAATAAGTATTATTTCCTTTATCAATTATCTACTTTCCTTTTGGTGATTTAGTTATATATACATTTGGCTATCGTTGTAAGGAGGAAAAAATGAACGTTTTTGGAATAAGAAAACAGTGTTATTTTTTTTCAATTCAGCGTCAACTTTCGGAAGACACAGTTCTTCCATTGCTCCTCTGTTTTCCTCATAATCTCCATTTCTTCTGTTTATTAATTTTGAACGTATTCCGCTACGCCAGATTTGGAGACACTATCTGTATGGGAAAAAGTGCGAGATTTATACAAATCACAAGAGTCTGAAATATCACCCAAAAGGAATTAAATATGAGGCAAAATAGATGGCTTGAGTTGATCAAGGATTTTGATTGTACCATCAATTATCACCCAGGCAAAGCTAATGTTGTGGCCGACACCTTAAGTAAGAAGTCTATGGGACCAGCAGTTGCAGTCCTTACCACTCAACATGGGTTGATAATGGACCTAGAAAGAGCCGGTATTGAGATTATCACTAGTGATACAAGTACTTTCTTGGCCAGTTTGATAGTTCAACCAACCTTAATAGATAGAATCAAAGCTGCTGAGAAGGTGGATTTAGGGTTGGTGAAGCTAGTGGAAGAAGTCGGGAACGAGGACAAATCTGACTTTAGCGTTTTCGAGGATGGAGTTTTAAGGTTTAGAGGTAGATTATGCGTGCCAGCTAATGAAGAACTTGAAAGGGTAATTCTTGAAGAAGCACACCGTTCCTTATACACAGTTCACCTAGGGAGTACCAAGATGTATCGAGACTTGAGAGAGTCTTTTTGGTGGAATGGTATGAAAAGAGAAATTGCTAAATTTGTGGAAAAGTGCTTAACTTGCCAACAGGTGAAGGCGGAGCATCAGAGACCAGCAGGATTATTACAACCACTCCAGATTCCAGAGTGGAAGTGGGAGCATATCTCCATGGACTTTGTGACAGGCCTACCAAGGGCATTGAGTGGACAAGATGTTATATGGGTGATCGTGGATTGCTTAACAAAAACCCCTCATTTTGTGCCCATTAAAGTTTCTTATAAACTGGACAAACTAGTGTATGTGCGGGAGATAGTGAGGTTGCATGGGGTACCCATATCCATTTTGTCGAATAGAGACCCTCGTTTCACCTCCAAGTTTTGGCAAAGCTTACAGGAGGCAATGGGTACTAAGTTAAATTTCAGTACTGCATTTCATCCTCAAACAGATGGACAGTCAGAAAGAACTATTTAAATCTTAGAAGACATGTTGAGGGCATGTGTGACGGATTTTAAGGGAACTTGGATGTAACATTTACCATTGGTCGAGTTTGCTTATAATAATAGTTTCCAGGCTAGCATTGGAATGGCACCCTATGAGGTTTTATATGGCAGAAAGTGTAGATCTCCATTGTATTGGGATGAAGTCGGTGAAACGAAACTTCTGGGGCTAGAGATTATCCAGCAGACCATAGAGAAGATAGATATCATTCAGGCTAGAATGAAAGCAGCTCAAAGCCGACAAAAGAGTTATGCAGATAATCGTCGTCGCTAGTTAGAATTTGAGGTTGGAGATAAAATATTTTTTAGAATAACACCGATGAAAGGAGTTATGAGATTTGGAAAGAAAGGCAAGTTGAGCCCAAGATATATTGGGCCATTTGAAATTCTTGACCGGATTGGACCGGTGGCTTATAGAGTAGCACTTCCACCGGCACTTGCGGGAGTGCATAATGTATTTCATATTTCCATGTTGAGGAAATATATTCCCGACCTGACACACATTATTGATTATGAACCACTTCAGATTTAGGAGGATATGAATTATACGAAAGAACCAGTTCGAATTTTGGAAAAGAAAGAACAAGTGTTACGGACTCGAACTATCCCTTTGGTTAAAGTGTTGTGGAAGAATCATGCTACAAATGAAACTTCTTGGGAGTTGGAGGAAGAAATGCGAGATAAGTACCCGTGACTCTTTGATGCGAGTTTTGTAAATTTATAACAAATTCCGGGGATAGAATTTTTGTAAAGGGGGAAGGATGTAAGACTCAGCCCGATACCAAGCCCGGGCCCATGGAAGTGTTTCTAGAACACGTCGCACGATTCGTGCCCTTTTTGCCATTTTCATGCATGCCCTTTTCATCCTCTTCCCCTAGGTTTTTCCCTTTACAATTTATATCTTATATTTAAGTGTGCTTAACATCCTCAACCTTAGTTTATGTGCCACTCATCCTCCATCACCGAAGCAGAGCATCGCCTGCAGCCACCCTAACCCCTCGGTACCACCTGTTGCGGCTCATCTACATCCAACAGAGTGCACCATAACACCCTTAGCCCCTGCGCATCCCCGTGAGATCAAGCGCCCCCCCTCGCGGACAGCTCTGTTCCCGCACCAAGAAACATAGGAGTGTTTCTCCTCCACGTGAGCGTTCAACCTACCAACCCACGAAGCAAGCCGTTGTCGCACCACCCTCAATCCATCGCACGCCACCTCTGTCCCTCGGTAAGCCACGAACACTCCCTTGTCGTATCTCCCCCTTTCGATTTTGCTCTCCCCCTCCGTCTCTTCTCTCACACTATCTCCCTCTCCCTTGTTTTCAGCTCTCTCTCTTCCTCTCTCCCTGTGTGACACCATCGGGGAAGTCACCACCACCTCAGCCCAGCTTCCGTCGCACTCCCACGGTGCCATTGCCTCAGTTTTTCGTGGGTAAGCTTCTGTCGCCACTCCCGTTTGAGCCTTTGTATGTTGTTATTTTTTGTAGTTGTTATTAGTTGTTTAAAAAGGAAACATATGGTATATATATATCGATGAACCCAATAGGAAGAAGAGTGTGTTTTGGGTTTTGACCTTTCTACCCTTTTTATTAAAGGCATACTTTAATTTTTGGAGAGGCTTTTAATGGACTACAAGACTTATACCGATAGGCTCAGTTTTATTTGATTGGTGTTTAAACCTAGTGAGTTATTTTTTTAGTGGGCTGGACTTGAGATTTATTTGATATACATCATTTTGATAAACCCTTCTATTTTTTGATTAGACGTGATTTCATTATGTTTCATAAACTGTTTTAGTAATTTTATTGGACTGAGATTTTTTTTAGCAAGCTAAAATTTCACTGTTAGAGATATGAGTAGTTGGACTCAAATTCTTTTTATAATTATATTATCTAGTAGGAGATTTTTATAGTTACACATCAATAGTAAGTAAGTTAGATTTTTTTTTTTTTTTTATGTTTAGTCGAAGTATTAAAGGGACGTCGATGATTATAGAAAGTGATGATATATTTTGAGGTTATGAGAATTTTAAGTTTTCAGGAATTAAAATAAGTTATTCTAGAAGCTTAAGCTTAAATATTGAAATACATCTTCAATTGAAATTTACGGGAATTACGTAATTACCTTATAGGTGACGATTAAATATTGTTCGGCATTGGGAGGAAATTTTTGGAAAAAACTAAGAAGTCCAGGTAAGCAGGGTTCCTATGCTAGATTTGCATAAAAGGAAATGAAACTGAGGTTGGTTTGTAAAATTGTGCATGTTATTTTAAAAAGAAAATGTCAAAAACAACCTCAGTATATGTTTTGCATTCACTTATGAAATATGTATGAAAGATAAAAGAAATGTTTTTGACATAAAAAGTGTAGACATGAGCAATATTTGACATGTTTATGAAATGTGAGGAAAGAGCGAATATGAAAATCGAGATTGTTATACATGTGATATGAAATATTTTGGATCTGTTATTGGTTATCTGAAAATTATATGAATATGTTCAGCACGTAGTTTGATATGATATGGGTACGAAAACTTTTGGCATACTTATCTGTTTTGATTCTGATTCTGAATATGGTTCTGATATGATGATATTGGTTCACGCGATATGGTTGGTACCAACATAATATGATATGATATGTAACACCCTGTATTTTAATGTATTTTTATTAAATGATTATTTTAATAATTCAAAAATTTATTCTCTTGTTTTAAAATTAACGGATATTTTAAATGGTTTATTTTATGATCTTTAAATTGTGAAAATTAAATTGTTATGTTTTCTTAATATTTATTTATTATTGTACATTTAAATTGTTCTTCTTTTTAAATTAATTGATTGCAGGATGTAATTATTTTATTTTCATTGTATCATTACGTTTAATTTATTTTAATAGATTTGCTGTTTTAAAATCATTTTCGTTTGATCATTTTCTGTGACCCAAGATGTGAGGATTGGACCTCATTTCTTTCCCATCATTTTTCTTTTTCCCTTTTTCTTTTCTCTCCTTTCTATTTTTTCTTTTTCTTTCCCCCAGCTCTCCCCCCAACGCGACAGCCCTTCCCCTTTCCCTTCCCCGTGCATCCGTTGTCTCACTCAACCCACTACCGTCGCGCCGCCGTCCACCTCACCGCCCCTCCCGTCAGCTTCCCCACCAGCCGGCGACACCACCCCACCAATCTCAATCTCCCTAGTGCCGCCGACAGCCCCCATGCACAACACCAAGCCGCGGCGCTCTCTTCACTCCAGCGCCGCCATCGCGCCGCCATCGCGCCACCTCTAGTCACCATTTCTTCACAACTTCATTCCCCACCTCCTAACAACCCAATGAACCCAACCTCAGCTCCGATCCGTCACCGGTGAAGCCTATCTATCTCCATTTTCGATTTGGACATCTTTAGCCTAAAACCACCATTTGCGCCGCCACCCACGTCAAACCACCACCACCATTGGCTTCATCGACCTTTCTAAACCCTACCCTATCAATTTCGGGTCTTAGTTTATCCCCATTCAAAAGTAAGTATTTGAGACCCACGGCCACAATGTATTTTACACTGTTACGTTGCTGTGTCGCCACCTTTTACAGCTCCATGATCCTTCGAAAATTATTATATAGCACTGTAAGTATTTTTCCAAATAACTATTGTGATTTTAAAATATTTTTGCACTAACTCATATTATTGTGATCTGGTTGGACATGCCGGACTGAGTCCGAGGAGTTCGGAGGTCGGATGGATTGTGGATGGAGTTGTGTATTTGGTTGGTATTGTGAAATGTTGGTTGTTAGTATGGTGTTGTTCATGTACATGGCATATTGCACGCATGATCATGTTTGTAAAGGAAACTAAGTTTTCGTGTACATGCATTCATGTTCATGTGTTTCATGAAAAATGGGTTTTCATGTGTTAAAGGATTTTGGGTATGTGTGTCTCACGACCCCAAGCTGAGATAGGGTATTATCTTGGTGGAGCTCCTCTGGTCACTCGGGAGCGGAATATACTGAGTGACGTCCCCTGGGTTCTCGTTGGGCGACAACGGGATCGGACGTAATGGTCTCGTGCCAACTCTGTGGCCCCTCTGCTGGCGGGGAGTAGAGGATGCTTGGCCACGAACGCACTGGGCACGGAACTGGGCATCGCTCGTTGGGTAGTGGGTGCTTGGCCACGAACACGCTGGGCGCGGAACTGAGCATCGCTACGAAGCCAAGACGTGGGGATGATTCCTAGGCGAGATCATGGTGCATTGGTTAATGGAATAATAGGCTGTTTTCTGGAAAAATAGTGTGTGTTGAATAAAATGATTTTATGTGATTCATTTTCTGGGAAAATGAGGTTTTATTGATTTGGATCATTTTCTGGGAAAATGACGGAGTATTATTTTTGGGCCAAAATGGGATTTTGGCGTGTGTTGAAAATATCTATTTTCGGAGAAAATAGTATTTTTGGATCTAATGCATATTTCATCATATGTATGCATGTTGGTCGCATTAATGTATTTTTTATCTCGTAGTTGTTTGGTCTATACTTACCTGCTGTACCATTTTGTGGTAATGCAGATTTCGATGCGGATGAGGCTGAGGGTGACCCTGAGGATTCGGCTCTGCCCGAGGAGTGATCTGGGATCACTCCTTTTGGTTGAGACTTGTAAAATATTTATTTTGGATGACTGTATAATTTTTAAACCTTTTTACTGATTGTTTAAATTGTATTAACCATTCTGGTACATAGTTGACTTAATTATCCGCTGCGTTGTTTATTGTACATTGTTGCATGTACACACACTTGGCACTATCGTTGGGATGTGTGACCCTGTTATCACCATCCTAACGTCTCGATTTTCGTGTCTCCTTACATGGGGGTCGGGGGCGCTACAGGTGGTATCAGAGCAGTTCGGCTCTGAGTAAAACCACATGTCCCATAGGTGGAGTACCAGAAAGTTTTAATGTTGTGATTTGAAATTATTTGGTTTGAAGTATGTTATTTTAATGGTTTTAATTTATTTATATTTTTATATTTTGTTGGTTTTATTTATTTTATTGTATACTACTTGTTTGTTTATTTTATATTATTTGTTTTATATTATGGTAGGTTATTTTATTTTATTTATTTATTTTTTAATTATTTTATTGTGCACTACTTCATTTGTTTTATTCATTTTATCTTTTGATATTTTATTGTTGATTTTCTTCATTTTGTTGTATATTATTTATTTATGAAATTTTATTTTATTTTGTTTTGTTTGGAGTTGAAAAGCGGGTTAAGAGTTGTGCTATGGCAAGAAGATGGTACAATTGTGAATGTCATTGTTAGATTTGAACACTTAGTGTAGTAGGCCTGAACTCTTGGCGACTGGTTTGTTTTAATATCGAGGCTTGAAGGGAACGGCATGATCTGGGTGAACTCTTTGGACTAAGAACTCAAGTCGCAACTGAGGAGGGAAATAGTTTTAAATCGCTTAGGTTAATTGAGGTCGTAGCCTCCGTAGAAATTATGTAGTGAGTTTATAGAGTAGGAGGTTGTAAGTTCAACGAATTCCAAGGTTAGATTTTTTAGAAGGTCACCTAAGGTTTGATGCCTCATAGTTTTTAGGAAATAAGTTTATTGGATTAAAGGTGATAGGTTCAACAAGCATTTGAAGGATTAGTTAGATTAGAAGTTTTCGATTTTGCCGACTTTGATAAGCAGTTTGATAACATTCGGGGTTTTAGAATTTACAAGTTTTATAAGGTAAATGTTTTAGATTTAAGGTCATGGATATTCAAAATTTTGGGAAATGATTTTTTATCTGGTTTAAGGTTTTAAAATTGCAGAGTTGAAGGGTTGAATTATAATAGAATTTAAGTTCTTAGTTTTGTAGACTTGGTACGCTAGCTTGGTCTATTCTATCAATTGATTAGTTGGTAACCATTAAATTGGGATTGATCAGAGTTGAGTTACTGATATGAGAATTTTTAGGAGAGAACTTATTTGGAGATGGAAGGTAATGATCTAGTTTGTGTATTTTCCGAGGATTGAAGATGTTGATCTAGTTTAGATAATGATTGTTTTTAGCTCGAAGTTAGTGACAGGTTGAGGATTTAATCCATATCAATTTTAAGGAATAATAGATAGTGCGGACGTAGGAAATGATTCTTGTTGATTTCGAGGATATAGGCCCGGATGATGGAAATGGTAGTGACAGATTACTTGCACGTTTGGAGGGTTATTAGTTCTGGCTAAATGTGCATGAGATCGATGCGTAGTAGTGGTGAGTGTGTATGCATTTCAGAGAGTACATGGGTCCTTGTCTCATTTTTGGCTTGGAAGAAGTGTCTTGGGTAGGTGTTTAAGATGAATAAATACAATAGTATTAAATTCAAGAGATTTTGGTTTTGAGTTTTTGGTGAGTCAATCGGAGTGTGTAGTCGAAACGGATTACTCAATGGAATGATGGTTGACAATAATTATTGTGATTATCTATAGGAATTAATTGTGACTTGAGGTTACCTAGGAATTTAAATTTTGAGGTTATACTTTCTTTGGAGATTGACAATCCAGTTGGTTCAATTAAGGACATTGTTATTTAACTTGAAGAGAGATTGATGGGTTGTCATGTTTGGTGTATGATAAGATCTTGGAAGTTGAAGCTTAGGCATTATCAATGAATAATATGATCAAGTATGTGAGTTAATCAAGCATTAGGATCCTTGGGTGATTTGCATTGGCTTTTAGTAGATTGATGATTTGAGCAATATGGCTGGCCTTGAGGTTTAATAGTGATGTGTTATTGAAGGAACTAGTCATACTAATACTAGCTTATAGGAGTAGAAGTAGGCGGGCGAGTTATCAAATACGTTTTGATAATATTTTGGTGAAGCCAATGATGGTTCGTAATGAGTTTAGTCACCGCTAGAGTAGATGTTATTCTGAATATCGATGATGAGCTTTTGGGTTTAGATTATTGGATAGAAGGTTATAGGTGCTCTTTTTGATTGGTCGGGTTGGAATCGAATCTTTTTAAGGTATGTTCTTTATCGTAGATGAGACAGATATATTTTGGGTTGAGGTTGCTTATTTTCAATTTGGGATGCTGAGGTTGGTTTTCTGTCTATGATCATAGATGTATTTTATAGAATATTGATTTTGATCAAGGCAGCAGGAGTTAATTGAGGAATATGAGTGATAACTCCTGGTGTTGGGAAAAAGAGTATTTTCTACCAAAAGGTAGTAAGAGTTTTCTGGTTAGTAGGTATGGAGCCACCTTGTACTCGATGGTGCTAGTTTTTATGAGGACATAAATTTTATGCATGTGGCGAATTATCAGAGTGTGCAGCAGAAGCTAGTTAGGAATTCGGATTTTGTGCTGATCTTGAGGAATTAGTGGTGACTTGAATTTTTAGATGATGCTTGTAGTTGGAGATTAATCTTTTGGTTGTGTAATTTGTTATTGATGGTTAACCTTGGAAGTGGCCATTAGGTTACCAAAAGTAGAATTCAATGGAGATTTAGAAGTTGTAGCATAGGAGCTGATTGAGGTTAGCATGGATTATTGTATGGAGCTATTGATCATTGGAATTTTCTGGATATTGTATTAAGGTTCTTGTGGAAAATAAGATTTTGGTTAGCATAGTCATCTAAGAATACTGATCGTGATGTGCCGCTGGAGGAGTAATACGAGTATGTTGGATATCGCCATATTTTTTTTTTAGAAATGTGCCATGTTCCGTCAAGTTAAGGCTGAGCTTTAAGGACTTGCTAGTAGACTTCAACCTCTCCTTATTCCTAAGTGAAAGTGGGATCATATTTTTATGGATTTTGTTATGGCTTTGCTGAGGACTCCTAGTGGAAAGAACTCAGTTTGGGTGATAGTTGATCGGTTGACCAAGAGTGCCCATTTCTTGCCTATCAATAATACCGACTATTTGGGTAAGATGACTCGGTTGTATGTCAAAGGGATAGTGTGTTTGCACAGAGTACCTAAGAGTATCGTGTCGGATCAGGACCAGCAGTTCACATCCCATTTTTGGAAGAGTTTGCAGGCAGCTTTAGGCACTAAGTTGAAGTTTAGTACTGTATATCATCCTCAGACAGACGGTCAATCAAAGCGTACTATTCAGACTCTTGAGGTTATATTGCGGTCTTGTGTCATGGAATTTCAAGGGAGTTGGGAGAATCATCTGCCGCTATTTGAGTTTGCTTATAATAACAGTTTTCATTCTTCTATTCAAATGACCCCATATGAAGCTTTGTATAGGAGGAAGTGTAGATCACCGTTGTGTTGGGATGAAGTTGGCGAAAGTAAATTGATTGGGCCTGAGATAATTCAAGAAATGAAGGATCAAGTTCAATTTATAAGAACTAAAATGGCGGAAGCCCAAAATCGCCAAAAGAGTTATGCAGATACAAGGAGAAGAGACTTATCATTTGAGATAGGTGATTGGGTTTACCTTAAAGTCTCTCTAATGATGGGGGTTAAGCGCTTTGGCATGAAGGGAAAGCTTAGGCTAGTTGCTTATAGAGTTGCCCTGCCGAATTATTTTGGGGATGTCCATGATGTGTTCCATGTGTCATCTTTGAAGAAGAGTTTTGGACAGCTAGAGCTGCATTTTGTCGACCCTGAACGTATTGAACTTCGACCTAATCTTTCTTATGAAGTTGCCCCGACGCAAATTGGGGATGGAAAAATTGATTGATTGGCAGTATGTTTCTTAAGTATGCTCTTGGTTGAATCTTATTCCTGTTTTAGCGTTAATGTTTGACCTTGCTAATTTCGAGGACGAAATTTTTTTTAAGGGGGGGAGGATGTAACATCTCGTAATTTAGTGTATTTCTATTAAAGGATTATTTTAATAATTCAAAAATTTATTCTCTTGTTTTAAAATTATCGGATATTTTAAATGGTTTATTTTATGATCTTTAAATTGTGAAAATTAAATTGTTATGTTTTCTTAATATTTATTTATTATTGTACATTTAAATTGTTCTTCTTTTTAAATTAATTGATTGTGTGATTTAATTATTTTATTTTCATTGTATCATTACGTTTAATTTATTTTAATAGATTTGCTGTTTTAAAATTATTTTCGTTGGATCATTTTCTGTGACTCAAGATATGAGGATTGGACCTCATTTCTTTCCCTTCATTTTCTTTTTCCCTTTTTCTTTTCTTTCCTTTCTATTTTTTCTTTTTCTTTCCACAAGCTCTCCCCCCCCGCGCGGCAGCCCTTCCCTTTCCCCTTCCCCGTGCGTCCGTCGCCTCACCCAACCCACCGCCGTCGCGCCGTCGTGCACCTCACCGCCCCTCCCATCAACTTCCCCACCGGTCGGCGACACCACCCCACCAATCTCAACCTCACTCGCGCCGTCGACAGCCCCCACGCACCACACCAAGCAGAGGCGCTCTCTTCACTCCAGCGCCGCCGTTGCACCACCTCCAACCACCATTTCTTCACCACTTCATTCTCGACCTCCTAGCAACCCAATGGACCCAACCTCAACTCCGATCCGTCACCGGTGAAGCCTATCTATTTCCATTCTGATTTGGACATCTTTGGCCTAAAACCACCATTTACGACGTCACCCACGGCAAACCACCACCACCATTGGCTTCACCGACCTCTCTAAGCCCTACCCTATCAATTTCGGGTCTTAGTTTTTCCCCATTCAAAAGTGGGTATTTGAAACCCACGGCCACAGTGTATTTTACGCTGTTAAGTTGCTGTGTCGCCACCTTTTGCAGCTCCATGATCCTTCAGAAATTATTATATAGCACTGTAAGTATTTTTCCAAATAACTATTATGATTTAAATATATTTTTGCACTAACTCATATTATTGTGAACTGGTTGGACATGCCGGACTAAGTTCGGGAAGTTCGGGGGTCGGATGAATTGTGGACGGAGTTGTGTATTTAGTTGGTATTGTAAAATGTTGGTTGTCGGTATGGTGTTGTTCATGTACATGGCATATTGCACGCATGATCATGTTTGTAAAGGAAACTGGGTTTTCGTGTACATGCATTCATGTTCATGTGTTTCATGAAAACTAGGCTTTCATGTGTTAAAGGATTTTGGGTGCGTATGTATCACGACCCCAAGCCGAGATGGGGTATTATCTTGGTGGAGCTCCTCTGGTCACTCGGGAGTGGAATATACTGAGTGACGTCCCATGGGTTGTCGCTGGGCGACAATGGGATCGAATGGAATGGTCTCGTGCCGACTCCATGTCCCCTCTGCTAGCAGGGGCTAGAGGATGCTTGGCCACGAACGCTCTGGGTGCTGAACTGGGTATCGCTCGTTGGGTAGTGGGTGCTTGGCCATGAACGCGCTGGGCTCGAAATTGAGCATCGCTACGAAGCCAGGACGTGCGGATGATCCCTAGAGGAGATCATGGTGCATTGGTTAATGGAATAATGGGCTATTTTCTGAAAAAATAGCGTGTGTTGAATAAAAGGATTTTATGTCATTCATTTTCTGGGAAAATGAGGTTTTATTGATTTGGGTCATTTTCAGGAAAAATGACGAAGTATTATTTTTGGGCCAAAATGAGATTTTGGCGTGTGTTGAACATATCTATTTTCGGGAAAAATAGTATTTTTGGTTCTAGTGCATATTTCATCATATGCATACATGTTGGTCGCATTAATGTATTTTTTATCTCGTAGTTGTTTGGTCTATACTTACCTGCGGTACTATTTTGTGATAACCCAGATTTCGATGCAGATGAGGCTGAGGGTAAGCCTGAGGATTCGGCTCCGCCCGAGGAGTGATCTGGGATCACTCGTTTTGGTTTGAGACTTGTAAAATATTTATTTTAGATGACTTTATAATTTTTAAACATTTTTACTGATTGTTTAAATTGTATTAACCATTCTGGTACTTAGTTGACTTAATTATTCGCTGCGTTATTTATTGTACACTGTTGCATGTACACACACTTAGCACTATCGTTGGGATGTGTGACCTTGTTGTCACCATACTGGCATCTCGATTCCCGTGTCTCCTTACATAGAGTCGGGGGCACCACATGTTATGAGTGCACCTACTTTGAAAACAAAGCCATCTTTTATGTGTTCTTTCATGTGTACACACTCGGGGCTCCGATATTGAAAAATGGGAAGTTTCACAACATGACACTGCCTTGTTTGGCCATCGGGATAGCACAACCCTACCGCAGAGATTAAACATGTATATGGCATGATACAATACGATATGTTATAACAAGATGAAAATGTGCAGTTATGTTATGCCAAAGTGGTTTTTTTTTTAATATGAAAATGGCTTATGAGTATGAAAAGATTTAATAGTCGCTCTGATTTTTCTAATAACACATTTTGAGATGTGCATATGAAAAAAATGAAATGTTTTATTCCATTCATACCAAACTTTCTAAAAATTGCTCATGTTTATATACCAGTAATGTTCTCTGCTTACTGAGTTGTGAATAACTCGCCCCTTATCTTCATGTATTTTTCAGATGACACGGATTACCCATCTAGGGGTCTGGATTAGAAATCGGAGCTTGACTAGATATGGATAAAAGGTCGAGTTCCAGTGTTAGTAGAAGAGTATAACTTGTGTATTTGAAGTACTTTGAGTTGTTTGGACCTATTGAAATTTAAAGATGTATCGGTTTATTTCGTTGAGATTATTGGAAAATTATGGACCCATTTGGTTTTTGCTATTTTGTAATGGTGATGATTTATGGAGTTTGTATTATGGTTATTTGGAAATATGAGATTGTGTGCTATTTATGATGTCTTTGGAGTTTTATGTGCTTGAAGAAACAGATTTATAAGTGACAGGTAGTAATTCTCCGACCCCTTCCAGGTATTGGGTGTTACAATCTGTGCTCGCTTTAAGCGCGAACTATCTGAGCTCGCCTAGGGTCCAAGCACTCTTTGGTCACATTGTGTGGACATTCTTTTCTTGCTCATACGAAGTTTTGACTTTTACAAACATCACCATATCTTTTGCTCACCTCGGTGCTTTACTCACCCATGGTGTGAGCTGATGTTTCTCGCCTTATACTCGATTAGGTATTCGCACTCTTTGCTCGCCTTGGGTAAGAGTACCTTTGCTTGCCTAGGGGTGCAAGCATTCCTTCAAGGCGAGGGCTTTAGCTCACATCTGAGCAAAGTACTCGTTGTTGCTCGCTCTTCATGAAAAGCACTTTGCTCTCCCCGCTTGAAAGGAGTGGTCACGTAATCAGAGCACTTGTTGGGGTGAGATCTTTTGGTCACTATTTGAGGAGAACATTGTTTGAACACTCTTTGCTCTCCTCAGGTACAAGCACTTTTACTGGCATGGGGTTTGATACTTTTCTCGTTCTTTGAGTAGCAAGCAATTTTTACTCGCCTCGGGATGCCAACATTCTAGCAAAATGCTCCCATCTTGGATGCGAAGACTTTAACTCACTTTCGAGCAAGGGCTCACCTAAGCAAAGTAGTCGTTGTTATTGCTTGCCCTTCATGAGGAGAACTCTACTCGAGGGTGCGAGCACTATTACTCTTCAAGGACTTTGTTGCTCACATCGGGGTAGGAGCTGTGTTGCTCGCTTCGGCTTTGTTGCTCGCCTTGGATTCGATATCACTTTGCTTGCCTCTTGGAAAGGAAGTCCCATGCATTTTGAGCAACTTGATTACGGATTGGATACATGCACGATAGCCAATCATCGGAGGTTTGGATCTTGTACTCAGGAGCTGTGTTCCCACGTGACCCTATGAATTTGATTCTACCACTTTGATTGGGGCCTGGATTCTTATGGACCTGAGCCCCCACGTGATCCAATCAATTTGATCAGTTGTCAGATAAACTGCTCAGGAACCCAACTCCCAATTGATTCAACCTACCTTCGTGCTTACGTCCTACCTTCATTTTCCTACCTAGCTTCATTTACGTCATCACATAAATTTTCCGTCCTACATTTCATTTTCCTCCCTAGCTGCAATTTCCTGTCCTACCTTCATTTTCCACCCAATGTTCATTTCTTCGTCTTACCTTCATTTTTGTGTCTAAGCTTCAAGTTTCCGTCCTAGCATCATTTTCCGTCTGAGCTTCACTTTCAGTCCTCGCATCACTTTTGATCTATCCTACCTTTCATTTTCTGCACTAGCTACAGTTTCCCCGTCCTACCTTCATTTTTTGCCTGATTTCTGTTTTCCGTTCTATCTTTATTTTTCCATTCTACCTTCATTTTTCCTCCCACCCTTATTTTTCCGTCATATGTTTATTTGTCCATCATATCTTATTTATTCTCGTTGTAAGATCATTTTCTCATTCTAACTTCATTTATCCATTTTACCATATTTCTCTATCATACCTTTTTTTTCTTTGGTCCAAACTTCATTTTTTCATCCTACCATGAGAGCATTTTTTTTTTCATTTTATTCATTGTAATATTCTTTTCTCACTCGAAGATTCTTCGAAGAGATTATTATTGATTTTCGAATCTTTTTGTAAGATCAGTAGATTTGTTGCTACTAATATTTTTATTGACTTTCAAGTCTTTGTTTAGGAGTACTCACTACAAGAAAATGTAGTATTTGCGGCTATTTTTATTTCTGACGATGTATATGTCACCACTAATGTGCTATTTTACTATTTGGGTAAATTCTTTCTGTCGAACAGAAGAATCGCCGCAATAGATGACCATTTCTAACAACTTTAATTCGCCGTTAATAAGCTATGTTGCTAATAATACATATGATGGAATTCAGGCCTCATCGAGAAACAATTGTCACCTCTACAAATTTATTTTGCGACGAATTTAGCTCGCCGCAATTGAGCTCATCACAGAAGATAAATTTTTATCTGTATCTTGGTTATTACGACGATATCTAACTCGTTGTAATAAGTCATCCATAGTATAAAAATCTAAATTTAACCCCCCCCCCCCACGGCATGCACGCACCTAATTTCCCAATTTCTTCCCCTTTCCTGCGACTCTCTCTCTCTCTCTCTCTCTATCTATCTGGCTCGAGTGTCTTTCTGGCTCGAGACTTCACACAGTGTCTTCTCGCTGTGATGCCGGTGAGTTTCTCTTTTAGTATTTTAGGCTACACCGATCTCTGTCTCTCTAACTACCGCGAGGTTTTCTGGGTATGATATGGTTTTCATAGAACCGAATGACCACATTTTCTCTTGAAGTTCTTACCCTTGCATGCTATAAATTCAGTGCAGTTATATATTTACTCTTCATAATTTTTTTGCATGAAGCTGTGCATCCTTTATGATCCGCGTGTGCTTAGTGGATGTTTAATGATAAAGTACTGGTCTCCCAATTTTTCTGTGTATAGAGAGAAACATTACATAAATAGAGAAGGTGGCTCCAATTATCTGTTATTGTCCTACATGAAATTCATCAAAAAAATAGAAAAATACTCAACTTGAGAAAATGAAAGCATATTCGATCTTGATTTGCTAATGGGAAGACTACCATTAATTCCCAGAAGGAACTAATTAAATACGCATATTCGATCTAGATTTGCTTTGTATAATCCATGTGACCTTTCATCAAAAACAAAAAATCCATGTGACCTAGTGTTTGATTTTATTTAATTTATTCAGTCACTTTCTTTAATCTTAATATCAATGTACGTACGCACGCTACTATATTAGCAATTACCACAACTTGAGTTTGATTAATATTTTCCATTAACGGGTATTAAAAGTTAATATATACAATCTTGGAAAAATCGAAACAACGTTGTTTCTCACTAAACAAAGCTGAAAATCTTACATGCATGTTTACAAGCATCCACATGCATGTGTACTTCTCACATGAATTAATCTTAACTTAAAATCACTGTGCTATAAGGCTGTATATATATATATATATATATATGTATATAAATAAATATATATTTATATATAACAACTTCAAAGTTGGATTTGACTATTCATTAACAAGGGGCCCTTAATTTAAACGTATTAAGTCAAGTTGCCACCGGCTAGCTGCAGCAAGTTATTCGGTTTGAACCCCATGTGAATTCTCCTCATGAGAAATATTCTAACTACAAAGAGATCCTACAAAAATAAACTTATAAAATTATCGTACTTTCATGCGATACGTTAAATTGTACAGCTATTTCTATTATAAAATAGATATATTTTAATGTATCATATGAATTGAACTCATATCAATTTCTAGGTTTACTTTTGTAAAAGTCTTTTGTAACTGTAGCACTTCTCTTATTAGCTAGATTATTAATTTTTTATATAAGAAATAGATTTCATTCATTCATTCATGAAAGTGAAGTTACATCTGTAACCTGATATATACAAGGAAAATCTCAGATGACAAGCCAACTACTCACGATTGGGGCTCCATCAATACACAAATTTATTTGTGACTGGTATAGACTTAACTTCTATAACTCTCTACAGACAATCATCTTAGAGACCATTCTCTGCAAAAAGCAAAGATTTAAGTCCTCATCTCCAAATGAGGAGAGGACTTTCACTCTATGGAATGTCTAATTGAATATTTCTTTTTTATTTTTATCTAAACAAAAGGAAATAACAATAAACATAAAGATAGATGTGAAAATGATGGATTACAACTGTAGATCCAAATCTTCAGTTTAAAGGAAAGCAAAATACAATAAACAAGTAGACTGTGATGGCGTGTGAGGGTCGCACGCCATGCTAGGGGTGTGGCGGCCAGTCGAGTATCAAGAAAATGAGATCCCTGGTCCCAGAAATGCCACGCGTGGTGGCTGTAGAAGTTTCTGGTGCAGTGGTGCGTGGATCTCACGCGCTGCTCCTTTCGACGAAAGCCCTTGGCCGTCGTCCAAAAGATTGGCAGCCTAGAAATCTTATGGAAGGGCGCATGGTGGTCGCTAGGCTTTGGAAAATAGTAGATCAAAATTTCACCATACTTTAGATGGAAAAACAAACAAAAGATGGGAAAAAAAATGGCTACACTATCTCTGGTCTAGTAGCTAGACAATAGTTGACTAAAGGAAACAGCTCATGTTCTTGCATCTGAGTATTATTATTATTAGCTAGATTAGATAGACCCCCCTTAGATAGTGAATCTGAATAGAGATTAGAATACCATACCCTTATTTAAATACTAGTACCACTGATTAATTTCTTGTCGAGTACTTATTCTGTTCTGATAGCTATAAATAAGCAATGCTATTGTACAAAGTTCACAAGTCAACATCTCTAGATCTCGAGCTTAATTCCTCAAACCCAAGATTTTCCAACGTCTCGCGCTGTGTAAAAGATTTTACTATGGCTAGCAATATGATCCACCAACTACATCTGAAGCCATACCCTCGCCAACTCTCTTCTTCTCCCCGTTTTTCGGCTCCAATAGCTATGAATAGACCATACAATTCATGTTCAACATACACTGCTAACCTTTTCTGTTCTTTCTCAAATCGTTCTAGCTTTGTAGTAGCCAATAATATAGCCAGCAATGAGATGGTGCTAGTTACAGAAGAACAACCTTTTAAGGGTACTAGTCTGAACCTGTCAAACATGTCCAACGACCAGGTCATGAATCATATGTACGCAGGCCATCATCATGTTGATCATGATGCTGACAAAAACTTTGATCCCAACTCTGTTTTCGTTGTCGTCGACAACATTCTTATGCAAGCAACTCATACTGTTGACAATGCTTTCCTGGTATATATATGGTTCCGCCATAGATATTCAGTTTTTAAGTTTTTTTTTTTTTTCTGTAAACTTGTTTCCCTTCTACTTCTAATATTTTATCTCCTGTTTATTCGATTATTTTGTCCGTAACAAGGTAATCATCAATTTTACAGGAACTATCGCTCTCGGCTCAAAAGATCAACATCTCGCTCCTCTTGCGAAAGATGCAGACCGTACTTTGCCGTCGACAAATAGGTAATTAGCCTGTAGTACTTGGCCTAGCTGTATATTTCATTCATAAGATCAAAACAAGTTAGCTAGCTGCTTTCATTCTGTTACACATGATGCATGTAATGTAATATTATGGCTTGAAAATGGGCAAAAATGCTAGATAGGCCAAATTCATGTATTCTTCATCACCGCAGAGGAGGATGTGGAGGCCGCATATTGGGAGGTGGAATACCCAAATGCATTGGGTCGCATGATTCGGCTATGGGGAATGATCAATGCCTTCGCTTCCACCAACCGAGATAAAAAAGCGCCGACACGTGCAAATCCTCTGCCAGTGTCAAAAAGGCTTGATATCGGTCCTGGGACAGGGCCAAAGGTGAAGTTATCCCAATTGATGAAATGGATGCTATCTCTTAATTTAGGCATTAATAACAGTTTATAACGTGGATTCAAATAAAATTTTGAGGTTTGACATGATCTCAATTATCTTGTTCAATCAGAAACCAAAGTACACTTTCTTCTATGGTGGCCAAGACAAAGAATGGATCAAAAAATTTGGTCAGATGGTAGGTCATGTGGCTCAAGATAAGCTCATAATCAAACTAGGCATTTCCATAGTGCGGTATCCGGTTGGAAACGACAACAAAATCGAGGCTAAAAAACGTTTATTGAAAGTCACTCGTGGGAATTCGGAAAAAGTCAACAAGCTTTTGGATCTCTTCAAGACTGATAAGAGGGGATGGGTTGTGCTGAGTGACGAGAATGCAGTGAGGGTCTCTGATCATGGGGGGAAAATGCTGGCCGTATTGGAGCGTTTTGACGAGCACTGGAAGGCAAAAGTTGAAGAAATAGGCTTTGTAAGAAGTTTCGAGTATAGCCATAACCACTTTAAATAGATGGCTATTATGTGGATCATGTTTGATCTATAATGCTGCGCAATAATAAAGGGCATCCTGATTACGCGGGTCGTGATCTATGCCAATGTTGTTTGGAATTAAGTATCTATATATGTAATTGTTTGATAATATTCGTGTTGCCATAGCCATCTCCAAAATTTGATAAAAAAATACATGTTTTCCATAAATCTAAAACTTCCCTAGCCATAATTCCACAGTAGATTGGCTATTGGATTAATCAAAATAATAATATAATATTATTTTTTTTAAAAATAATATTTTAAATTTATTTTTTTCGTATTTTCTAATTACACTAACTATATGTTAATTAATAATTTAATTTTATACTTAAATTATTGTTTCCCAACTAATTTTTTTCCTCAACCTAATTAATCCTGATTAATACTTAGACCATGGTGGCATTGATCTGAAAGTTGGAGGAAGTGATTTTGTAATAAAGTAATAGAAATAGACCATGAAGAGTGTTTTCAAATATGAAGATGAAAGTAAATACACTGTAACTCAAAGTTGGAGTTTTGATTGTTTAGTGAATCTAATGTAGTGTTTTTAACTACAAACTATTCAAATTTTGAAGATTCCTCTATTTTGAAGACACCGATGCAAGTGGTCTAATTTCATTCAAAATTGCACGAGAGAAAAATAATATATTTTTTCATTATTTATTAGACAAGTAGTGATATTTGAAATCTATTACACCATATATCATTTACATAACATTATTTGATTTGTAAGATTTAAATTTTAAAATTTATCTTCTAAATCAAATTATACAACGTGTATGGTGTGTAATGTAAAGGTTTTCCATTAAAATTATTCTTTATTAGACATATGTTCAACCCTAGTCATAGGGAGTTTGGGTGAATCAATCCAATGCATGCACATTTTACCTTACGTTGGCATTGGTATTTTTTTATCTCACATGTCAAGTAATTATTAAATATTTTCAAAATATGAATATATGATTATGGGATATTCTTATCTTATTGCACTATATCATATCATTAAAAATTATTAATTGTATTTTTATTTTAATTATAAGAAGATATTATATAACTACATTTCATCTTAATTCTACCCTATTAGATAAATTATTTGTACAATTCTATAGTATACAAGTCTCACATACTCCTTTTGAAAATATTAGATAAATCGGGAATATACAAGAAAAAACTCACTTTTTAATGATGAGCCTCACTATCTTTTAAAGAGAATACATGAGACTTGCACAGACTATATTTATATAACATTATTTGTCAAACTCTAAATTTAATATTTAAAAAAATATAAGAGTTTGATATAGTAAGTGATAAAGGAAAACATATTAGAGCATTAGTAGTGGACTCAATAAAGTTTGGCTGAAATTTTGTTAGAGAATTCACTTTTATAAATTTAGCTAGCCACTTTTCAATAACATCAAATAACAGACTCTCCAAATCTATCATTATTTGATTAAAATATTGATTTTAACATTTTCATTTATTTTATTTCTAATTGCAATTTGAATATTTATTCATTATTAAAAAGTGCATATTAATTTTTTAACGTTCATATTATTCCTAACAAATATAATTTTCAAACGGTATTTTTTTTATAGCGGTCATATTCTTTCAACTGATATATTTTTCAACAGCTATATTCTTCCAACAGTCATATATTCATAACGAATATATTTTTTCTGCAGTATTTTTGCGTAAAAGGAATAGCAGGCAACGGGAAGAGAATTGTTTATGGTAAAATTAATATTTAGCTAGCACAAGGGGCTGGCCAAATTTGGCTAGTGAATAAATCTTAGACTAAAATTACTGTTTATTTATTTAGTACATTATAGTAAATTTTTGTACAACCTAGCTAAATTGAGTCTACTTCTAGTGCTCTTAACATGATAAAATGAAAATAGCACTACACATCTTCACTGTCTCAGTTAAGACTTACTGTGGCGCCCACGACCCCCATGTAAGGAGACACGGGAATCGAGACACCAAGATGGTGACAACACGGTCACACATCCCAACGAAGTGCCAGTGTGTGTACATGCAACAGTGTATAAATAAAATAACAGCGGATAATCAACTAAGTACCAGAATTTATTTACAATCAAATATCAGTAAAAATTTAAATAGCAGTTATACAGTCATCCATAAAAATATATTACAATAGTTTTCAAATAAACAAAAGAGTGATCCCAGATCACTCCTCGGGCGGAGCCGTCACCTCAGGCTCGCCCTCCTCCTCCTCATCTGCATCAAAATCTGCGTTACCACAAAATGGTATCGCAGGTAAGTATGACCCAAAATAACAACGTAATATAAAATGCATCAAATGCAACTAACATGCATGCACATGAAAAATATGCATTTTACTCAACACATTATTTTCCCCGAAAATAATTATTTCAACGCACGCCAAAATCCCATTTTGGCCCAAAATATCCGTAAAATTTTTTCCCAGAAAATGATTTACCCAGAAATCCAACTCGCACTATTTTCCTAGAAAATAGTGCATTAATTCCATATGCACCATGCATTAATTTCCATATACACAATGGCCTCCCCTATGGACCATCCGCACGTCCTGGCTTTGTAGCGGTGCTCAGTTCCTCGCCCGGCACGTACATGGCCAAGCACCCACACTATGCAACGAGCGATGCCAGTTCCGCACCCAGCGCATACGTGGCCAGACATCCTCTAGTCCCCGCCAACAGAAGGACCACGGAGTCGGCACGAGACCATCTCGTCCGATCCCATTGTCGCCCGGCGACAACCCAGGGGACGTTACTCAGTATATTCCGTTCCCGAGTAACCAGAGGAGCTCCACCGAGTTAATGCCCCATCTCGGCTTGGGGTCGTGATACACACGCACCCAAAAATAATATCACATAAAATCACAGCCTTTCAAATCACACATGAGCATGAATGCAATGCACGAAAACCCAGTTTTCTTTACAAACATGATCATGCATGAAATAATGATATGAACATGCACCAACACTGATCCAACATCCATCCAAAACCAATCCCAACAAATCCAATCAAAACAACTCATCAACAACCAAACCCAAATAAACCAAACCAACCAAACAATTCCAATCACAAATCCATCCGACCCCCGAACTCCTCGGACTCAGTTCGGCATGCCAAAAAATATAGTGAAATGGGTTAGTGCAAAAATACATTTAAATTATAAAAGTTCTTTGAAGAAATACTTACAGCGCTATATAGCAATTTTCGAAGGATCACGAAGTTGAAAAAAGCGACGTCTGAGCAACACCACAGTGTATTTGCACTGTGGCCGTGGGTCACAATAACTAACTTTTCAACAGGTGCAAACGAAGACTCAAGATTGATAGGGTAGGACCTAGGGAGGTCGGTGAAGCTAGTGGTGGTGGTGGTTGGCCGTGGGTGGCGGCGTAAGTGGTGTTTTTAGGCCAAAAATACCCAAAATGAAAATGGAGTTGGATGTGCTTCACCGGTGACGGATCGGAGGTGGGGTTGGGTCCAATGGGTTGCTAGGAGGTCGAGGATGAAGTGGTGTGAAGATGGTGGCCAATGGTGGTGCGACGGCGGCGCTGGAGCGAAAGTGACGCCGCGGCTTTGAAGGGCTACTGGTGGTTAACAGCGGCGCGAATGGAGGTGAGGTTGGTGGGGTAAGGTCGTCGGCGGCTGGGGAACCAAATGGGGTGGGCGGTGACGGTCACGGCAGCGGGTTGGGTATGGGCGACGGACGCACGGGAGAGAGGGAGAGCGGGTTGGGTCGCGCGGGAGAGAAGGCCGAAGGAGAAATAAGGGGAAAAAGAAAAGAAAGAGAAAAGAAAAGGACAAGAAAGAAAAATGGAGGAAAAAGAAATGAGGTCCAATTCTCATAACTTGGGTCACAAAAATGATCCAACGGAAACGATTTCAAAACCTCAAGTTAAATAAAATAATTTAAACGTAATAGTAAAGTCAAATTGAAATAATTAAATCCCACATTAATTAATTAAATATGAAAAATAATTTAAATGCACAACAATAAATATATATTAAGAAAGCACATAAAATTTAATTTTCACCTATTAAAAAATCCTAAAAATAATCCAATTAAAATCCAATAATTTTAAAGCAAGAGAATGATTTTTGAATAAAATGAAAATAATCATTCAATAAAAATACACTAAAATACGGGGTGTTACATCCTCCCCCCTTAAAAAAAATTTCGTCCTTGAAATTAGCAAGGTCAAACATTAAACCAAGACAGAATCAAGATTCAACCGAGAGCATACTTAGAACATACCGTCAAAATCAATCAAACAAGTACGGATATTGCTCCCTCATGTCGGCTTCTCTCTCCCAAGAGAAATCTTGAGCCAACGGATCACCCCATGACACTTTCACCATAGGTATTGTCTTGGATCTTAACTCTTGCTCTTTCCAATCCACGATCTATGTTGGGAAAACTTCATAAGTAAGGTTGGGCCGCAGTTGAATGTGTTCGGGATCCACAAAACGTGGCTCTTGTTGTCCAAAACTCTTCTTCAATGAGGACACATGAAACACATCATGAACATCCCCAAAATAATCTGGGAAGGCAACTCTATAAGCAGCAAGCCCAACCTTCTCTACGATCTGAAAAGGGCTAACATATCTTGGACTAAGCATTCCTTTCTTACCAAAACGCTTAACTCCTTTCATAGGAGAGACTTTAAGATAAACCCAATCACCTTCTTCAAAGGATAAGTCTCTTCTTCTTGTATCTGCGTAACTTTTCTGGCAACTTTGCGCTTCAGCCATCTTCTTCCTGATAAACTGAACTTGATCCTTCATTTCTTGAATTATCTCAGGCCCAAACAATTTGTTCTCGCCAACTTCATCCCAACATAAAAGCGATCTGCACTTCCGTCCATATAAAGCTTCATACGGGGTCATCTGAATGGAGGAATGAAAACTGTTATTATAAGATAACTCAATAAGCGGTAAGTGATTCTCCCAACTTCCTTGAAATTCCATGACACAAGACCGCAACATATCCTCCAGAGTCTGAATAGTACGCTCTGATTGGCCGTTCGTTTGGGGGTGATACGCCGAACTAAACTTCAATTTAGTGCCTAATGCTGCCTGCAAACTCTTCCAGAAATGGGACGTGAATCCCGAGTCCCGATCTGACACGATACTCTTGGGTATTCCATGCAAACGCACTATTTCCTTGACATATATCCGAGTCAACTTACCCAAAGAGTCAGTATTATTAACAGGCAAGAAATGGGCACTCTTGGTCAACCGATCCCAATCACCCAAATGAAGTTCTTCCCACTAGGAGTCCTCGACAAACCCACAACAAAATTCATAGAAATATTATCCCACTTCCACTCAAGTATAGGGAGAGATTGAGGTCTACCTTGATGCTCAGCCTTAACTTGACGGCACGTGGCACATTCCTCAATGAACATGGCATTATCCAACATACTCATTTTAGTCCCCCAATGACACATCACGACCAGTATTCCTAGAGTGACTGCTATCCAAAAATCTCATTTCCTCGAGAACCTTAATACAACATCCAATAAATTCCAATGATCAAAAGCCCTTACAATAATATGTGCCAACTGCAATCAACTCCTATGCTCCAACTTCTACACCTTCATTGAATTCTACTATTGGAAACCTAATAGCCACTTCCAATGTTAACCATCAGTAACAGATTTTGCACAACCAAATGATTAATCTCCAATTACAAGTATCTTCTCAAAATTCAAGTCACCATTAATTCTTCAAATCAGCACAATTTGAACTCCTGACTACAACAAAAATACCACGCTTCTGCTGCGCACTCCGATATTCGCCACATGCATAAAACTTACATCCTCATGAAACTAACACCATCGAGTACAAGGTGGCTCCATTCCTACTAACCAAAACTCTCATCACAATTTGTAGAAAAATACCCTCTCCCAAAACCACGAGTTATAACTCAAATTCCTCAATTAATTCCAGCTGCCTTGATCAAAATCAAATTCCATAAAATACACCCATGATCATTGACAGAAAATCAATATCAAACAACCTCAACATCTCAAATTGAAAATAAGCAACTTCAACCCAAAATACATTCATCTCATCTACAATAAGAAGCATACTTTAAAAGACTCAATTCCAACCTAGCGAACTAAAAAGAGTGCCTAGAAACTTCTACCTAACAACCTAAACCCGAAAGCTCATCATCTACATTTTGAACATCTGATATAGCGGTGACTAAACTCATTATGAACCACCATTGACTACACCAAAACATTATCAAAACCTTCTTGGTAACTCACCCACCTATTTCTACTCCTATAAGCTAGCATTAACACGACTAGTTCCTTCAATAGCATTTCACTATTTAAACCTTAATGCAAACCATACTGCTTAAATATTCAATCTACCAAAAGCCATTGCAAAGCACCCAAGGATCCTATTGCTTTATTAACCCACATACTTGATCATATTATCCACCGTTGATGCCTAAGCTTCAACTTCGAAGATCTTTTCATACACCATACATGATGTCCCAACAATCTCTCTTCAAGTTAAATAACAATGTCCTTAATTCAACCAATTAGATGCTCAATCTCCAAAGGTAAATATAGCCTCAAGATAAAAATGAAAATAAAAAATAAAAATAAAAATAAAAAATACCTAAGTAACCTCAAGTCACAATTAATTCCTGAAAATAATCACAATAACTATTATCAACCATGATTCCATTAAGTAACCCACTTGACTACACACTTTGATCAACTCACCAAAAATTCCAAGCCAAGGTCTCCTGAATTAGTACTATTGTGTCGACTCATCTTCAACACTTACCAAAGTTACTTTCTCCAAACCAAAATAATACTAGAACCTATACCCTCCGAAATGCGTACACACACCATTTCTACGCATCAATCTCATGCACCTCAGCCAAAACCAATAATCCTCCAAACGTGTAAGTGATCGTCCTTACCATTTCCATTACTAGACCTATATCCTCAAAATCAGCAAAAATCATTTCCTAAATCCGCACCATCTATTTTCCTTAAAATTTAATATGGATTAAATCATTAACCTGTCACTGTAACACCAAGCTAAAAATAATTATTTAACCAAATTAGATCAACATCTTCAATCCTCAGAAAATAAACAAACTAGATTATTACCTTCCATCTCCAAGAAAATTCTCGCCTGAAAAAAAAATATTCTCATATCAGTAACTCAACTCTCAGCAATCCTATTTTAATTCAGCCCTTCAACTCTGCAATTCTAAAACCTTAACCCAGATATAAATCATTTCCTGAAATCCTCAAGATCGATGATCTTAAATCTAAAACATTCGCCTTATAAAACTTGTAAATTCTAAAACCCCAAATGTTATCAAAATGCTTATCGAGGTCGACAAGATCAAAAACTTTTAATCTAAGTAATCCCTTAATTGTTTGTTGAACCTACCAGCTTAAATCCCATTAACTTATTTCCTAAAAACTATGGGGCCACAAACCTTAGATGAACTTCTCATAAATCTAACATTGACATTCGTTGAACTTACAACCTCCTACCCATAGACTCACTACATAAATTCTACAGAACCTAAAACTTCAATTATTCTAAGCAATTAAAAACTATTCCCCTCCTTAGCAGCAACTTGAGTACCTAATCCAAAGAGTTCACCCAGACCCTGATGTTCGAGCCTTGATATTAAAACAACCAATCACCAAGAGTTCAGGCCTATTACACCAATGTTTAAGCCTAACAATGGCCTTCTCAGTCGTACCATCTTCCTGTCATAACATAACCCTTAATCCGCCTTTCAATTTCGAATAAAACAAAATAAAATAAAATTTCATAAATAAAATAACATACGACAAAATGCATAAAACCAATGAAGTAGTTCACAATAAAATAAATAAAACAATAAAATAATCCGCCATAAAATAAAACAATTAAATTAAAATGACATGCAATAAAATAAATAAACAACAAAATTATTATACAATAAAACAAATAAACAACAAAATTATTATACAATAAAATAAATAAAGCCAATAAAACCATACTCAACCAAAGGTAAACACTAATTAAAGCAATAAAATAAAATAAATCAAATAACATCAATTAACATAAAATAAAATAGCAACAAACTCATAATATAAAATAAATAACTTAACTTACACCACTTAAACAAAAATTTTATTATTTTAAAATAATAAAAATAATTTCTAGTAATATCCTAAAGGACATGTGGTTTTACCTAGAGCCGAGCTGCTCTGATACCACCTGTGGCGCCCACGACCCCCATGTAAGGAGACACGGGAATCGAGACACCAGGATGGTGACAACACGGTCACACATCCCACCGAAGTGCCAGTGTGTGTACATGCAACAGTGTACAAATAAAATAACGCAGCGGATAGTCAACTAAGTACTAGAATTTATTTACAATCAAACATCAGTAATAATTTAAATAGCAGTTATACAGTCATCTATAAAAATATATTACAATAGTTTTTAAATAAACAAAAGAGTGATCCCAGATTACTCCTCGGGCGGAGCCGTCTCCTCAGGCTCGCCCTCCTCCTCCTCATCTGCATCAAAATCTGCGTTACCACCAAATGGTATCGTAGGTAAGTATGACCCAAAATAACAACGTAATATAAAATGCATCAAATGCAACTAACATGCATGCACATGAAAAATATGCATTTTACTCAACACATTATTTTTCCCGAAAATAATTATTTCAACGCACGCCAAAATCTCATTTTGACCCAAAATATCCGTAAAACATTTTCCCAGAAAATGATTTACGCAGAAATCCAACTCGCACTATTTTCCCAGAAAATAGTGCATTAATTCCATATGCATCATCCATTAATTTCCATATGCACCATGGCCTCCCCTATGGACCATCCGCATGTCCTGGCTTCGTAGCGGTACTCAGTTCCGCGTCTGGAGCGTAAATGGCCAAGCACCCACACTACGCAACGAGCGATGTCCAGTTCCACGCCCAGCGCGTACGTGGCCAGACATCCTCTAGTCCCCGCCAGCAGAAGGACCACGGAGTCGGCACGAGACCATCTCGTCTGATCCCATTGTCGCCCGGCGACAACCCAGGGGACGTTACTCAGTATATTCCGCTCCCGAGTAACCAGATGAGCTCCATCGAGTTAATGCTCCATCTCGGCTTGGGGTCATAATACACACGCACTCAAAAATAATATCACATAGAATCACAGCCTTTCAAATCACACATGAGCATGAATGCAATGCACGAAAACTCAGTTTTCTTTACAAACATGATCATGCATGAAATAATAATATGAACATGCACCAACACTGATCCAACATCCATCCAGAACCAATCCCAACAAATCCAATCAAAACGACTCATCAACAACCAAACCCAAATAAACCAAACCAACCAAACAACTCCAATCACAAATCCATCCGACCCTCGAACTCTTCGGACTCAGTCCGGCATGCCAAAAAATACAGTGAAATGGGTTAGTGCAAAAATACATTTAAATTATAAAAGTTCTTTGAAGAAATACTTACAGCGCTATATAGCAATTTTCGAAGGATCATGAAGTTGAAAAAGGCGACGTCTGAGCAACACCACAATGTAAAATACACTGTGGTCGTGGGTCACAATAACCAACTTTTCAACAGGTGCACACGAAGACTCAAAATTGATAGGGTAGGGCCTAGGGAGGTCGGTGAAACTAGTGGTGGTGGTGGTTGGTCGTGGGTGGCAGCGTAAGTGGTGTTTTTAGGCCAAAAATACCCAAAATGAAAATGGAGTTGGATGTGCTTCACCGGTGACGGATCGGAGGTGGGGTTGGGTCCAATGGGTTGCTAGGAGATCGAGGATGAAGTGGTGTGAAGATGGTGGCCAATGGTGGTGCGACGGCGGTGCTGGAGCGAAAGTGACGCCGCGGCTTTGAAGGGCTACTGATGGTTAATGGCGGCGCGAATGGAGGTGAGGTTGGTGAGGTAAGGTCGCCGGTGGCTGGGGAACCAAATGGGGTGGGTGGTGACGGTCACGGCGGCACGACGGCGGCGGGTTGGGTATGGGCGACGGACGCACGGGAGAGAGGGAGAGCGGGCTGGGTCGCATGGGAGAGAAGGCCGAAGGAGAAATAAGGGGAAATAGAAAAGAAAGAGAAAAGAAAAGGAGAGGAAAGAAAAATAGAGGAAAAAAATGAGGTCCAATTCTCATAATTTGGGTCACAAAAATGATCCAACGGAAACGATTTCAAAACATCAAGTTAAATAAAATAATTTAAACGTAATGGTAAAGTCAAATTGAAATAATTAAATCCCACATTAATTAATTAAATATGAAAAACAATTTAAATGCATAACAATAAATAAATATTAAGAAAGCACATAAAATTTAATTTTCACCAATTAAAAAATCCTAAAAATAATCCAATTAAAATCCAATAATTTTAAAACAAGAGAATAATTTTTGAATAAAATAAAAATAATCATTCAATAAAAATATACTAAAATACGGGGTGTTACACTTACCATATAAGAGCATTCACATCTCATACCCCAAAACACTACTTTTCCTATAATTTGAGGTTTATTTTAGGGTTTTGATCAAAATACTCTTCACATCACAATCTCTATTTTAGAGAAAAGGTTTAGGAGATGAACAGTGGTTCTCTAAATATAGGGAATCATTATTCATCTCTAAAACTATTTTTTATCAATATTTTATTCTAATGCATAAAATAAATTTTTCTTCTAATCATCTATACTTTCTCTAATACTCATATTTGTTATAGTTTTAAATAATAATTTTAAAAATAATTTAGTTAATTACAAAATTATAAAAAAAATTAATTTTAAAAATATTATCATATCCAAAAATAATAATTTAAATTTAAAATATTCACTAGAGTAATAGATCAAAATATAAGAAAAAATATTGAGTAATTAATTTTGTAAATGGAAGTAAGAGAAAAAATAATAAAGAAAGAATAAAAAATTATTATTTTAATAGAATATAAAAAGTATAGAAAATGATATATATGAAATTTTTAAAAGATGAATAAAATTTAAGAAAATACTTTAGGAGATGTATTTTTTAACTGAATTATAAAGAATTTTATAGGGAATGAGACGTAAATGTTATAAACAAGCGCTGAACATGGGAATAAAAACACAATCGCTCTGTGCACAGACCCAACATTACTGCTGCCACCAAGACGCCATTCATTTGGTTGTCTCCCTCTCCTTCTCTCGCTCTCTCTCTGATCTCAATAACCCTATTAACATTGAATTCTACCTCTCGCCCCCACCTGCCTCTGTTTCTCGAAAGGAATCAGCTAAACGTCGTGGTCTTCGCCTTCTTCGACTTTTCAGGTATGGGGGTTTAAGGATTTTGGAGGAGGTCAGTTTGGTTTCCTAACAAAAAAAATGTGGTAAAAGAGTAAAAGAGGAATCTGGATTGTGACTCTCGAAATTCTTTGTTATCTAGGAATTGAGAGAACAGTAATGACCGTGCCTCTACTGTGTGTAAAGTAATGATCGTGCCTCTACTGTGCCTCTACTGTTGATGATTGAATAGTTCGATTGGAAATTCTCGTTTGTATTGAAGGCTACATGTCTCTATTTTTGGTAGGATCACTAATGATAATTGGTTGGTCTTAAATGGCTTGTTTTGTTTGTGAATGCTTCTTTCTCTGCAATTTGATTGATACCTTCGTTCCCATCTCTACAATGGTGCTTGGTTTTTTTTATTTGAATACCAATGTAAAACTATGCCGCGGTCTCTTAAAGCTTTGTTCAATGGAGATGACAAATGTCGGTTGGCTTACACTTTGTGCCAAGACAAGCACTTCTATACATTCTTTTGATTAATAAACAAATGAATGGATGAATAAATAAATTTCTTATGGTGGGCAATGGATCCACGATTAAATTCTGGAAAGATATTTGTTGCGGAGATACTGTCTTACAAGATGTATTTCCCTCTTTATAAGGCTAGGCCTATTCTTGGAGTAATATAATTTGTTTACTTATAAAAAATGGATGAATAAATAAATTAGGGTTGTCTATCCATCTGAATACGTCCCTCACTTGGAACGAGTTTGTTCTTGTATCTTGCTATTTCCTCTCACTGCCAAAAGATTTGCATCTCATTTTAGGATCTATAACCTGTTTGTATATGAGGGGGGGTGTGAATGGAGATGGAGTTAGATTCTAATTCGAATAGACATTATGAATTTAATGGTTCTTTTTTAGTTCATTATCCGCATATTATCAATAGGCACTGACTGTTTTAATTCAATTGCCCAAAAATATTGGAAATAAAATTTGGTTATTACCTCACACTGAAATGGAAGTGACCTCATAACTTGTTCAGTGGCCAGTCTTTAAATATTTGATTCGTCAACTTTAGCTTTTTTGCATTAAGCATGTATACCTATGTCTGACTTCATAGAATATTGCCTTCCTTGATCAAAATTAACATCTTGCATGACCCTCCCCGGCACTAGCTTTGTCTATAAATCCATCATCCTGTACAATATAATGGGAAAAATGATAATAGTAATAATAAAGGGGGAACAAAACAGATGGTTAGTCAATCCATACCCCACAAGTTCACATAAAGAGAACATGGGGCTTTTATGCGTCAAGCGTTCGAGTACTGATAATCCTCGCTGTGTGATATATTCAGTAGGTCTGTGAACGGCAAGTCTTTTAACTTGATGTTATTTGTCTGCATGACAAAAGGATGCTTGAAAATCTTTCCACTTGAGGGAACATGGCCAGGTGAGGGGTGATGGAGTTGGATGACTCGGTTTGTTCTTCTTCCGGTTGCTAGTCATGTTGGTTGTGCTGGTCCATTATATGTTACGTCTTTCCTTGAACTCTAAACTTCTGACCTTGGAGGCTCATCATGTTGTTGAATGCTTTTACAGATGAGTTCTAAACTTATGTCTGGTTCCTTGAGTTATATAGATTTGAGTTTTTGAAGATAAACATTTGAATTTGGAAAATATCTGCGCGCTGCCTCTGTGAGACTATTTGATCTCTTGTTGGAATAGTGGGGATGGCAAGCACATTGCAATAACAAGTTTCTTGAATATTTGGTTATTATTTGACAGCATGTATTAAATTAATACAATTTTACTTTGATTATTTATCAAATTGACTTAAATAATTGGGGATCGACTGAGCCGAGAGAGGGAATCGAGTGGGGGAGAAGGAATCAGGTGGGGAGGGGAAAACGGACGCCGCGTAAGGTGTGTGAAGAGTATAATGCTACATGGGCTGATGTATAATAGTACTCTTTTAATTTTACTTAACTAACCTTCATTTTAAGTAGAGTAGTAAACTAGTTGTAGACTAATTGTAAGTTTATCATTTTCTTTTGTCAAAAGTATAAGAGAGTGGTTAGCATGAGTGAAGTGTGACTATTAAAAGAAATGAAATAATAGTTGCAGTCATGAGTGTGCGTAATTATTTTTAAAAAATTGAATAAATATGAGATCCATATAAAAAATTAATTTTTTTAATAATATACTCTACTTTCTTTTAAAATAACTGCACGACATTTGCATATTTTATTATTATATTTAGCATTAATCAATAATTTATACATAGCAATTACTCTATTTCGAACTATTTGCATTCAACATTCGGATGTGATATCATCTTTTCGAATGCTTTTAAAACCATTTGATTTGATATATGCAGTTCGAGTAACAGATTTTGTTCACAACTTTTCGAACGAGATTTAGGACAAAACACTTGGGTTTGGAGAAGTTCTTGATAGAAACGAACCAAAATCGCTTTATTAAGATATTAGCAAACACAAGACAAGCACATTATAACTAGAGATCGCTTTCACTCTTACATGCACAACATATTCAATTTCTTTATTTTAAGAGTTTTATACATACAGATATTTTTATGCATTCTATTAATGTGATTGACTAAAATAATTATTTTATATTAAAAAAAGAAAAAAGCTACTTTCACCCTGGACGAGGACACGCCACGTACCCAGATTCGAAGTCAGCATTATTTAAACGGTTAAACCGTACGTTTTTTAAATCAAACTTCTAAAATCAAACTCGAAACCCCCACGAAACCGAGAGCCCAAAGTCTGAGACCTTCAGCCAGCTTGCCGCAACACAAGATCTTAGAGAATAGCTCACCACCCGTGGCGAGCTCCACTACGAGATAGATTTTGGTCTTGGTGGCCATGACCTCGAGGATTTTGAGGATGTTGGTGTTGGGGTATATGTGGAGACTGGTTTTGGAGCTAAAAAAAGTGTTTGTTGAAAGTTGGCTCCACAGCTGGCTCGAGCCAAGTTCGCTCGACGTCGCTCGACAGACCGCTCGAGCAAAGGCAAGTCAGAGAAGTTCGCTCGAGTCACGCTCGACACTCCACTCGAGCGAGACGCAAACCCTAGTGTTCGCTTGACCATCGCTCGACACTCCGCTTGAGCCAATGTTCATTTGGCTGTTCGCTAGAGTCGCGCTCGACACTCCGCTCGAGCGAAACAGATTAGGTTTCCAGCGCCACTCACTATATATTCATCATATTAGACTTGTGTTGGACGGCCTTAAGCATATTTAGAGAGAGAACAATTGTCTAGTGAGTGCATATTGTGTGAGAGAGCAAAAAGTCCTAGAGAGTGTGAGTTGAGATTGAGTGATTGTAATCTCCTCTGGTTAATAAGATTTCTGCAGCTCCTGTGGACGTAGGCAATTTGCCGAACCACGTATATTGTGTGTTGTGTTCTTGATTGTGTTGCTTTTACTTTATTTGACATCGTTGGTGTGTGTGCTTTGTATAGTATTTCACAACAACTGGTATCAAGAGCCAAGGTTGGATCTGAAGGAGAATGATGGCTAGAGATAAAGTGAACGCACCCGGGATTGAGAAGTTTGACGGCACTGATTTTGGATACTGGAAGATGCAGATTGAGGATTATCTTTATGGGAAAAGGCTCCACCTTCCACTGTTGGGAAAGAAGCCGGAGAGCATGACTGATGCTGAGTGAACCCTGTTAGATCGACAGGTTCTAGGTCTTGTTCGGCTGATATTGTCCAGAACAGCGGCACACAATGTCAGTAAGGAGAAAACCATGGTGGATCTCATGGCGACTTTGTCAGGTATATATGAAAAGCCGTTTGCAAACAATAAGGTGCACTTGATAAAGAAATTGTTCAATCTGAAGATGTCTGAAGGAATGTCTGTAGCCCAACACTTGAATGAATTCAATACGATCACAAATCAACTGTCTTCTGTAGAGATTGAGTTTAATGATGAGATCAGAGCATTGATTCTGTTGGCATCGTTGCCAAATAGTTGGGAGGCCATGAGGATGGCTGTGAGTAGTTCAGCTGGCAAGGCAAAACTGAACTACGATGACATACGTGACATGGTGCTTGCTGAAGAAATACGTAGGAGCAAAGTTTTAAATTTCGTACCGTACCGGCCGGTACGGCCGAAATTTTTCGTTTCGGCCGTCCGGCCGGTACCGGTCATATCGGCCTCAATTTCGGCCTATACTGGCCTATATTTCGGCCGGTACCAGCCGATATTTCGGCCTGTGTTTTTTTTTTTTTTCGTTTCTTCAAACTACAAACTTATTTTTTAACCCTCAATTCAGACTAGACTATTTATAATTTATATATATATGTATTTGTATATAATTTATTTATATATAGACTATTATTTTATAATACAATTTTTATATATATTTATATATATAATTTATTTATAGATCAACTATCCCGAAACGTTATTCCAAAACGCTATCCCGAAACGGTACCGGTACCGAAATATTTCGTTCCAGTGCCTTGACCGGTACGGTGTCCGGTACGGTATTCAAAACATTGCGTAGGAGAGACTTTGGTGAGTCCTCGGGTTCAGGATCTGCCCTGATTGTTGACAATAGAGGCAGAGGACATGGCAGGTCAAGTTCCAAGAGTAGGGGAAATAGCAAGATGAGATCTGGGCAGCAGATCACGTTCTGGAGTTGTGGCAAGCCGAGCCACATCAAGAGAAACTGCAGGCAGGAATCAAGAAAGTTCTGATAATGATGCTGTGAATGTAGTGGCAGAAGAAATTCATGATGCCTTACTTCTTGCAGTACACAGTCCGATTGATGATTGGGTGTTGGATTCAGGATCTTCGTTCCACAGCACTTCACATCGATAAATCATGCAGAATTATGTTGCTGGTGATTTTGGGAAGATGTATGTGGCTGATGGAGAGGCATTGGATGTAGTGGGAGTGGGTGATGTGCATATCACACTTCCAAATAGGAGCGTGTGGACTTTACAGCAAGTCAGACATGTTCCAAATCTGAAGAAAAATCTGATCTCTGTGGAACAGCTTGATGACAACGGTTTTGCAGTAGTGTTCTTTGGAGGAGCTTGGAAGATCACTAAGGGTGTGCTGGTCCTAGCGCATGGTAAGAGATCTAATTCTTTGTATTTGACATCAGGATCCAGTGATGTGCAGGGAAATACAAGAGTGCAAAAAGGCAGGCTTGATCACGCGAAACATGTGAGGAAGCCAAAGGGAGTCAGATTTGTCGTTCCTCATGAAAGCCTGGGAAAGTTGGCTAAGGTTGCCAAGATCGGTTTGAGACCGGATACTCCTAGTGTAGTGGGAGTTGTGAGAAGCCCTAAGGGCAATGTATGTGGAAGACTAAAGTCGGGCTTGACTTCAGTGCGTCTTCTAGCTTGAAGACAGGAGCTGTGAGTTGCAGAGATGATAGGGCTTGGCTGGAAACAGTGGCTGGTATGTGGAGATCCAGTCTCCAAGTGGGAGATTGTTGGGGTATATGTCGAGACTGGTTTTGGAGCTGAAAAAAGTGTTTGCTGAAAGTTGGCTTGACAGTTGGCTCGAGCCAAGTTCGCTCGACGTCGCTCGACAGACCGCTCGAGCAAAGGCAAGTCAGAGAAGTTCGCTCGAGTCACGCTCAACACTCCGCTCGAGCGATACGCAAACCCTAGTGTTCACTTGACCGTCGCTCGACACTCCGCTTGAGCCAATGTTCATTTGGCTGTTCGCTCGAGTCGCGCTCGACACTCTGCTCGAGCAAAGTACGCAGATTTTGCCAGATTAGGTTTCTAGCGCCACTCACTATATATTCATCATATTAGACTTGTGTTGGACGGCCTTAAGCATATTTAGAAAGAGAACAATTGTCTAGTGAGTGCATATTGTGTGAGAGAGCAAAAAGCCCTAGAGAGTGTGAGTTGAAATTGAGTGATTGTAATCTCCTCTGGTTAATAAGATTTCTGCAGCTCCTGTGGACGTAGGCAATTTGCCGAACCACGTATATTGTGTGTTATGTTCTTGATTGTGTTGTTTTTACTTTATTTGCCATCGTTGGTGTGTACTTTGTATAGTATTTCACAACAGTTGGGGTGGTCCTAGAGGCGACGCATGGCCATGATCTCTTGGATTATCTTTGGTTCCATGGCAGCATCAACAATTTTGGACTTGTCGATGATCTTCACAGCCACAACTGTGTCGTCCACTATTGACCATGCTTGGTACACTTTGGCGAAGCTACCTCATTCCAGTAACCGCCCCAATTGGTACTTCCCCAGTAGGGTAGTGGTGTTGGATGCCGGTGATGGTGATGGTGTTGGGGTAGGTGCAACCCTTGGTTCCATGGCTCGAGAGGCCGAGAGAGAGATAGAGAAGGGAAAGAACCCAAGAAATGCGTGGAACGGGTTTGAAGAATTGCAGTGAATTTTTTTCTTTTTTAATAATAATATAAAATTGACTTGGCTAATGTCATGTCAGACAATTTTGCTATGAGTACCCACACGGATATCTAACGGCGGGTATCTGTAGCAGAATTGTTACAAAAACAATGTAATCAATCCTCTTAATAAAGTACTCAAAAAAAACGTAAAAATAATTATATATAAATTTTTTATTTTTTAATGTGATATATATCAGAATTTCAAATTTCGTTATCATTTAATTAAATTCGAGGAAAGATGGGTAGATGGCCCAGTTTTTTATGGCATTAATAGCGGACTGAAACTCGCATAGACTTTTTATGTAAAATCGTGACAAGTATTTTCTTTGATTCCTCTGACCTACCAATCCAACAAATAAACAAATAAATAAAACTACAAAACTATTAAATATTGATAGCTTTTGAAAGTCTCATTTTTGTATTTTGTAAGGTTCAATTTATGTAAATATCTCTTTCGTACTTTATTTGCATTTTAAATTTTGCACAAATATCTTCCATCTAAACATGAGTTATAAAAGAGGAATTTCTAATTTCGTGGAAATTACTTTATGGCAGATGGCTCGGTTTTTATATATGGCATTAATTATTGCTGACTTAGTAGTCAAAGTCTTCATCTTTGATTAGTCTTTTTTTCCAGTACTCTTCCCTTTCTGTAAATCATTAATTCAATCACATGGTATGGACGACTCTATATATATATATAGAGAGAGAGAGAGAGAGAGAGGCCACTGCAGATCAGCATTTCATTGCTAGGTTTATACACTCCCCTGCGAACGATTGCTGCTAAGTTTCGGAAATTAAGGGTGATCAACAGCGACCTGATCTTGTTCGTCAGTGGCACAGAAAGCTGAGAGTATTTCGTTACCAGGTGATCCGATAAAACTCCCTCCCCTCAGCAGTGATATATATATATATATAGACACTCAAGATTTTTACAATTTTTAACATAAACTTTACTACTTTGTGATAAAAAGATGGATCAGATATATAATATTAATAAAGTTGATGGAGATTATATTAATTAATTTTTGTTGTTTCAAGTGAATGGCATTAAATTCTAATTAAGACTGTATTCTTATCTAGAATATCACCAAGATTAGGCTTTTTTGCTTCTTGTAATTTAGGCTGCACGGACAAAGCCAAGGGGGCGAGGGCCGGGGGCCTGGCTTCTTGTAATCGCATGTTTTCCTTTTTAAAAATTTATAATTATTTAAGTGAAATATATTTAATGAAAAATAATTTATAATTATATGGATAGCTAGCTGGCTGCACAATGTGCGTAATTCATGTTATATAATAGTTTCTTAGCTTTTTTTTAGTTATAAAATTGAATATGAGATTTAATTGCATAGTAATGGGACTATATAATTTCCTTTCAATATAATTTGAAGGCCGGTGGCTCCAGTTTTTCTTGTCAGGAAATTCAGGAAAAAAAAAAGGAAAGAAAGAAACCTTGATAGATGGCCGAGGAATCAGCAGCTATGGTCATACCAGAAGAAACAATTAATGTTGTAACAAATATTAATGAGCATCAGGGGCCAACATGGTTAGTAGAGAAAATCAAACATGCTAAAAGCATAGCGCTTAATCGCCCATCACGTCGAACTATTTTGAGTATTTACAGGGTTCCTCATTCGCTTCGGGAATTGAACAAAGAAGTTTACACGCCTCAAGTTATTTCAATAGGGCCTTTTCACTACCGCTCGCAAAAATTGCAATCCATGGAAATTTATAAACTGAGATATTTCAGGAGGTTCATGGAAAGAATTACCAAGATCAACAGGGATGAGATGTTAGCAAGCATTATACAAGATTCGGAAGAACGGGTACGTGGATGTTATGCAGAGGCCATTTCATTTGATAGTGATACTTTGAGGCAAATTATCCTGGTGGATGCGACCTTCATCATTGAGTTTTTCTTGAGAGCTTGGTCGGTAGAATTTTTGAGAGATGACGGCTCTATAGAAGCAGAGCCATGGGCGCTGCTTTCTTGGATAAAATCTGACTTGATATTACTTGAGAATCAACTTCCTTTCTTTATAATCGAGAAATTATATGAGCTGCTTCCACTCGATCAGTCTCCCTCAATATACCCATCCAGCTTCCTCGAGCTTACCTTTAACTTCTTTGAATTTATGAATATTCAATTGATACGTCATGATGAGATAGATTCAGAAGAAGTATTGCACTTTGTTGATTTGTTGAGATACTTTTACTTGCCTCCTGACCAAAATAGGCTCCCAAATAGAAGTTTTAAAGTAGTACACAAAATGTACTGTGCCTCCCAGCTGGCTGAGGCAGGATTGAAGTTTAAGGCAAGTTCAAGCGGATCCATACTTGACCTAAAACTTAACGAGGGAGTGCTGGAAATCCCAAGATTTACATTACGCAATGCCACGGAGATTTATGCTCGGAACCTCATGGCCTTGGAGCAATGTGTCTATCAATTTGAAAGATATGTTACTGATTATTTTATGATGTTAGATTTCCTTACCAATACAGGCAAAGATGTGGATTTACTTATTCAACAGGGGATCCTTGTGAATGAAATGGGCACCAACAATATTAGGCCACCTTTCGCCGGCAATTTGTGCACAGGTATCTCATTTAGGGATGTCAGTGATGATTATTATGATATCTGTAGACAATTGGTGGATTTCCATAGAAAACATTGGTACGTAATTCTGAAGAGTAGCTTGAAACATGATTATTTTCGCACGCCTTGGATGGGTGCTGCTACCATTGGTGCTATTATCTTGTTGATTTTCACTCTCATACAAACTGTTTGTGCTGTCATTTCGACATTCAAGTAGAGTGAATTGCTGCTTGTGTAATAAGAGTATATATATTAATGGATTGCTTGCGTTGCATTGTCATAATATCTTTCATTGATCGCTAGTTTTTGCTTAATTCATGGAAGTTTGTAATTAAGTTGGTTGTGGGATGCATTCAAGCTACGTACAAGTTGGAAAGCTATATTTATTTTATTTTATGAATGTCCCTTAGAGTCAGTACTACAATATGATATTATAAAGAATGATCATTTCCTTTTTCTGAATGGAAAAAAAAAAATATATATATATATATATATGCTTATTAAATTGAAAAATCATATTTTAATATCTTAATAAAATGATTTTGGTTATTTTCCATTAAGAGCTTCTCCAAACCCACCAAGTGTTTTGTCCCTAAATCTCGTTCGAAAAGTTGATAACAGAGTCTGTTATTCAAACCGCATATATCAAACCGAATGGTTTCAAAAGTGTTCGAAAAGATGATATCACATTCGGATATTGAATGCAAATGTCACAGTCCATGAATGGAATGGTTGGGCTGGGCTTGGGTCAAGTCTAATAGGGACTGATTTTCTTAGCTGTTATTTCATCTTATGGAGTAGGCCGTAGAGTAGCTAGGCCTTAGTTGTTTTGCTTTCTTTCATTGAGTTTGTTTAGTTAACAGTTGTGGGCTAGTTTAAGGTTGAGGCCATTTTCCTTTGTTGCAAGACCTTCATATAAGGTTATTGTAGCTACCGAAAGGGGCATCGAGAAGGAAACTAAATGAAAAGTCTATTTTCCTTCTCTTCTCATCTTCTTCTTTCTTTTATGAAAATGCTCTCCTCGAAGTGAGCAATTTCAGCATATTTGTTCTCAAGTCACTTAAGATGTGTTACAATTGGTATCAGAGAGACGCCGATCTCTATATCATCAAGTTATGGAAATGGAAGAAATTATCTCATCCTTACTTAAAATCAAAGAGCCGGTCGAGCAATCACAACAACGCTATGAAGTTATACTGCAAACATTCAAAGATGTCAAGAACGGCTTTGAAGGCTTCAGGAAGAAATTTAATGAAGAGTTCACCTATCTGGAATACCAACTTTACATTCTGCATAAAAAGAAAAAATGTGCAGCAACTGTAGAAGAAAAAGAGTTAGTCAACCCAAATCATGTTCCTCTTTCTCTTGTTCCCATAAATCTCGTTAGAAATCGGAGACCATTTTCTCCATTTTCATATCTTCATCACCGACTATCGGGTCCATCCTTTACTCTGAAGAATTATTTCATTTCTCTTTCACTTTCGTCGGTCAAGCCTAGCAATAACTTAAGCATCAGGATGAATCTAGATACTAGATGGAAACTTGATCCTGGTGGTCTCTGATTACTACCCTCACGTTTCTTCTTCTTTAACCTTTATCTCTATCAATGTTGTTTCCACTCAGCAAAGCATCCTCTCCCCCCGATATTTCCCACAGATATGATTTTCACTCGATATTTCCTCACGACTTGTTCCATCGAGCTTTGAAATGACACTCACGACCACCGTTCATCTTCCTTCCACGAGCATCGTAAACACCCATATTTGGGCAATCAAAACCTAAACCTCTAAGTCCTTTCTCGTCCTGAGGTCACAAAACGAACAGAGATCCTCCAAACCGTTGGCCTAGACCACGACGATAAGGACTTTCTTTCGATCGACCATGGGCTCCTTAAGGTCGTAGCGGTGCAGTTCAACACCAACCAGCTCCTCGCCGAACAACCACAAGTTGCATCTAAAGGTGGTTATAATGGATTCAGTGGTGGTAGTAGAGGTGGTGGAGGCTTTTAGGGGGGCTGCTTTCGAGGAAAGGGGGGTCTGAGGAGTGACAAAGGTGGCCCTCCTAAAGGTGGTGTGCATCTCAGTTTTGGTCGAGATCTTAATGCTCAGTATACAATCGAAGGTATGATTGAGGTATATAAAGTCCTTTCTACCTTGCTTGTAATCTATGGTGGAGGGAAAATATTCATGGGTTTGCAAGTTTTAGGAGATAAGAAATTTGCGCCTCAGTTGCTTTATTTTTGCCACTTAAAAATTTGTTTTTAAGTCCTTTGATGTATTACTTGGTTCTGTTTGTTCAAGAACTTCTCTATTGCTCCCGACAAAAATGGGGTTTTGAGTCATGATGGCAGTCATTTGGCAAGCACGCACAATGCTCTAGCCATACTAAAAATTGTTGGCTATGATTTCTCAAGTATCAACTCTGAAATGAGGTTGACATAGATATAGGGAAAACCATGGCTGCCACCTTTTGGGCCGAATGAGTTGTCCACGCTCTTGGATTCTAAAGGAAGAATCATGGATTCAAAAGCTTTAAGAAAGAGAATATTTTATGAGTGAGTGGAGCATAGATTACGGAAGGAGTTATAGGCATTCTTGCTTGGATACCATCGCTATGATTCAACATATGCTGAGAGGGAATCTCGTAGGTCCCTAAAAAAGACAGAGTATGAGACCATAAAGATTCTGTGGCAGAATATCTCGTATGCCTTATTGAAAATGATGTGATAAGGACTGACAGATCGCTCTTCTTCTATGATGGGGATGATAATGTAAATGTGAATCTGATGTGTGATACTTTGCTAGCATACTCATTCTACAACTTCGATCTTCGTTACTGCCAAAGTACGAGTGATCCCTTGTCCCCAATATTGTTTGTAATGGATGATGAGTTAGAGGCATCTTGGTGTTTTCTTACAGCTTGTGCAAAAATAACCGACATCTCATTGGAAGCAGTTGGGTCGCTCTGCAAATCTTTGGAGACCTTGTCGTTGGATTTAGAGTATAAAAGCAACAAATGGTTACTTGTTGCGGCCAAGGGATGTCCTCTTTTGAAAATTCTGAAACTACAATGTGTTAATGTAACCGATGAGACTTTGGCAGCTGTTGGCACCGGTTGTTCATTGCTGGAGTTCTATACAACTTATAGAGATTTACTGATAAGTGTCTACAGGCAATTGGCAATCATACCCTAAGTGATTGTTATCTCCTAAGCGACAAGGGCTTGGAAGCAATTGCAACTGGTTGCAAGGAACTTACACAACTAGAAGTTAATGGGTATCATAATATCGGAACTATGGGATCAGTATATGCAGCAACACCCCTTGATAGTGTTAGTATTATGAAACATGAAGTGGCTGTTGGTACAAAGAAAACTTTTGTCGCTTAGTTGACACTATTGGTGGGACAATTGTGGGCAAGGCTAATGCACCTTATGGACAAGGTGCTTCTATGGGAGATGGTTTGTCACTGTCCAAGGGCTAGGAAGCAATTGCAACTGGTTGCAAGGAACTTACACAACTAGAAGTTAATGGGTATCATAATATCGGAACTATGGGATCAGTATATGCAGCAACACCCCTTGATAGTGTTAGTATTATGAAACATGAAGTGGCTGTTGGTACAAAGAAAACTTTTGTCGCTTAGTTGACACTATTGGTGGGACAATTGTGGGCAAGGCTAATGCACCTTATGGACAAGGTGCTTCTATGGGAGATGGTTTGTCATTGTCCATGAATGGAATGGTTGGAACGGGCTTAGGCCAAGTCTAATAGGGACTGATTTACTTAGTTGTTATTTCATCTTATGGAATGGGCCGCAGAGTAACTGCGCCTTAGTTGGTTTGCTTTCTTTTATTGAGTTTGTTTAGCTAACAGTTGTGGGTCTTGTTTAAGGCTTAAGACATTTTTCCTTTGTTGTAAGACATTCATATAAGGTTACTGTTCCTACCGAAAGGAGCATCGAGAAACTAAATGAAAATTCTATTTTCCTTCTTTTCTCATCTTCTTCATTCTTCTATAAAGGTGCCCCTCGAAGTGAGCAATTTTAGCATATTTGTTCTTAAGTAACTTGCGGTGTGTTACAGCAAATAGTTCGAAACGGAGTAATATGTGATCAAATGGTCAACTATTATATATTGTTCAAATGTTGCAACTACATCTAAAACCATACTGAAAGGGATATTTACCAGTTCTACCAGGCCGACTTGACTCCCTTTCCCGAAGGCCCACTTGACCCGTGGGCAGTCCACCTCTATGAGAATGAGAATGGAGAACTTGGACCTAGTCCATGATGACATGTCAAGGAGAGAAAATGAAAGGGAAGTTGCATCATCTGAATCTGTCGTAGCCAACATGCCCGGCAAGAGGCCATGCCACATTAAATGCCCAGAGGCGGCCAAGCAACAACCCCAGCTGGAATCACACCTTTTCCAGAAATCCAGATAGTGTGCGCACATTCTCCACCTAACACAAGAAACATACGTGTCAAGAGACACAGCCACGTTCGATACAGTAACACAACGCTTGAGACAGCAGGTAGTCACCCTGCCGCAAGTGCTGCGTCCGATATGATGCGCGTATAATGTTCTGATAGCAACTGAGGACCACCTCAATCAATGGATATAAACCCATCCCCAGGTATAGTTAACTGATTGGCTTCCTCTCCTCTTTCTCATACATTCTAGTTGTTCGTCCTTCCCACGATACTTCTGTCTCTATACTAACTTTGGCATCGGAGGTGTCCCTCGCCACCCCGAGCCCGCATTCTCAAGTGTTTTTCCGGCCAACAAAACCCCCCCTCTCAAAGGAGTTGCCCAGGGTATGTAACACATCATCAACAGTAGCATCATCTATGGGATCTTTTTGAATACCATGTCATTTGTATGCCGGCAACAATGCATTTGCATACCACCCACGAACAAGAAGAATAAACAAGAAGCATGGAAGCAACGCTCGCTGAAGTGGAAGACGTGGTTAGAAGACTGCAACGGAAGTGGGGAGGCTCTAGCATGAGAATGAAGCTCTGGGAAGAGGAAGCAATGGACCACCAGAAGATGTTGAACTAGGCCAGAGTGAACACGCCGAGTCATGGAGCCCAACGGGAGTAGATGCAGTCAACGAACAGAGAAGACAGATGCATCACAAGTTGCGTGGTCTTACAAATAAATACGAGAGATAGCCAAGAAGATGGGTGCATCTTCCTCTGTGGACCAACTGCTCACAAGCACTAATTTTCAATACAACGCGGAGGTCATGGCTGCCCCTCTCCTACCCAAGTTCAAATTCCTTCAAATGCAGATGTACGATGGATCTAAGGATCCCCTCAAGCATCCGAAAACTTTTAAGGCCCACATGACCCTCCACAGGTTCTTCTAGAGGACATATGCATCTGTCTCATGGGCCACATGGTGAAAGACACTATGGTCAATCCATTGCCTGATCTGACCGATAGTCTTCTCGTGCATCTTTTTTCACACATAATCCGTAACTTCATTGGGTTTCTTCCCTTCATTTTTCAATGGGTCAGACAGATCTTTAAGAGGTCGAACATATCTTTAAGAGATCCTCCATCCGAGGTCTCCAAAGACTATAGTTTGAGACAGTCAGCTTTATCATGGAGCCTGATGCGGAATCATCTATGGACTTAGACTGATTCTAAGTTAAAAGTGTAGTACAGGATCTTCAAGGTGGATTCTCAAAAAACGGACAGTACCGTTGTGTCCGAAACGTCTGATTTTGTTAGAAACGAGTCTTGTTTTGTCAAAATCAGCCTCAAATAGCACAAGGATGAGCAAAATACTAAAACAAGAACTCTGTCGCACATGGACCACGTTAAAATGCGTAGGCGCGTGAGTCATGCACCTTCTAGGGTCTGGAGTCCGTGGGGCTCACGCGCTGGACCCCCTTTGGAGCGTGTGTGGTGCGTGGGCATTAATACTATTTATAATATGGATTCAAAGAAAATTTTGAGGTTTGACATGATCTTAATTATCTTGTTCAATCAGAAACAAAAGTACACTTTCTTCTATGGTGGCCAAGACAAAGAATGGATCAAATAATTTGATCAAATGGCAAGTCATGTGGCTCAAGATAAGCTCATAACCAAACTAGGTATTTCCGTAATGTAGTATCCGATTGGAAACGACAACAAAATCGATACTAAACAACGTTTCACTCATGGGAATTCAAAAAAAGTCACCAAGCTTTTGGATCTCTTCAAGATTGATAAGAGGTAATGGGTTGTGCTGAGCGACGAGAATGGAGTGTGGGTCTCTGATCGTGGGGGAAAATGCTGGCCGTATTGGAGCGTTTTGACGAGCACTAGAAGGCAAAAGTCGAAGAAGTAGGCTTCAGAAGAACTTTCATGTATAGCCATGACCACTTTAAATAGATGGTTATTATGTGGATCGTGTTTGATCTATAATGCTCTACAATAATAAAGGGCATCCTGATTATGTGGGTCATGATTTGATGCCAATGTTGTTTGGAATTAAGTATCTATATATGTAATTGTTTGACATTCGTGGTGCCATAGGGAGGTTTTTTATGGAAATTCTCTGCTTGGCCAGCTGCATGTTCTATCTTCTTATTTATTCATCTAAATTTGTAATGGTTTTCACCTTCATCAAAGTCATCTCTAAAGTTTGATGAGAAGTACATATTTTTCATAAATCCAAAGTCTCCCTAGTCATAACCACACATTAGACTAGTCACTGGATTAATCAAAATAATAATATAATAATATTTTTTAATAATAATATTTTTTTCATATTTTACAATTATACTAACCATTTATTAATTAATAATTTAATTTGATACTTAAATTATTATTTCCCAACCAATTTTTTTCTCAACCTAATTGATCCTGATTAATTCTTAAACTGTGGTGGTATTAATCTGAAAGTTGGAAGAAGTGATTTTGTAATAAAATAATGGAATAGACCATGAAGAGTGTCTCTTCAAATATGAAGATGAATGTAAATACACTATAGCTCAAAGTTGGAGTTTTGATTGTTTAGCAAATCTAATGTTAAGGTTGTTAACCACAAACTATTCAAATTTTGAAAAGACCGATGCAAGTGATATAATTTCATTCAAAATTGCGTGAGAGAAAAATAATATATTTTTTCATTATTTATTAGAAAATTAGTGATATTTGAAAGTTGTTACACCATATATCATTCACATAATATTATTTGATTTCTAAGATTTAAAATTTAAAATTTATCTTCCAAATCAATTTATATAACGTCTATGACGTGTGGTGCAAAGGATTTCAAATAAAATTATTCTTTATCAGACATATGTTCAACCCTAGTCATGGGGAGGTTGGGTGAATTAATCCATTAATGCATGCACATTTTACCTTACATTGGCATTGATATTTTTTATCTCATATGTCAAGTAATTATTAAATATTTTCAAAATATCAATATATGATTATGGGATATTCTTATCTTATTGCACTATATCATATCATTAAAAATTATTAATTGTATTTTAATTTTAATTATAAGAAGATATTATATAACTATACTTCATCTTACTTCTATCCTATTAGATGAATTATTTGTACAATTCTATAGTGTGTAAATCTCACATACTCCTTTTAAAAAAATTAGATAAATTTAAAATTCACATGAAAAAATTTACTTTTTAATGATGAGCCTCTTCATTTTTTTAAAATAATACACGAGATTTGTACACCTTAAGAATATATTTATGTAACATTATCTGTTAAAATCTAAATTTAATATTTTTAAAAAAATAAGGGCTGGATATAATAATTGATAAAGAAAAACATATTAAAGTGAAAAATGTGAAATATAATATAACTCTTATAACAGGATAAAATGAAAATAGCACTGCACTTCTTCACTGTCTCAGTTAAGACTTACCATATAAACAAGCGCTGAAAATGGGAATAAAAACACAGTCGCTCTGTACACAGACCCAACGTTACTGCTGCCACCAAGACGCCATTCATTTGGTTGTCTCCCTCTCCTTCTCTCGCTCTCACACCCTCTCAGTCTCTCTGATCCCTCTATTAACATTGAATTCTACCTCTCGTCCCCACCTGCCTCGGTTTCTCCGAAGGAATCAGCTAAACGTCGTCGTCTTCGCCTTCTTCGAGTACCAAAGCGGCACCGAACACTCTTCCGGACTTTTCAGGTATGGGGGTTTAAGGATTTTGGAGGAGGTCCGTTTGGTTTCCGAAGAAAAAAAATGTGGTAAAAGAGTAAAAGAGGAATCGGGATTGTGATTCTCGAAATTCTTTGTTATCTGGGATTCGAGAGAACAGTAATGACCGTGCCTCTACTGTGTGTAAAGTGCGGCCTACTGTTGATGATAGAATAGTTCGATAGGAAATTCTTGTTTGTATTGAAGGCTACGTGTCTCTATTTTTGGTAGGATCACTAATGGTAATTGCTTCGTCTTAAATGGCTTGTTTTGTTTGTGAATGCTTCTTTCTCTGCAATTTGATTGATGCCTTCGTTCCCATCTCTACAATGGTACTCGGTTTTTTTTATTTGACTACCAATGTAAAACCGTGTCGCGGTCTCTTAAAGCTTTGTTCGATGGAGATGACAAATGTCGGTTGGCTTACCCTTTTGTGCCAAGACAAGCACCTCTGATACATTCTTTTGATTAATAAACAAATGAATGGATGAATAAATAAATTAGGGTTGTCTATCCATTTGAATACGCCCCTCACTTGGAACGAGTTCGTTCTTGTATCTTGCAATTTCCTCTCACTGCCAATAGATTTGCATCTCATTTTAGGATCTATAACTTGTTTGCATATGAGGGGGGTGTGAATGGAGATGGAGTTAGATTCTAATTCGACAAGGCATTATGAATTTATTGGTTCTTTTCTTTTCTAGGTCATTATCGGCATATTATCAATAGGCATTGACTGTTTTGTTCAATTCCCCAAATATTGTGGAAATAAAATTTGGTTATTACCTCACACTGAAATGTAAGTGACCTCATAACTTGATCAGTGGCCAGTCTTAATATTTGATTCCTTTGTGTTTGTTTTGGTGCCTATGGCTGGAGAGAAATGGGAGGTGCTTCGAAGATTGTGAACGCACTATGGGGAAATTTAGAGATTTTTTCTTTAGCACTTTAAATTTTTGGGTGAACAATCTAGTGAAAGACTTTTTTTTTTATAAGTACAATCTAGTGAAAGACATGAATATCTTGTAATGCTTTATTTTAATTATATTTTGCTTTAGTTTGTATTTAAGTGTATTCTCATGTATACTTCATGTGTACTTGGGCCATGCCTATTTACTTGGAATAAAATCTCTTATTACCTATAAAATATATATATATATATATATATATTTGATTCATAAACTTTAGCTTTCAAACGTTTGCATTAAGCATGTATACCTATATCTGACTTTGTAGAATATTGCCTTGATCAAAATTAACATCTTGCATGACCCTTCCGGGCACTAGCTTTTTCAATAAATCCATCCTCCTGTACAATATAATGGGAAAAATGATAATAGTAATAATAAAGGGGGAACAAAACATATAGTTAGTCAATCCATACCCCACAAGTTCACATAAAGAGAACATGGGGAAAGGGGGCGTAAGGAAAACCCATCTTTCCAGGAGTTATACAAGAGATTTTAAGCCTGGTTTGGGGTTGGGGATGGAAGCTCTTGAATGTCAAGTTCTGGGGGGATGGGAGCTCTTGAATTTTTCTCAATGCCCGGTGCTGTTCCTCCGCTTTTTTCTCACTATGAAACTCTTCTCTTAGTTCCTTTTAATTTATGATTATCAGTTGAAGTATGCAAATTAACTCTAGCTCAAAATCTAAAATGGCGCTTCGCCCTCTCTTAAGAATGGAGTGAAGAGTGTGGTTGTGGGTTTAAGATGTGTTGGGTAAAATCAAAATTATGATTGTCACATCAAGTATTGGGAGATAGAAACTTTATACGCTCGTTTCTCAAGGAAGATGGTGTATAGAGCTGTTGAGGGACATATGGTGTTTCTAAGCAAGAACTTGGTTTTTCTGCATCCTAATTTTACAACTTTCTGGCTGGAAGACTGTTCAGTAAGACGCATTGTGAACCAATATGTTTAGTTTCATCTTGGTATGTCGTAAAGGTTTTCACTAAGCAATGATATACATTTTTCATAATTGCATGGAATGGATGTGGTAGTTTATCAACTGCTAGGAAATTAACATAAAAGGTCCGAGAAGATCTTGTGGAATGCTGCTGGCTCAAAATCTGAATTTTTGGCTCTCATTGCTTAAAGGGTGGCATTGTAAGTCTGTATTGTGCATCTTATCAGCTTAGTTGATTGTCCTATACATTTTTTGCCTAGTCTTCTCTGACCATCTTAGGGGTATTCAAGAGACCAGCTATGGAGCTTTTATGAGTCCAGCGATTAAGTACTGATAATCCTCATTGTTTGATATATTGTGAACGGCAAGTCTTTTAACTTGATGTTAATTTTCTGCATGACAAAAGGATGCTTGAAAATCTTTCCACTTGAGGGAAAATGGGTAGGTGAGGGGTGATGGAGTTGGATGAGTCAGTTTGTTCTTCTTCTGGTTGTTAGTGTTGGTTGTGCTGGTCCATTATATGTTACGACTTTCCTTGAACTCTAAACTTCTGACTTTGGAGGCTCATGTTGTTGAATGCTTTTACAGATGACTAAACTAATGTCTGGTTCTTTGAGTATAGATTTGATATGACTAAACTTATGTCTGGTTCTTTGAGTATAAATTTGATTTTTTGAAGATGAACATTTGAATTTGGAGAATATATGCTGCCTCTGTATAAGAAGTGAGCCCCACTTTGGTGCCTTGGTAAGAAACCTTTGTACTTAAAATTACTGGATCGTGGAGAAATAGGATGGAAATAGCTTTTAGGTTATCACTTATCACTAATAGATGTAATCTGTTGTCTCTTCTGAGGCTGTGAAATTGTGGTAACATCCTAAAAAAGCAATTTCTTATCCATATTTAGCCTCTTATTCCTTAATAATGTTGGCCTCGTCTTATTATTTATGAGAAGCACGGCTGTGTTGGAATTTCTTCAGTATAGGATTTCAAATCATAAAGCAAAATTAGATCCTGTTTTTAGGGCCTGGTAGGCACATCAATTCTATTTTTCTTTTTTTTTTTAATAAGTTTATCATTTGAAGTACTTGACCAACAAATAGATCATACATCAATTCTTATTAAAAGAAGTTATTAGGGGTTGGGCAGGTTGTTTGTAGTCCCAGTATTCTCACAAAAACCACTTTGTATGTTCTCGAGGAGAATCTTTATAGTTATTGTACGAGGGTTGGTGGTTAGATCTCTAGTGGATTTATTGGCTGGCTTATTTAAGGTAAACATATCTGTGAAGAGCGGCCAGAGTATTTTCACTCACTAACATATGTGGTTTTTAAGATATAAGCAGTGTGTCTTGTTTTCCAAGTTCTGTTCTTATTTTGTCTTTAAGTTGTATGAGTACCTCTAGCTAGGTGTTCCTCGTGTATACTTCATGTGTACCTGGGCTTTGCTTATTTCTATGAATATAACTTCTTGATTATCTATCAAAAAAAATATCTGTAAAGAGCGGCATCAGGTTATACTGATTCTGAAGAAATGTTGCCTATTCTCATAAAGGGTTTTCAATTGGTTCTGTCTGCCTTCTATGCATTACAAGTTAATTAGTGTCGCACTTCTCCTCAGTTGATCTTCTGCATTACCTTTTACTCATCATAGTAGCTTCTTGTCTTCTTCTATTTGTTTTCTGTTAAATATGAGATTCTGATTGTCCCCATCCTTTGCTGATATATGAATATGTTGTTGGGTGCAGAGGTTAGTTTTTCCATGGAGAGCTCTGATGATGAAAAGGATGGAGTCCTTGGGAATTACATTCCAACAGAACTGACACGTGTTTTGGCATCCAGTGGAGTAAAATTTGTGGATCAAGTACTGAATGGGCAAAATGAACTTTGTTTGGAAAATTTTCGAATGGATAAGCATGTATTTTACAAGTTGTGCGACATTTTGCAAGCCAAAGGCTTGCTACGCCACACAAATCGAATCAAGATTGAGGAGCAATTAGCCATTTTCATGTTCGTAATTGGCCATAATCTACGAACACGAGCTGTCCAAGAGTTATTCCGATATTCAGGAGAAACCATTAGCCGCCATTTCAATAATGTTTTGAATGCAATTATGGCAATTTCATTAGATTTCTTTCAACCTCCAGGTTCAGATGTACCACCTGAGATTTTGGAAGACCCAAGATTTTATCCGTACTTTCAGGTAACATAAATTGTGAAGGTTGACTGGCATCTCTTTTCTGGTTAATCTTTTGTCATTTTCCATTTGTTTTTTGTTAGGATTGTGTGGGAGCCGTTGATGGGATCCATATTCCAGTTATGGTAGGTGTAGATGAGCAAGGACCTTTCCGCAATAAGAATGGCATGCTTTCACAAAATGTTCTGGCCGCTTGCTCATTTGATCTAAAGTTCCATTATGTCCTAGCGGGCTGGGAAGGCTCAGCATCAGATTTGCAAGTCCTAAATTCTGCACTGACAAGGCGGAATAAACTGCAGGTCCCTAAAGGTATGGTCTGTATTTGGGAAGTTGTCATCAGTCGGATGTTTTCACCTTCTGCTAAAACAGTATGAAGTTCTTACTTCAATTCTTGTATACAAAATTACGATGATGGCAGGTAAATACTACCTTGTGGACAACAAGTATGCAAATATGGCAGGTTTCATTGCCCCGTATCCTGACATTCCCTATTACCTGAAGGAATATCCGATTGGCTATCAACCACAAGATGTCAGAGAGCTATTTAATGAACGGCACTCACTGTTACGAAATGCCACTGACCGCACATTTGGCGCTTTGAAGGCAAGATTCCCTATATTGATGTCTGCTCCTCCATACCCATTACAAACACAGGTGAAATTGGTCGTGGCAGCATGTGCAATACACAATTACATCCGTAGGGAGAAACCAGATGATTGGATCTTTAGAATGTATGAACAAGAAGGTACTGCGTTCGAGGATTCATTGCCTCCTTTAGATGTGGAACAACCCATTATGCATTTTGACACCCAAGACCCGGACATTGGTGTTGAAACAGAACAACTAGAAATTTCTTCACAACTGCGAGACTCTATAGCAACCGAAATGTGGAATGACTATATCCATGATTTTTCGGCCATGTAAATTGACTTATTTTGGCAATAGTTTTCAGGCTAGGATTGAAAATATTTCAGGATCAAGAACCGTATGAAGGTTTTGGATGTGATTTTCATGATGTACATTGGCCTTGTTCATACAAAGAAAATAGATCAGTAGATCATACTTCTCAAACATGATTGCACTATGACATGGTTTTTTGAAAGGTTAAAGAGGGTTCCCTTTGAAAAAGGGTTTACCTTTGGGGCTTTTGTAATTGTGGGGGACAGATGTTTTAGCTTTACGAGCAATTTGAGTCTTTAAAAAAATTAAAATAACTAAATCAATCATTGCAGGTGGTGATTGAACAGGGAGCCGTCAACCAATCTGTATATATTAATTATGCACAAAAAAAAAAAAAAACATGATCTTAACTTGTGTGATATTCCAAATATACAACGTTGATGCCATTGTCGTTCGAATCCTTATGAACATAGTCAGAGAAGAGGGACGGGGGCTGTATGGATAGAATTCAAAATACAAGTGGAGGTTTGGATGTTGAGATAAGATGAATTGAGACGAAAATTGAAAATTGAATAAAATATTGTTAGAATATTATTTTTAATATTATTATTATTATTTTAAGATTTAAAAAAGTTAAATTATTTATTAAATTTTGTATGAAAATTTAAAAAAATTGTAATAATTAGATAAAATGAGTTGATACGAAGCAATTTAGATTGAGAAACACTCTCAACCCATCTTATTTCATTCATCATTACAATTTTAATAAATTTTCACATAAAATATAATAAATAATTAAATTTTTTCAAATTTAAAAATAATAATATTAAAAATAAATTTTTAATAATTTTTAACTCTTACCCCACTCAATCCCTCTCTCAACATAACTTTGCAGGTAGCCCTCTCTCTCATATCTCCCTCTCACTCAATGGCTCTGCATGTATTAATACAAAGAATGTGTCAGTACAGACTGCTGTGTCCCATGTTCATGGGGACCCATTAAGCAAAAGAATACTGATTTCTGATGATAAATAAATAAATAAAATTAAAAATTCTCACAAAAGCGACACCTCGAGGTCATGCACGAGGTACAAATACACATGAATATTACCCGGAGAAAATGACATAACTTCCGAGGGTTCTTATACTTTGCATCAATCGGATAACGCTGTCATGGATTCCTCATGCACTTCATCAACCGATTATCATGTTTACCATTTTACAAGATAATATGTTAGGATCGCCTCAGGAATGCATGCATGCATGTGTCAATGACCATTACGCCAGTTCCAAGGACTAGTATATATGATTATCGTACGTAATTGGCTTTACTTTGTTGACAAAGGACATTATAATTAAAGAGCAAAACCACAAACTTAATTGGATTATATTGATTTTGTAGACCTCTCATGCAAAGTCAATGAGTAGTAGTACTACTTTGATCATTAATTAAACTACTAATTTTCACATGAATGGCAGCCCCAAATTGAGCTGTAAATTAGTTTCCACGTACACAATGAGTATCGATGCTATAATTTCTCACCACTGCCCTTATAATTCCTGTGTGGTGACCACCCTTCTTTGAGATCACCCCCTTTCTAATGAGACTTTGATCTTTTGCACGCTTTGAATAACACAATGTAAAAGGTGAAACGAGTTTGGAATTCATCTTGCATTTAAGATGGAAAAGTGACAAAAGATGGTGCCCAAAGCAATATTCTTATACTATTTTTCCTACTACTTTCAGACAAAATATAAATAAAAATAATTAAGGGTGATGAAATGTTGTGGACCTCACCACACAAGAGAGAGAGAGAGAGAGAGAGAGAGAGAGTCATAAAGGAGATGTAGGGGGTTGAAAGAATGAAGGGAATCGCCTAAAGGAGCATATGGTCAACATTCAAACCAATCAAGAGAACTAATCAACAGACCCATAAACCTTTGATGACTTTTGCAGCAAAGTTGTCGGCAGTCTTCCAGGCTCCAGCTACGTCTCACTTATGGTCTCTTTCATACCTAGCCTTCGCGCAAAAAAAAAAAAAAAAAAAAAAAAGGTAGACGGTAAAGAGAACTTCCTGACCATTTGCTAAGGTTCAAAGTTTTTCTTGTCAATATTTAATAATATTACTTATTATTTTTAAATATCATCTAATTATTTTGAAAATAATAAAATTTATTATTAAAAAATTAATTTTTTTCATATCAATCTTATATTTATTCATTTCTTTTAAATAATTGAGCGGAGCTTACACCTTTACTGCAATTATCATTTCCCTGTAAACATATCAGAGGCCATTAGTGATCATTATACGTAAATCCCCAATTCAGTTTTTCCTTTATATTCAATGTTTGTGTGTGAGAGAGAGAGAGAGAGGGAGAGGGAGAGAGAGGGGGGAAATAGATGCCTCAAGGGAGACAATACAAATGATGTTCGTAAAAACTCGAGGAACATCATCAATGGTTTCAAACACAAATCTTTTTTCCTAAATAAAACCCACCCAACTCTACTTTACTTTCACAAACTTCCTTCAGCTACAATACTCTATACATTACGTACATTTGATTCCTGATATTAGTCACTCTTCTGACAGCAAGATAGATCAGATGTTGGATCCAGCAAACGACATGATGCCTCCACCCTCGTCTCCATCCATCTCCTCCGTTTCTTCCTCCGATCTTGACACCGAGGTACCCATTAACCTAAATCCTTCAAACCCTTTAAAAATCTCTTCTTTTTCTTTCTGATTTTCTCTGTAAAACTTGATTTATTTTGTTAGTTATGAATGAGTGCAGTCTACAGGGTCTTTTTTTCATGATAGAAGCACAACTCTGGGGACTCTGATGGGCGTCAGCTTCCCTTCCATTGCCTTCAGAGCTTCATCTCAGCACAGGGAACCCCACGCGTCCGTGTCGGTGTCCGTTTCCACCGTGTCCCGGAAGACCAAGAAGGCCCGGAAGAACAAGAACAATGCACAGCCGCCTTTTGCGATGGTGGAGCGTCCGCGGAAATGGTGGCAGATTTGCAGGGACAACGAGGCGGTGCCGGCCTCGCTCGGAGAGTTTCTCGAGGTGGAACGGAGGTTCGGTGATGGCGCGTTCTTCGGTGCTGCTGAGGAACTCGAAGGCGTCGTGGTGGTGCAGCAGCATCAGAGGAACGGACACATGTTGTTTGCCGACGGGAGGGTACTTCCACCGGCCGCGGCGGACGTTGATGATGGATCATCGACGGCTGGGGCTCTTTGTAGATTCCCGGTTTCACTCACCGGAATCTGTAGTGGCGGTGTAGTATAACTTCCATTTTTCTATTTTCTGGAGGGATTCTTAATTGGAATTATTAACGATTATATTCTCTTTTGTTCGTGTAGTGCCGCTGCTTTATTTGCCGCAATAACAATATAATAATAAATAGGAAAATAATTTCTAAGTATTCAGGTCAATATATTTGAAAACAAAAAGTGAATTATACTATAAAAATACATTTCACGACCATCATGAACAATCATCGTCCTTATTTATATTCTATGCAAGTGATCTGTTAATTTTTTTCTTAATCATTCTCCTTTGGTATTGCTGCGCACCGACAATGTGAGAGTCGGAGTACTCTATCTCCGACTCGTACTTTCCAATATTAGTATTTTCGTATACGTGATAGAAATAGACTCAATGGATAGCGTGAAACCCAACTCAGTTTTACCAAAAATATTGGGAGGTGGTAGGTGAGCAAGTGTGTAATTTTGCACTCAAAGTCCTAAATCAAGGTGGTTCTCTCAATGAGGTTAATGATACTTTCATTACCCTCATACCCAAAGTTAAAAACCTCAAGAGAGTTACTGACTACAGACCTATTAGCCTGTGTAATGTTGTTTACAAAAAGTTTCTAAAACCCTTGCAAACAGGCTAAAGGTCATTCTGCCCAAGCTTTTTTCCCTTAACCAAAGTGTCTTTGTACTCGGGAGACTCATTTCTGATAACACATTGGTAGCCTACGAGATCCTACATTCCATGAACTCAAGAATGAAAGGCAAAAGAGGCTTTATGGCTATTAAATTAGATATGAGTAAGGCATACGATAGAATGGAATGGAAGTTTGTTGAAGCTATCATGACCAAGATGGGATTCCCTCTACATTGGATTAACTTAATCCAGACCTGTCTCAATTCTGTATCTTACTCCATACTTGTAAATGGGGAGCCTCAAAAGTCTTTTTTACCTTCAAAGGGCCTTAGGCAAGGGGACCATTTGTCCTCTTATCTTTTCATTTTATGTGCAGAAGCTCTCACTGCCCTTTTAAACCAAGCTGAAGCCTGTGGTGGGTTGACTCCAGTCCCTATTGGAAGAGGTTCAGTATCAGTGAATCATCTTTTCTTTGCAGATGATAGTCTGCTTTTCTGCCAAGCTAAAGTTGAGGAACTTAGATATGTGCTCAACATACTTGACATATATGAGAAGGCCTCGAGACGAGTTTTAAACAAAGACAAGTCTTCTATTTTCTTTAGTAGAAACACTGGCCAGGCAGTACAACAACAAATTTTGGAGCTTGCAGGGGTTAAATCTTCTGGCACTTTTGAAAGGTACTTGGGACTACCTGCATTGGTGGGGAGAGCAAAGGTGGGATCTTTTCATTCTCTTATCGATAGGACATGGAGTCAAGTTACAAACTGGAAAAACAAATTTCTCTCTGCAGCAGGGAAGGAAGTCCTCCTCAAAGTAGTCCTCCAAGTCATACCTACCTATGCTATGGGTATGTTTATGCTACCAGTATCCATAACTAACAAGCAAAATCAACTACTCAGGAAATTCTGGTGGGGCTTCAATGAAGATAGTTCCAAAATCCAATGGGTCAACTGGAAACAACTTAGCTATAGCAAAGACATGGGAGGCCTTGGTTTTCGAGATTTGAGGAGCTTTAATCTAGCCTTATTTTCCAAGCAAGGTTGGAGAATTTTACAAAATCCAAATTCTCTGGTGGGCAGGGTTCTTAAGCAGAAGTACTTCAGTAAGGTGGGGTTTCTAGAAGCCAGTGGGGACAGGGCCATTTTTTGCCTAAAGAGATATCCATGTAGGTCTAAGGCTGTTAAAGGAAGGTCTCATATGGAGGGTGGGGAATGGCTAACAAGTTAGTATATGGTCAAATAAATGGCTACCTTTCTCCCCTCCCTATAAGATTCAGTCCATCCGAGATGTGGATTGCTGGTGTGAGAATGTTTGTGATCTGATTGACCCCCAAGTGCAGCAGTGGAAGGAACCTATCCTCCAAGTGCTTTTCACCCGGCAGGAAATAGATGACATTAAATCAATACCAATTAGCCTGGGGGGGAAAGAATACAAGCTAGTTTGGCAATTTACTACAAATGGGATATACACTGTCAAGAGTGGATATCACCTCAGCAAAGAATTGGAGTGTGATCTAGAAGGGGAGACCTTAGGCAAAGCAAAAGAAAAATAAGCTTGGACGACTATTTGGAAGCTAAGAGTAACCCCTGCTACCAAGATGTTTTTATGAAGAGCATGCAACGAGGCCCTACCAACACTAGCAAATCTGAGAAGAAGAAAAGTTGTAGAACAGAGCTCATGTCTGGTTTGTAAGCAGGAGCCAGAAACATCTGGACATGTTTTATGGGTATGTATTGCTGCTGAGGATGTGTGGGGTCAGGGAGTGAAAAAGGTGCAAAAGCTATCCTTTCAGAGTGATTTGATCTTTGATATCTAGTCAAGACTCGTAGAGATCCTCAGTTTAGAGGAACTTGATGAGGTGGTAGCTACTATGAGGGGCATATGGTCTAGAAGGAATAATACTATCCATGGTAAATAATTCAAACCCACAACTGCTCTTCACCAACAGGCCAAGGCAGAACTTGTATCATACATGGAAGCTCTCACAAAGGATCTAAGTGTCAAGCTCACAGCTCCTGTAGGGGCTCCAAGGTGGTCAAAGCCCGATGTGGGATCCTTTAAGGTAAACTGGGATGCGGCTGTAAATCAAAAGGAAGGGAGAATTGGAATTGGAGTTCTTATCAGAGATCACCATGGACTTTTTATTGGAGGTTTACATGCAAACAAATCCCTCAAAGGAACCCCTTTTGATGCTGAAGCCTATGGTATGCTCTTAGCAACAGTTTTTTGGAAAGTGGTTGGCATAACACATTTCTGTCTGGAGGGTGATTCAAAGCAAGTGGTGGACTTATTGCAACACTACACAAAGAATTGGAGCTTGGGTGGCTGCCTGGTAGAAGATGCAAGGGAAATACTTAATTCTTATGCTTGTTGGTCAGTGGCACATACATACTGAGAAGCTAATATTGCAGCACATCACCTAGCAAAAAATTTTCCTTGAATGCACAGAGGATACCTATGATCTTGAAACATGTCCCTCATGTATTTTACCTATAGTCACAAAAGAAATGATGTAACTATATCACTTGGTTTCACTTTGAGTTTATGTAAGTGACAATTATGATTAATGAGATCAGTTCTTTTATCAAAAAAAAAAAAAAAAGAACTCCAAGGTTAAGTTATGACTCACAAGGAAGAGCTACTTGCAGTTGGTCGTCATGTACAATTTATCATTCTTATTTGAGAGATAGGGTCCAAATCCTATATGCTGTTATGCTCGCACTGAAGATAGGGATTCAATTTATGGCATTGCTTCATTGGATCGCATACAATTCACATGTAAACAATATTATTGCCTCTATTTCACTAGTGAATGATGTTTAAGCCACAAAAAAATTTGTATATAAATAAACTTACAAACTTATGTGATTTAATGTAGTATTTCATATTTTATAGTTATTTTTATTATAAAATAGATCTAACGAATTTTATAAAATCACATCAGTTTGTAAGTTAATTTTTATAAAATATTATTGTAACTGTAGCACTTCTCAATTATAAAATAGATATTTCTATGTAAATTCATTTATCTAATTAATGGGAATCAATTATTCTCTACAAGTTTATATACTACTAATGTAACGCACCGGTCCTGTAGGGGTCAAAGAGTTATTTTTTGTCACTTAAACTCATATTCTAACAATATATTCATAGAATTCCAAAATCTCAATATCATATAAAACATTTTGTTTTAGATTAATTTCTTCGATATAACCAACCTTCCAAAAAAAACCAAGTCATCGGAATACAACAAAATTTCTAAACAAAAATGCTAATACTCATAGAAACTTTATATACTTAATTCACTATGCTTAAAACATCTTACCCATACTCTATAACTTGATCCTCAGTTGAAATATCCAAATTATCTAAAAAATATTGTGGAGATAAGGGGTTAGTTATCAACAAATCAATAAGTAAAGAACATATACTAGTATGTAAACATGAGCATTTATAACATTCAGAATGCAAAACAAAACATTTACTTTCAGAATATAAAACAAAACATTTGCTTTCATAATACAGAAACAAAACACTTGTTACAAAACATTAGAGCGAAACTTTCATAAAACAAACTTTTTCCCAAAAAAAAAAAAAAATCATTTGGCATATCCAAACTGAAACATCATCTTCATAACATATTAGAACATCACATCGAAACAAATATCATGTTTAACTCTCGTGATAACGTTATAAACCATCATTATATCCGTGATTGAGCCGTATACCGTTATAATACCCGTGACAGGGCCTTAACAAAAAATAAAAGAACATCATTGAAATCAAATCATATTTAGATACAAAATCAGAAACTCATACCAAGGTTTTCAGATGGCATATCATATCAAAACATAATACTGAATAGTTTTAGATTATTTCACATTTTCAAGAATAACATAAACAAAACTTCTTCATTTAATCAAAGCAAAACTTTTTGGATATCATATTTGCTCTTTTCCACATTTCAGAAGTAGAATGCTAAAATCAGCTCATGTCTACACCAATCATGACAAAAAGTACTTCATTCTTATACAGATTTCATGAGTAAATACAAAACAAATAACTGGGGTTGTTTCATGTTTCTTTTCAAAACAAACATGCATATTTTAAAAAATCAACCCCGTTTCATTTTCTTTTTATGTAAAAACTAGTATAGAAACTCCGTTTACATGAACTTTTTAATTTTTCTGAATCATTCTACAATCGTGTCAAATGAATATCAATCGTCACCTATATAGAATACTAAATGTTACTAAACTTATAAAAGGACTGCTACAACTCTCCATCTACTTAAATTCATACTACGAAAATAGGTTTGATAACTATCTAGTTATCAGAAATCTAATAAATATATTATCATTAAAAATAATCTTAACTTATTATAATACAATTTTATCTAATATGGAAAACCAACTTAAATTCATTTCAAAAATTAACTTAATCATATTTAAAACTCATATCTCTATAAATTATTATTAAAACGATAATTTAATACTGTCAACATATAATCTAGTAGGAAATCATAAATTTCTTAAGTAATAGCAATTCATAAAATATTCTTAATAATACTTATATTAAAAATCATCATAAATTACTAATCATATCTAATTTAAAACTATCCAAGATTTATTTTATATACTAGGCTTAAAGTGTTTAAAAATAAAATTTTAAACATTTGCAATTTACTACCAAAACCAAATTATAAAGGTAATACCAGATAATATAAAAGTCTTTAAATATTTTCTATGAAATCAAGTTTATGAGCTCAAATATTTATTAAGTAAAATTATGCCTAATTTAAAAATACTAAACATAATCGAATTTAAAATAATCCATTGGTTTCTTAATACAATAAAATAAAGTCAGTTAAAAATCATTAACATAGTTTTTTGTAAAATACAACAAATCCAATTTAAACATCAAGCTCATATGAAGTCTTCCATTTTTCCAACAGTTTTTAAATTACAAAAGCCGATCTACACATACCAATTACAACTTAATAAAATAATTATACTAAATTCAAAGAATATAAACAATGAAAAACTCATTTAATAAGATATACTTAAATCGATTTTAGATCATTTAGAATAAAATAAAACTTATTATTTACTACTGAAATTAGTTGTAAGATGTATAGTAATTTAATTTGAAAACAAAAATATTTTCTATATAATTTAATATACTTCAAACAGAGTCATGCAAAGCAAGTTTGATATAAAATCATGCCCCATGGAACCATCAGATGACAAGGGTGTTTAGGGAAATAATAATATATACATGGGCTCTTTGGGTAAAGCACGCATGGTTACAAAAAAAAAAAAAAAAGAACTCTCAGATTATAACTTCCGGATTCAAACTGTGCGTAATGATCAGTCTATACTCACCGAGAGGTAGGGGGAGAGGCGCGACGGGCAGTGAGCTGGGAAGAGGTCTACGGTGGTCGGCACGGCGGCACGGAACTGAGAGAGAGACAGAGAGAAAGAGAGAGAGAGAGAGAGATAACGAAGGGAGAGAGAAACTGTTAACTTGAGGAAGATAACGGACTGGGCTTCTGTGGTGGTTAGCTTCTCCATGAAATCTCGTGGCTGGCTGCGTCCGTGGCCTACAATTGCCATGCGACGGTTATGGGGACGTGCATGGGTGGCTGTTGGAGTACCAAATTCCTCTGTTTTTGTTGAGGAAAACAGGGCATGACTTGGCGTTGATGCTTGGAGGAACAGGGCAGTGTCGGTTGGGTAGTTGGCCGTGATGGAGAGGTTGTTGGCGTCGAAGATGGCTCTCGACTTAGTCTCCATCAACGTGGGTCTTTAATGGTGCCGTGACTGTTGTTGGGCATGGTTGCTGGTGAACGAGTGTGGACAACCCACGGTGGCCGTGGAGTTGGCTTCTCGGTCGCGTGGGTGGAAAGGGACTGTGCTCTATCTCAATGTAGGGGAAACAGAGATTGAGTGCGGTGGTTTCCGACGTGTGGGGTGCTGTGAAGGAGCAAGGGTGCTGTGGAAGTATCCGGTTTGCGTGGTCTTTGTGGGGTGCTTGCCACTATATTTTGGTTATGGAAAACATAGGAGAATTGTGTGCCAGGGTCGTGTTGGGTTAGGATGGAAAGGTGCTACCCTATTATCCATGGTGCAGGAAGAGAATTGAGAAAATAAAAACTTTAGGGGAGGAAACTGAAGATGCGTGGGGGAAGGGAAAATCTGAGAAAGGGTTTGTTAAAAAAAATAATGAGAGAGAGAGAGAACATGTGAGTGTGAAGTGGGGGAAGTGGAGATAAATGGTGAGAAAGAAACCAACATACAAAATGGCAGGGGAGAAACCGACGTGATCATGGTATTCGGGGAGAGGAATTTTCGAATGAGGGGAACAAACCGAAAAATCTAAGAGGAAGGGGGCAGAACCGTCGGGTGAAGAAAAAATAAAAAATAAAAAATAAAAAATCTTACCTGCCTATGCCATTTGGCTCCTCCGCGGCATGGGTATTACAAAGCACACCTTTTACCAAATTTTACTAAATTTTAATTTTAATTCATCCATTAGAAAATTAGTAGTAACTATACGTAGAGTCTGCTGTAGCATTAATGGCAAATTGTACAAAATAGAAATACTTTGTAATGAATCTGGGTTCGAATCCCGGCAGCGGAAATTAGTTTTTATTACTATTACATATGCTTCACTTATTAAATATATTTATAAAGGCAGCCCTTGGCTCTCAATCCACCGTAGCACTAATGGCAATTCTAAGCATGTTATAGAATCCGGGTTCGATTCCCGGCTGGGGAAAATTTTTTATTTTTCTAGATATTATTCATTAACTTTATTTTTATTGAAAAGTAGTTCTAATAGATTATATGAAATTATATCATTTTATGAATTGTATAATTTTTTTGTATATATAATACTTCTCTTTTTAAAAACTACGCCAAGGTGAATGTAAAAAAGATTGAATAATATTAGATACAATCTTAATATTAATAAGTCTGTACATTTTTTTAAAAAATAGTGAGATTCATTATTAAAAAATAAATTTTTTTACATGGTTTCCAAATTTGACTATTTTTTTAAAATGATGTAAAATTAAATAATTAACAAATAATTTCTTATTTTTGCTTATATTCAGATAGTTTAACGTCACTTTTAAGAGATTATGCAATGTTCTAAGGTGTATAATGTTAAAATAATCCTAAGCTAGGTAAGTTATATGCACTTCTTTTAAAAAATAGTAAAATTTATAATTAAAAAACAGGTTTTTTATGTATGTATCAGATTTATATTTTTTTCAAAATAAATATGTAACACTTCCGTACTCTTAAACTGTACAAATTATTATTTTTAAATAAAATATATTTTTTTAAATATTTTTTATGTGATATTAAATAATTAAAAATAATTTATTATTTTTGCTTACAGATAATTTAACGTCACTGTCAAGATATTCATGAATATTGCAAATATCATTTTTAAGTCTTAAAATGTTATTTCGAAAAAAAAAAAAAAAGTAGGACCCAATTTTGTCGAGACTCCACCATTCAGAAAGATTTTTTTTTTCTCGACGACTGAGCTTAGTACCTCTCGTTTGGAAGGCCACAACCATCTATCCATTAACGGTCTCCACCCCACCAAGAGCTCCCGCTTCCAGGTACTCCACCTCCTCCTTCCTCTCCTTGTTGCAAATTTACGCTTCTTTTTCACCACCCTGAAATTAGTCATAGATAATGCTTATCTTCGCAGTATAGGGACAGTGAACGATAGAAAACTATAACATGAAAAAAAATTGTTTTACTAAAATTCAGTGGTCTGGCACCTGGGCCATACCTGTGCTTGCTTCATAGAAGCATTCCTTGTAAAGAAATTAACTTCAATTTTACTCCCCCACTTGATGCCTTGATGTGCTAGTTTCTTTTTATGTGTTTTAATTTGGTTTCTGTTTGTGTGCTGTGAAGAATATACGCAGGAATGGCTGCTCTTCCTCATGGAAATATGAATTGCAGCATCTTATGCAAAAGGGGAGTGGTTTCCTTTGTGGGTTTTGCCGCTCTTCCATTTTCTCAGCCGAGGGCGAGAGCTTTTGAAGGTTTGGTGAGAGGTCAGTTGGTTGTTTCTTTGCTTTGCTTTGCTTTAATTTTCGTCAGATGCGTATCATGAAGAAGTTTGGATTATTCTAATAGGATTTTTCGTTTTTGAAAGTGACTAACTGGATCGATTGAGCTCTGAATTGATCTACTAGGAAAAAAAATCTATAATTGTTCTTGAGTCGTGGGTTGTTTTCATTTGTAAGCCTTATAGCTGGCTTATTTTCTCTACAACAACCACAAGTTTTGTAATTTGTAACAACATGTTAGAATTTGGGATGAGCAAATCTGAGCGGCAGTTATAGATGAATGAAGATAAGCATAACTTTATATATATAAGTTATTATTATTATTATTATTTTGTCTTCTTGAATCCTCTTTGAGTATCATTGAATTTTAGTTGTAATTTAGCTGCTTCTCATATTTATATACTATCAATGTCTTCTTTATTCCGAATACATTTCTTACACCATTATCTATGTCCCTTCATCAACTCTCACCTTGGTACAAGTTTAAAAACAATTTAAGGTTTTAGTTAAAGTTTCTCTTTCTTCCCAACTATAATCTTACCTGGGAAGAGTTTTTGGAGCCCATATAATAATGTCCTCATACCGTGGGAAATGTAATGGTGCAAGCAACTGTAGTGATAGTGGTTGTTTACATGGCTTGTTATGGCAATTTTCAAATGTGCAGCTACAACCCTCTTACCGTTAGATTTGATCTGGGCTCTTTATTGAAGTTTGAGTCACAAGGATGAGGCAAGAATTATGCTTTGCAAAATTATTTTCTCTTGCGTAATCAAATGCTTAACTGACAATAAAGCTGGATGCTTGACATATAAAAATTATGACAGCCATAAAATAGGATACATGTTTTGACACATGATGCCCAACTATCTGTTGACTATTAGTCCGCTGCTATATCTGGTCATGTCACAATAATATAGACAAGTTTCCCAACGAGTCTCTGATTATCATTACTACTTTTTTTTATTCATTTATAGGTAATTGTTTTTTACAAGAAGTCTTCATGGTGCAGTTATAAGGCTTTATATAAATCAGAGTTCATTGCTTATATATCCATGTCCTCAATTTGATGATTCTATATGTTTTTATTGAACAAGGACGACTTATTAGTCAAAGCTTATATAGAAAGGAGAGTCCTATTTTTCTGGCAAATGGATCCAAACGCGTGTTGTCAAAGAAACTGATCCTTACCATCCCCAGAAGCAGCCCTTCTTCAAACTCCAGTGGTAATGACAATGACTCCTCTGATCAAGCCAAGGTATGTACAAGCAAGGACTAGTGAATGATTTTGTGTATGGAGGAACCAATAAGATCTATTTACTCGCAATCACATATTGGTCTCTAAATGTTTGATACTCGCTTTATTTTGTTTCTATTTAATTCCATTTTTATTCAAAAAGGAGATGATACATCAAGTCATGCTATGGGTTAAACCCAAATGGTTAACCTTAAAACAAAAATTCAGACTTTAATACGTTTTGACTCAAAAGCGAATTTCATTAATGGGTGATCCTTTCAGTTTGCTGATAGTGTCTACCTAGTGGTACACCTTGGGTCCTATGCTGTGTCCGTGGCTCTGTTTAATGCTGGAGTTTCTTTGGAATCCTTAAGTTAGAATGAAGCATAACTGAGAGCAGTATTTTATGATCATTTTGCCTGTTTGCTTCTTCTTTGCTTGACAAAGTATATATCTTGTTTCAAAAGTGAATTTGGTTAACGAGTGGTCCTTTCGGTTTGCTGATAGCAGTTGCCTAATGGTACACCTTTGGCCATATGCTGTCCCCATGGCTGTGTTTAATGCTACCGAGCTTCTTTGGGTTCCATTAGTTGTAAGGAAGCATAACTGAGAGCAGTAGACTTCATCACACACACACACACACACACTAGCAAAAGAAAGAAACAGGGACAGGGGCATTGTTAATTTGGGTGAAAGATGAGTGTTTCTTGTCCTCATCTGGTTTGATAGGAGTGTCACTATTCCCAATGTAAGGTTCGTTTAGTGAAGATTGAAGTTATGACTTTTGGATTTCAGAATTCATTAATTTGGATGCTATTATTAGACTCATAGCAGTCCAAGAAGAGAGAGAAAATAAAAGGCATTTCAGTAACTTCTTTCATAACTTCTTCTTGTTTCTAGAGCAGGCACCATTTGGTTACACGAGGAAGGATGTTTTACTAATTGGACTTGGAGTTACTGTCCTGGGCGTTGGCTTGAAAACTGGATTGGAGGTATTAGGCTCTCTTATGTAATCATTTAAACTTTTTGGTACACTTGATGCCTATTTCTTTTTGTTTTACACTCTAGCTATATAGTGAAGGAATATAATATTGTTAGATATGTTGTAACATTGTCTGAAAATCATTAAGTAATATATTTAAGAATGTAAAAGAAAAATAGTGACTTCTTCTTATAATTATGCCCATTAATGATATTTTCACATTATTTTTTCTCATATATATTAAAAGTTATGCCATCAGTAATAAATTCAATCCATCAAGGTGGTTCACTGGTCGTCCATCCATGTAAATGTTCCTGTCATGATTTAATGTGCAGTTTGTAGGAGTTGATCCTCTACAAGCAGGGAATGTAGTTCAGCTGGTACTGGTTTTGGGCCTAACAGTTGGTTGGATTTCAACATATATATTTAGAGTTTCAAACAAAGAAATGACATATGCGCAACAATTACGAGACTATGAATACAAAGTCATGGAGGTATTACTTTCTTAAGATTTATTTTGTTCTTATAAAAATAAAAAAAGATTTATTTTCTTCTTACTTTTAGCATAATCTTGATCGAAACAATGGTTCATATCTGCCACTAATATATTCCTTATTTCCTTTTTAGTTTCCCTGGTTCCCACTTATATTTTCAATTGAAAATGTTCGTAAATATATATTGTGAAGTCCAATGCTTTCTCAATATAATACCTTGATACTTTGATTGATAGTTTCTTATGAATGGTCCAACTTCTTATTTAGTAAACAAAAGTTATTGCATATGGTTGATACTTATCCTGCTGTGCGATGTGGATGTCACCGAGATGTTTTAGTATGCAAATGTTTGTAATTATACAGGCATTGTGTCCAGAACTGTCCAGAACTGTCCTGTATCTATTCCTTTTTTTTCTTTTGTGAACTCTCAATCCTACTTTTAGGAACTCGCTTCATGTTACAGGAAACTAGAATTTACTAATGATTTCCATGATAATTGGGAAAATCTAATTGGAAAAAGGTTTCCATCCGGTTTGTCTTAACAGCTCAGCAGCTTAAGTGCTCTAATTATGATCATGCTGCCCCTCTTCATTAGAATGGGAACATGTTTTCCTCATTATTTCGGAACTGACACTGAACAGGATATATATTCTCCAGCTCCATTTAACTCGTCTTGAAAGACCTTTCAGTAATATATTTTGATGACTATCAATCTAACAACCTTCAGTAATGGTTACTCTTGATTTCCGTTTCTACTGAAATAAATGGACCTTGTGTGATGCAGCTTTTTTTTAACGATTCGTGTAGAGTTTTTTGCCATTATATTTGTCCCTAATACTGGATTGGCATTTTTGCAGAAGAGGTTAGATGGCCTGACAGAAGCAGAGATAGAAGCATTGCTTGAACAAGTTGAGGAAGAGAAGAGACGCTTAGCCAGGGGTGAGCAGGTTAATTAAGTACCCTCTCATACATGTCACTAAAACATAACCACAGTAATTTATGTACAACTCTATGCTATACATAGTAGTTAGATCAATATCATAGATGTTTTCTTAAAGATATATAACAGGATATGTTAATGCAAAATTGATTTTACGATAGTGAATGTCTTTCGAGAGGCCGGAAACCTCAAGCTATTTGAAGTATTACTATTTATATGATTTAGCAATGTTTTAAAGGGGCCATTTAGGAAGATTGAGGGTGCAAGTTAGCTTCATAGAATGGAAAAAATTGTTCAAGTTCTCACTTGCCTGGTGGATATAGTTTCTTTCGTCCTCAGTAGACTTTTGATTCCCCAACTAATATGGAAGGGATTTGGTTCAGTCCCTTTTCTAAAGGGGAAAAAAGAGAGCAATGAATGAAAGAAATAGAAGCACTTGCTCCAACAACATCTTTAATTATAAATTCTGAGGGGAAAAAGGTCTTCTACTCTATGGAAGTAAGACATCTTTAAGTAAGGCAGTAATATTTTCTCTTACTTTTCCATTCATTTTCTAGTTTGAATTTGCAATTTTTTTATTTTATTTTGTTTAATAAAATAAGTGTAAGTATGGTATTTTTAGCCAAAAGTTAAAATTTTAGCCTCTTTTTTTTTTCCAATGAAAAAAACAGTATTTGTTTAATAAAAAGATGTTTCGATTAAAAAGATTATATCTAAACAACTTTTTATTTTATTTATCCATTTACACAAAATTTAATACAAAACACATCTTAAAACCTTTTTATCTAACAACTTTTCATTCTTCCTATCCACAATCAGAAAATCCAACACAAAACACATCTAATTTTTTTTTTTTAAAACGCTTTCAAAAATTAATTATGTTTTTTTTTCCCCCCAAAAATCACAATATTTTGAATCGAATATTCAAGGAAGCGGACATCAACCTAAAAGAAAATGTATCTATTCCACAATAATGGCAATATGATGTACAGTGGAAAATTGTCTTTTTGGAAAAGAACGGAAGACTTAGGCCTTGTTTGTTTTCAGAGATGAGATAAGATGAGATTTTTTGAGATATGTGTAAATAGTATTGAGATATGTTGAGTATAGATGAGATAAGATAAGATAAAATAAAATTGTGTTTGTTTATATAAATGAGATAAGATTAGTTTGACTTTTTTTTTAAGTATTGATTGTTGTGAGACCCCAAACTAATAATATTATTTTTAAAGACAAGTTAGCTGCTGAATAGGAATTGAAGCCCGTGCATGAACAGTGAACAACGGCTTCAAGAGCTTGAACGGCGTTTTCCTGGGCCTACCTAGCGTTTTCGGATAATTTTTTAAATTCCTGTTTTTGTTTCATGCTTCCTTTATTTTTCTTTCATGTGTAATTATTTTTTCTTTTTATTATATATTTTGCTGAGTCATTAGAAATATTTATAAACTAAAAAAAAAAACCACAACCTCATTTTAAAAATATTATGCTAAAATCTTTTCTATCTATAATCTTTTTATCAAATATTTGTTTGAGTCATTCATAATATTTTGTAATGATTTTTGCTATTTATTATTACTACAGCAGACACTCGTTAAAAAAAAGAGAAAAAAATATTAAAATAAATGTGATGCATGGATGACGAATAATTTTTTTTTTTTTGATATTTAAAATTATTCGCGTGAGATTTGCTATACATAAATTAATGTGTTAATAAACCCATTATCGTCAAACCTATAACAATTTGAAAAAAATTAAAAATACCAACCATTAAACCCAACAAGTAAAAATAAATAAATAAGTAAATAACCAAATCCAATAACATAATTCATCTACCATTTTTCATTAAATAAATAATCTGTCTAGCATGATGAAAGATTGAGCAATCCACATCGACAATCGTATCATGTTTAAATTCATTGCTCGCATAAAATACATCAGTTGTCGAAAATAAAGGTAATTTCAATGCCAACAATAAAATATCAGTATTAAATACACGCGTAATTTTTAAATAACACCATCAATGGCCACCCCTTGCTTCCCACATAGAAATGGCAATCTCATCTCTAATCGCAGCCATATTGTTTTGGGCTTCAGTTGACAAGTCTACATGAGCAGATGAGGATGCCCCGTCACCAACCGCAGGCTCAATAACTGGTAGATGCATCGTACTCCATGTCTGAAATATCCAGTCATCAGGGGTGACCGTTCTAATAAAGTTGCGTAGTGCACAACACGATGTAATAATCAGTCCTTGCCGCCCAACCGAATATGGAGGCATGTTGGAGAGAATGGTGAATCGTTCTTTTATAACACCAAATGTTTGTTCTACAATATTACGAACTGTTGAGTGACGGTAATTAAAATAATCTTTATACCCATGAAAAACCCTCTGATTGTGACAATCACTCTAGTGATAACGTTCTCTTGGATAGGAGGCAGCAATCCCGTAGTGCATGGATAAGCTGAATCCACAAGATAATACTGACCTGAGAGTCTATTTATTTTCAAAACTCAAACTTCAATTAATATAAAGGCAAAAACAATAAAAGTTACAAGTTAAAAATATTTGACAAAGTTAATAAAAAAGAAAATTACCCTCTGGTGGCCATGGAAAACGGGCTTCTGGATCACTTGCAGCATGGTGGAACACACGTGCATCATGCGTGGATCCCTCCCATCCAATGTAAACAAATATAAATTTCATATTGAAGTCAACTATTGCCAGCACATTTTGGGCAACTCGGCCCAACCTATTTCGATATGCCTCGCGCAACTTAGTTAGGACGACAACTGGTATCATCGTACCATCCATCGCGCCAATGCATCCCTATCAACTCAATAAATAAATCCCGACTGGCGTACACAACCAACTAATGCATGATGTGATTGTTACATTGTATGTTGTACAAGAAAGTTTCAATTCGAATTGTTATCTGAAACCAAGGATAATTATGATGGTTGCTTGAAATAAAAGGGTGCACGTTGTCCCTTGGAGTTGGCACAATCAAATGTCTCCCAACCTCACATAATGCATTAATCACTTTTCTAACATTTTTATTGATTGTTTGTGTCGAATGTTGAAACCTGTCCCCAACAATTCCCTGGCCTTCTGCGTGGCCCACAAGAAGGCAAAACATACCCACAACTTCCTCCACCGTCACTTCTCTTCTAGAATCACGTACCAAGTGATTGTTATGTAACAATGTGCAAAACAGTAGAATGTACGTACCTCCATACGAAACATAATCTTGCAGTTATCTGCATGGCCATTTAAAATTCCTAAAATATATTGATGCCCTCGGAGGCCTATATTATGTTGTGGCCTTGGGTGATTCCTTCTCTGTCCGTGGGACAGTATCCTAATAACGTTGATGATATCTATGGGCTCTATCGGATCATCACTATCACTCCCGTCAGTCCAAGAATTGTTATGCTCCATTTTCTACTATATGATGTGGAACTACGTTAAAAACTCAAGACAAGTTGGGGAATAGACCAACAGGACTGACCTATAGCATTGGGAAGTAGTTTACATGAGTGTACGTTTCCATTCTAGACAAGAATAAGCAATCTCAATATATGCAAAGAATCATGCAAACCTTTGGGATTCTTGACCATATCCCGTATCTTTCATTTCCAAGCAAATGGAAATTACACTTATTTCAGCAAAAATTATTTCATATATCACTTAAAATATACTTATAAATTCTTATGAATATATATATTTTATATATATTTATATATATATATTATATATTTATATATATATATATTATATATTTATCAGTGCAGCAAAGACATGTGAGAATATTAGTTCGTCTCTACTATTCAGATTAACATCATGGTCAGTTTTCTTGTATCGCTGGCATGCATCTAACCCCATGACCAAATTATATATGATCATTCTGATATGACATCTTCACCATATTAAATTACATAGAGCAGATTGATCAATGAGCAGTGTTTCACACAAAATATGCAATCATTTTTTAGAGATAACATTCGTTGGACCAAACCACTACCCAAATCTAGATCAAGATAGAAGGAATCATCTTGTGTGAGCTTTAAAAAGGTAGCACAATTCTTGTTGTGCCAGTTTTAAAAGAGAAAAAATGAAAAAAAAATAATTACATAGAATCCAAAGTGTAAAGTATTCAGAAAGTCCCAAGTATTGGGAAATCCTATTCAGTCCAAATAGTAACTGCCATGACAAAACTAGAATAGACGGCAGAGTTATAAACTATTTCAAATTGAAGGCCCAAGTAATTGGGAGGTCCTCTTCAGTCCAAATAATTATTTCAATAACTAATAGTTTTTCTTTTCACTATTCTTGTTGATATGGTACTTTCTGTGGTCCTATGCAGGGCCATTTAAACCATATGTTACTACTGTTTTTTAGGAGAACTTTATCAATGTTTCCTGTTTTATCTAACTATATTTTGTCCTGATGTTTAAAGTTGATTTATTCATAGCTTGACTATGCCGAGTGTATGTAGGACTGGACATGGTACATGCTAATAACTACAACAACATTGTGCATAAGTTTGGCACTTAAGGTTCTCCTAAAGTTCATAGTTTTCTAGGTACTAATTCTATTTATATTAGATGGATTTGCTGGTGATTCTATTTCGTGCTTCAGTGGTACAAGGTAATGGCTTTTATTTCAAATTTTGCAATTGATATGAATAACTACCCTCATAATTTATGTACTCCATGGGGCAATATGAGGTCCTATATTTTCACCTGTAAAGTGTATAATATAAGTTCTAAAGATCATTAAAGATACATCTGCATTGGAGCTTTGGAATCTCTAAAGTATACTATTACTTTAATACATTTACTTTTACTTTAATAAGATACATCTTCATTCTCTTCAATAAAGTTACTTTTACTTACAAATATATATATATATATATATATTTCAGTTATTAACATCAAAACTGTCTGGCTTAACCACGATATTGATGTTTCTCATATTTAACATTAGAACTGTTTGGAGTCTCCTTCCATCCATTCTTTCAAGTGAATATCAAAGGGTTGATACAATAAACAACAGAAACAAAGCATTTTGGAGAAGAACAATAACCTTTTTTGGAAGGCAACCTCTACCCTTGATGTAATTTTATGCCTTTGAGAAGTGTTGATGACGTTCAAAACCTACAGCTGCCTGTTGGGCAAAGAACCAGAAAAGTAAGATACCAAAATGTACATATCATCTAAGCCAAGTTCTCATTATGTATTTCAGAAAGCAATTCAAGATGCATGAAATAGCAAGATATAAACAAACTCTAATAACATTAACAAATAGATTCAGAATTTTGTGGATCTAACCAACACATAACACAATACTATTAATATAAAAAGATGGTTTCCAAGACATCACAACTGGAATGAAATAATAAAAACCAATCATCTTCCAAAGATGTCCATGAAACCTACAAATGTTAACAACAATGAAGGACACATACAAAAACATATTACATAACGCCAATGAAAAATTACAACTCAGCAAAGCAACTAATCAAGTTCTAATGCACAAGCTAGTGTCCAATCAACTATGCATAGCCCACGCTCTAATCAGCTATGCATAGCCCAAGCTCGCCTATGGACATCATCCATTACCAAAAATCCTCATTGTGCAAGGGGGTTCATTAACCGATCAAACGCACGAGAGAAAATATCGTCAGGCAGTGGGGGCTGAAGTGCCTGTAACGAGGCCACACAGTGTGAAAAAGAATCGAAACCGTCATCACTATCCATGCAATATGTGGATCCTCTACTACGTTTTTCCCCTGACGCTTCCCCTCTGCCCTCATAACACTTTCGGCGTGCCTCATAGGAACGCGTGATCGCGTCAACCATGTTCGATATCTTCTCGTCGTGCTGGTTCTTTTGCCCTCCCTTCTGACGCCATCGAGAAGAGCAACTCGATGGTGTCCCCATGTCTATGGGAAATTGCGACGGGCCATCAAAGACAAAATCTCGACTGGCTTGGGTGCCAAGTGCCGGGCCCCGACGTCGCATCTCAGCGTTAAGATGCTCCTCCTCATCCAAAGATGGTGGTGGTTGGGTGGACGCGTGGTGGAGTGTGCCCGTGGCTACAACAGCGCCAAAAATGGTACAAAGGTCTACATATCATGGGCAACCCGAGGTACGAAACTTCTTTACTTGTGGCTTGGCCTAGACAAAGAAATTTAAATTCAATATATTAGGGAGGGATTAAGGCAGGAAAAAGTGATAATCAATAAAGGGACTATTGTATCATATGAAAATATGGTGTCGTTAGAGATTCGTTACCCTAATGGCATTTGCCCAGTGTTCATCGCTCCCTAGAACCGTTTTGGTATTGGGGTCCCATCCCATACCAGTTTGGTGCATGAGGTCTGTGAAAAGTCGTTGCATCATCTTAAGCCGATGTATTTTTCCCTTGATTTGGCTCGCATCGTATGTCTTTACGCCCATAGCCGTAAGACGTGTAGCATAGGAAGCTTGGTCCCTAGAAGTGATCCTCCTAGCTCTCAGTGCACCACTAAGGGCGTCAACTAACATCATGTCAATGAAGACATCCTCCATTCCATCCACCCATATTTCGCGATCAACGTGTGAAATGTCGGAATCGGGGTCCATGTGAAAATGCTAATAATATGATATAAAATCCAAAGATATTTATATCATACGTGGCTAAATAAATGATAAATGAAATCCAAATTCTTTTATTTAGAAGTAGGCCATACCTGCCGAGGGTATGGTACTCGAGAGGAGCATAGGTAGTAACGCTAACAAATAAAAAATGTTGTTAAAAACAATTTGTTGGCAGCATGAAATCCAAATAAATCTGTGTTGTAAAATTTTTCACGTGATCACATACCAGCGTGAGATTAATTACCCACATCATCAACGAAGATGTTGTATAATATTATTTTTCTGGGTAGAGACTTAGTAATTATTAGCAAGTATGAATGGCACAAACTGCACATATGCAGAACATGCAATTAATTTGTAAAAGTGTCATGTGGGGGGCTAAAATTGCAAGGAAGTGAAAAGCAAAGAATTAGTCTAAAAATTAACTGACCAATCATTGTCCACTGCTTCGTAAATCCTATCACAGATCATAAATGTTTGAAAAAAAAAAAACCAACCATTTCGCTTGGTGAGATATATATCCAAAACAGCGGAAAGAAGGAAGAGCCGAAGCTGACTGAAGAAGAAGAGAAGGAAGGGAATGGAAGAAACAAGATATATTACACAATAATTAAATTATGCAAGCATAAATAAACAGGCGGTAAAACCGTCCATATGCATGTATGAGTATGCAAAATTAATTGTAAAAACATATAAGCTTTATTAGAATTAACAAGCTTAAAGTAGGTACAGGTGCAAGGTAGTGCAGATTTGCACTTACAGAAATCAGGGTAAATAAGGAGACTCAAGAATAGGGTAAAGAGGATCAGAAGTATTTCTCTCGAGTGAGTTCTGGTTTGAGTTCCGCCTTAGCTCAGAATAAGATTCTCCTTTTATAACATAAGGAGTTCCTGTTTACAATCATTAAAGTAAAACAGTAAATCAACCCGTGAGTAAACAGTGGGAACTGTTTAAGCACGGGGCTCAGGGTATCATCATTGTGTCTCTCCAGCTGTCTTCGTGGGCGGCTGCTTTGGGCACAAGGTGACAAAATAGCACTCGGTCGTCTTTGTGTCTTCCAGCTGTCTCTGTGGGCGGCTGCTTTAGGCACAAAGTGACAAATATCTCAAAGAGGACTATGGTCGGTTTTCTTTGAACTCAAGTAGTAGTCAATCATTTTCCAGCCTTGGAATGCCTTCTAAATCATGACCAAATATATTACTGTATGAAGCTTCTGAGGATGCTTCTAAATCATTTTCAGAATTATCGCTCGTAGACTTAGACAGTTATTGCTCCAACAATTTTATTAAATCTTTTTTACCAAGTCTGTTGAGGATATTATCTTTAGCAGACTTAGATGATTTCTTTGAGGATGAGCTGGCGGCTTTTCCTCTTGATGACGCAGTTGGTGAATTAGAGGCCCGAATTACTAAAGGGTATTCGGGAACAAATGAACCAGATTTGATGGCTGGAAATTCCCTTCTTGTCTTCCAAGTCAGGAGCGATTTGAGGGAAATCTTTAATCATTTGGTTGATCACTTTTTCAGTATATCCAAACATATCCCACCATTTTGTGAAATAAGCTCAGTCAATTATATCAGCATTTTTCTCATAAGTTCATTTGAAGATTCACGGTAATTTGTAGTTCTTGTAAAAATGAAGCTCATAAGGAAACATCTGTGAGTGCTGGTTCAATTTTGTACCAGCGACTTGTTGATAGAATGTAAAAGCTCTGGCGAGCTGCTCAGGGAGATTCTGTGGAATTAGTCCGAATTGGTCCCACCATTGGAGAAACCAGTAAGGGAAAGTTCCTTTGAATCTTGTATCAAAATTAATGAACCACGAATGGCTCATATCGGGTACCTGAAAGAACATGAAACGTCTCCAGACAGTTATGTAATCAAAATAATTATAACTCAGTGCAGAGTCTGAGAATCTTTTGGGAGTCCATGGGTTTGTTCCCCATTCGGCCTCTGTCATGACTTGGAGGATATAAGCACTGTGATAAATTAATTTGGTAAAATCATTCTTATCATAAATGGGTTTTATGACAAGAGAGTTGGTGAGAATCAGGATACTGGAATAGTACTGGAAATTTTTGGATGAATCTTCAGGTATCCAGTGGAAATTAGGGGGAAATAGGAAGAGGCTATTTTGAATGGATCTGTTGAATTAGAACGGTTAGGTTCTATATGAAACAGATGAGTAATAAATGGCTTCTTCAAATATTCAGATTTTCCTTTTGGGAGGAAAAACTGAGGAGTAATTAAAGTAGGACCTTTTGATGCAATTGCTTTCGTATATGGATCAAAAAGTGTAGAAACTGTAGACGCGAAGGTCGCCGGTTGCACAATTTTACCAAGAGGTGTGAACCTATTGACAATATCCAGTGCTGTTGAAGAGACACTGGGCACAATGGAAGATCCAGACTCATTCTTGATGAGTTTTATACTGGGTATTGGAGGTGGGGGGTTCACTCTCTGTTTCTCTTTTCCTTTTTTCTTGCTTACACTCATGTTTGGGTGTCTGCAAGAACTCTCTGGTAAGAAAATCAGGGATAGAATTATCAGTGCCTTTGATGTATTCAATATCAAAATAAAAAACACTTAAAATACCTTGTCATCGTGCAAAAATATGTTTTGATGCAATGTTTTAAACATCTTGTTCTAAAACAAATTTAGCATTCATGCAATCAATACGAAGTAAAAACTTCTTGTTTGACAAATTAGATTGAAATTTAGAAATACATAGTACTATAGATAAAATCTCTTGTTTAATAGTACTATATTCTCTTGTGCAGAATTTCAGGTTCCAGAGTGAAAACGAACATTTTGCTCAGAAGATCCTAGTGAAACAGATTGTTTCAGAATGCCACCATAACCAATGTTTGAGGCATCTGTTTCAACGATTTTAAATGAATCAGAAGTGGGGATACCAAGGCACGGAAGAGTCTTGACATGTGCTTTGATTTTCCTCACTATGTTAATATGGATTTCTGTCCAAGGGAGAGGATTAGAAAGAAGTCGTTTGAACAAGGGACGACATTGTTTCCTCATATCCTTGTAGAAATCAGCAACATAATTAAGAGATCCTAAGAATCTCTGTAATTGATTTTTGTCAAGAATGACATCAGGAAATTTGTCGGCAAAATCAATGGCTCTTTGGATAGGCCTGATTTTTCCTTCAGAAATATCATAACCAAGGAATCTGATCTTGGTTTGGAACAGTTTGATCTTTTTCGCAGAAACGACAAGACCATTGAGTCTAATGATGTCTAGAAATGAATTCAAATATTTCCAGTGTTCATCAATAGATTTAGAAAAAACAAGGATATCATCTATATAGACGATGGTAAAAGAAGAGAACGAATTGCAGACATCGTTCATGATATGTTGGAACTCACTAGGGGCTTTTTTGAGACCGAATGGCATCACATTCCATTCGAAATGACCAAAGGGGGTTACAAAGGCTGTCTTGTACCGGTCTGACTAGGCTATCTGGATTTGCCAAAAATCAGATTTGAGGTCAAATTTAGAAAAGACTACAACATCACTTAACCTATGAATTAAGTCATTTTTGTTGGGAATAGGGTACCTAATCCACTGTAAGACTTTGTTCAAAGGTTTGTAATTAATAACTAGACGAGGGGTGCCTCTTTCTAGTTCAGCATTTTTCTGGACATAAAAGGCTGGGCAAGACCAAGGGGATATGCTATCCCTAATTATGCCTTTTTTCATAAGATTTGCAATTTCTTTTTTGTAGAACTCTAAAGTCTGACTATTCATCTGAATTGGTCTGGCTTTAGTGGGAATAGTGTTTTCATCAAAATTTTTGATATAGGGAAGAGAAACGATGTGTTTCTTCCTATGCCAAAAAGCATTTGATAAATCAGAACAAACATAAAAAACAAGACACTTGTTAAAATTATCAATTTTTTAAAGTAAAATTGGCGAAGATAATTGTTCAGAAATCTTTTTGTATCTTATTTCCTGTTGGAGGAAATTCAAATGCTTTTGTTTTGCAAAAAACAAAGATTTCAAACATTTATCTTGATCAATTTCTTGACGAGATGCAAATTTGAATTTGACCTTTTGACCAAAAGGGTCGGTAGTAATATCATCTTTTTCAGTCAAAAATAGATATAAAGCAGAAATAAATGGAATGCCTAAAATCACTTTGTCAGACATATTTTTAGCAAGATATTGCCAATAGGTTCACACTGGATCTTCCATTGTGCCCAATGTCTCCTCAACAGCACTAGATATTGCCAATAGGTTCACACCTCTTGGTAAAATTGTGCAACCAGCGACCTTCGTGTCTACGGTTTCTACGCCTTTTGATCCATATGCGAAACCAATTGCATCAAAAGGTCCTACTTTGATTACTCCTCAGTTTTTCCTCCCAAAAGGAAAATCTGAATATTTGAATAATCCATTTATTACTCATCTGTTTCATATAGAACCTAACCGTTCTAATTCAATAGATCCATTCAAAATAGCCTCTTTCTATTTCCCCCCTAATTTCCACTGGATACCTGAAGATTCATTCAAAAATCTCCAGTACTATTCCAGTATCCTGATTCTCACCAACTCTCTTGTCATAAAACTCATTTATGATAAGAATGATTCCACCAAATTAATCTATCACAGTGCTTATATCCTCCGAGTCATGACAGAGGCCGAATGGGGAACAAACACATGGACTCTCAAAAGACTCTCAGACTCTGCACTAAGTTATAATTATTTTGATTACATAACTGCCTGGAGACGTTTCATGTTCTTTTAGGTACCCGATATGAGCCATTCGTGGTTCATCAATTTTGATACAAGATTCAAAGGAACTTTTCCTTACTGGTTTCTCCAATGGTGGGATCAATTCGAACTAATTCCACAGAATCTCCCTGAGCAGCTCGCCAGAGCTTTTACATTTTATCAACTAGTCGCTGGTACAAAATTGAACCGGCACTCACAGATGTTTCCTTATGAGCTTCATTTTTGCAAGAACTACAAATTACCGTGGATCTTCAAATGGACTTATGAGAAAAATGCTGATATAATTGACCGAGCTTATTTCACAAAATGGTGGGATAGGTTTGGATATACTGAAAAAGTGATCAACCAGATGATTAAAGATTTCTCTCAAGTTGCTCCTGACTTGGAAGACAAGAAGGAATTTCCAGCGATCAAATCTGGTTCATCTATTCCCGAATACCATTTAGTAATTCGAGCCCCTAATTCACCAACTGCTTCATCAAGAGGAAAAGCCGTCAGCTCATCCTCAAAGAAATCATCTAAGTCTGCTAAAGATAATATCCTCAACAGATTTGGTAAAAAAGATTTAATAAAATTATTGGAGCAATAACTGTCTAAGTCTACGAGCGATAATTCTGAAAACGATTCAGAAGCATCCTCAGAAGCTTCATACAGTAATATATTTGGTCATGATTCAGAAGGCATTCCAAGGCTGGAAGATGATTGACTACTATTTGAGTTCAAAGAAGACCGACCATAGTCCTCTTTGAGATATTTGTCACTTTGTGCCTAAAGCAGCCGCCCACAGAGACAGCTGGAAGACACAGAGACGACCGAATGCTATTTTGTCACCTTGTGCCCAAAGCAGCCGCCCACGAAGACAGCTGGAGAGACACAATGATGATACCCTGAGCCCCGTGCTTAAACAGTTCCCACTGTTCACTCACGGGTTGATTTACTGTTTTACTTTAATGATTGTAAACAGGAACTCCTTATGTTATAAAAGGAGAACCTTATTCTGAGCTAAGGCAGAACTCAAACCAGAACTCACTCGAGAGAAATACTTCTGATCCTCTCTACCCTGTTCTTGAGTCTCCTTATTTACCCTATTTCTGTAAGTGCAAATCTGCACTACCTTGCACCTGTACCTACTTTAAGCTTGTTAATTCTAATAAAGCTTATATGTTTTTACAATTAATTTTGCATACTCATACATGCATATGGCCGGTTTAACCGCCTGTTTATTTATGCTTGCATAATTTAATTATTGTGCAATATATCTTGTTCTTCCATTCTCTTCCTTCTCTTATTCTTCAGTCAGATTCGGCTCTACCTTCTTTCCGCTGTTTTGGGGTCGAGTATGCGGGCCGAGATAGTCCCACATCGGCTAGTAGTGATCCTGCTAGTGGCTTTATATTGAGAGAGGCACCTTCTCTTGCACAAGTGCTTTTGTAGGATGAGTTCTACCTCAATTAGTATATATATATGGTGGGCTGTGAGATGTCTAGGATGGATTAGGTTTTCCCCGTACACATCTTTATGTAAGGGCTCGGCAGCCCAGTTCCAATTGAAGGGAATACAATGGGTTATTTGGATAAAAAATAACATTTCAACTCATTTCATATAATTATTACAAAATTTTTAAACTTTTACACAAAATATAACAAGTACAAGATAGGCATGAAATGCACTGAAGGACGAATTAGTGAAGCTGGATTTGGGATATATGTAAGTTATTATTATTATTATTTATTTATTTCATTGCCTAATAATCTAAGATATGGGATTGTTCAAGTGCTATGCTAGAAACCTTTGAATTTATCATTTGCATAGAACGAGGGAACCGAAGCAAATAAATGAAAAAAAGAAGCTCATTCAATTGGTGATGTTAACTTTCATAATATCCAAACACTTTCCTAGAGCAGTAACCTCTGGAATTTTTTTTCCTTTAGTTCCTGCTCCTATATATATCTCTCTAATCTTATAAGTGGATGCTAGGAAAGGAGCTGGAAACTTGATTGACCTCCAGGACGTAGAGGACCAGTTGAGTGAAAGGGTATTATCAGTGAAGGACAAGAAGGTGCTAAATTTTAGACTTTACATTCTATACTTTACTGGATCACATCTTTGTTTGTGCTTATTTGAGAAATCAGCCTTTCACATTGTATAATTCAATTGTAATTTTGTACTCTTAACCGCAATACCATAGGTTTTTTACTCAAAGATGATCAGACTTGGATAATATAATACACACTTAGATGTGATATTCTTTCAGCCTTTTTTTTTATGCTTTTCGAAATGGGTATGTACAATGACTGATTCCAGGCCTATATGCACCCATTTAAGTCCCAATCAATCATTCACAATGATTAAATGGCAGCCAAACTTTCAATTAAAAGTTGGGTTCATACGTAGTTTGTTACAAGTTTCTAGCTCTTTAATTTCCTTTCTCCACTAGAAATTTTTCTCAATGTGAATTTCATCTAGAAACTAGTTGATGCAAGTTACCTTCACTTTTTGCATCTAATATGAATATCATAAGAAAACAACAAATCCACCGAAAATTCTTCTCAGATAAACCAGATGGAGCAAAACTAAACTACAAAACCTTATGAATTTCAGCTATTCAGCTCTCAATGATACAAATATGATCAATCCACTTACATGTTGCCCCATAATTTTGATGACCTATAAATGATTATACTTCTTAAAAAATCAAAACCAAATAACCTTTCACAACTATACTTTCATTCTTCCTTCTCCTATGAATTTGTTTTTCTCTAGAGGAAAACAAATTCATAGGGATCACCAAATTGTCATCAAAACAGGCACATGAAAGCAAAATTTAGAGGATTCCAATTAACTTCACACCTCCCTCCGCTCCAATCCCACCAACCAATAATATTTTTTTTTTCAATTCTTGGTCCTATAATCTGCCAATAATTGTAACTTTGCTAAATTATTTTGGTATTTGGTGGTCATCAAGTTTTTAATGCAGATATTAAAGACAAGCTGATTGGTAATAGGGTTTTTATCTGCCCATCAGTTGGTCGGTGATATGTGTTAGACCCTTTTAAATTCAAACACACAACAGAGTCCATTCAAACCCAAAACATCCAACAACCACTAATCGATCCACAACCACAGACAAATCAGTCCAATGTATTAATCACCAACAATAAACAAGATATTTGCAAAAATTATTCATATAAAAAAACAAATATTAGAGGGTTCCTAAAACAATACCTGGTATGACCTCGTTGTCGGACCCTTGCTGCCCTTGGAGAGGATGGTGAGGGAGCGTTTATGGCAGTTGTTTTTGAGAGATAAACCCATGTTGCAGCACCTAACCGTGGTGGATGAGCGGGGGGTTTTGGCAGCTTTCGGTATTTTCGTATATGTAGGCTGCTTCGAGAAATTTCAAGGGGAGAAGACGACTTCGCGGCAATCAATTTAGTGATGGGTAGGGGAACATGGGAGATTCGCACGGCAAGAACCATAGAGGTTCTGGACAAAGTTCGATACTCCTTGGAGATGAGCTTTTCTTGGGATGTCGTTTGGAAGGAAATCTGAATGGCGAGGTGTAAGATGGCAGCGGAGGGATGCACCAGAATCAGATCTTCCCGAGAGAGATGGAATCGAAATCTTGTGAGATGGGATGGCTTGGTGTAAGAAGATTCGCACTGCTTGCCAGTTTGAAATGGGACTTACGGGAGAGAGGAGACAGACTGCGAGATTCGCACAATGGAAAGCAGTGAACAGTGTTGAGTGAAGGGAGAGAACTACTGAGATGAAAACTTGGGATAAAATTGTGTTTGTTTTCGGAAACTATCTAACCGTACGAAAACTGGTTTTAAGGTTTTCAAAGTTTTGGGTGTATCTTCGAAAACACAAGGGGCCTTATATTTTCCTTTCCACCTACAAGTCTCTTTGGATAGTGAGATGAGATGATTTGTGAATAGTAATGAAATTATTAGTTAAAATTAGATGAGATAAGATGACCTTTGTATCCAAACAGGCCTAAAATCTTAAAACAATTACTGATTGAAGTTGACAGCCAAAATAATTTCAGTCCAATTTCTTGCCTTTTTCCTTTTTTTTTTCGTGCAAATAACATGCAACATACTCTTCCAATAATATTCCTATTACATGTTGATGTAGATTTCTGGATTTAAAATAAATTTACAAACTGACATGATTTGATGTAGTACATTAGATTATAAAATTATTTTTATTATAAAGTAGATTTAACATATTATATGATGACAATTTGTAAATTTATTTTTATAGAATCTCTTCGGAGCTATGTACAATATACTTTTTGTATTAATCTGTTTTTTATTTTAAGCCTTAAAATTTGGATAAGATCTTTAGATGGATCTCTTTATATTTAAATCATTTCTCAATTCCCATTGTATAATATTTATTTGAGTATTAAATGCTGTAAAAAAAATTCACTTGAAAGACCCGAATTTGGAATTTCCACTTTAGGTCCAAACCCATATCACGAAAGGTCAATCATGTAACAAACATTTTAATTCATGAAAAAATGGAACGAGTGTTCCTAACAGTTAGATGGTTTCTTATATGAGAAATGATATTCATCATCTCTACACTACATATCAATATATAATTTATTATTTTTATCCTTCTATTTAAATACACATGTTTACACAACAATATGCATGTGTTTAATTAGAAGGATAAAAATTACAAATCACATGTTAGTTTGTAGTGCAGGAGATTACAAGTAGAATTTTTCTTAATGAAATATCAAATTTTTTTTTTACCTTTTGGAAGTTGTAAATAAAAACTAGATAACTACTTTCATGGCAAAAGATGAAAATATTTTCACTCATAATAGATAGGCAATTATCTCCTACTCTTTTATTTTAAGACTGAAATAAGATAATAGATTATGAATAATGCTACTTAGTCATCAGAAATTTATGTATCAGATGACCCACTTGGCGTGGTACCACCATATGATGCAATGTGGTTTATTAAAAACACTCAAAACTACTTAAACAAACATCCTCCTATTTTCCCTCACTCACAATTTTAAGAAAAACTAATAAAAAATAAAATTATATTTACAAATCGATATATAAAACACACATAATAAAATAATTACATGACATAATTTTATTTTAAAAATAAATTTTAAAATCTAAATCTTGCAAATTAAATTTAACATTTAAATAATGTAATTAATGTGGTTTTACACAGGCTTGAGAATAACCCATAAAACAATATCATTGAAATTTCTATATAAGCAAATATAAAAGATTAATAGATCTGCTTCTAAGTGGTTTGGCTAATTTTCAGCTACTAATAGCCTTTAATTAAAATCAGGACACATAAAAAATTACACCAAAATCACACTACACTCAGTCACATGTGATAGAAAAGGGTAAAGGGAAAATAAGATAGGAAACTGAGGAGAAGCTGACTTCAAGTATTGCCCACCAGACTTCCACCAAAATCTTTCAACGCCGACCAGACTTCCACCACTCACATCCACCTCCACCAGTCCACCACCACCATTCTAATTAAAAGCTGCTCGCTTATCTTAGTATATCGAATCTTTGCACAAGCATCCCTCTGTATTTCAGATGATGCAACTTCTTGAGCAAGTGAGGTGGAGGGCAAATGAATTTAAGGTGAGTTGTTTACTCAGCACAAATATGATTGCATGTATGCACTTTTAGTTACATGGTAATGCAGAAGTGTTGCAAGGGGGGTCTTGTATTAAACTCTACCACTTGAGAAACCAAATAAATGAAAAGTTGCTTTTTATTAGGCCAAATAAATGTGTATCTGCATCATTCGCTTGCAAAAAAATAAAACAGGTTCATAGAAATGAAACTCCAGAGGATACCTTATAATAATGTTATAAAGTACTAGTAACCAAACATACAACATGAGATTTTAGGTTTTCAAAGGAAAAAACAAAAACAAAAAATCACATGCACCCATCTACATGCTAATACAATGTAAAATCAACAATATGATCATAAATATTTTTAAATTTTCTCCAATTTGCTAATAATTTTTGTTCTTAGAACTTTTACCAAACACTAAAGCAAAAGGTCTCTAACACAATTTCTATGGCTACGAGTTGAGAAGGGGTTGCGCAGATCTGTTCGAAGGGGCTGTGTCGCTATTCTGAAGGGACTACGAGTTGCTGTGAAAGGGAAGGGATGTTTCGCCTAGGGGAAGGGGAGGGGGGCACTGTGAATATATGCTCGAATGGGCTGCGAGCTGCTGTGAAAGGGAGGGGCCGATTTCACGCAGGGGAAGGGGAGGGGGGAGGGGTTTTGTTTCGCGCGAGCTGTCTCTTTATCGATGATTCCATGTAGTGATGGTTTACACTAATTGTGGTGGAAAGCCTATATGTCTAAAAACTATTAGTAGGTTGTTATATGAGGATATTCAGCCGGATCGGCTAGAATGTATTCTCTTTATTTTTCAAGAAGGAAACGGAAAATCAAAAAGAATACCTGCAAACCGGTCGGATTTAACTTAGGGAGATAACAGCCCACCAATAATTTTGTGACACATAAGCGTTCTACTACAAGAATCGTGTGACGCACTGCATTAGATTTGAAACCACCCCTTTTCCCGAAATCCCTTTCCATGTCCAACCCCCCCTCCTGTTTTCCTCCCCCCACACTCCCACTTCGCACACTCGAAATCCCTTCCCATTTCGCATCCCCTCTCTGATTTGCCTCTTGCAGCCTCGACCCCTCTCTCGCCACCGTCGCACGTTCCCTTTCGCACACCCACCCCCCCCCCCCCCCCCCCCCCCCCCTCTCTCTGATTTAACTCTTGCACGCCCCTCTCGCGACACAGTCTCGATGCCTCGACGCCCCTCTCGAAGCTCTGTCTATCTCCAGGCCATTCACCGACTCTGCTATTGAAGCTGCGAGAGGCCAATCACAGTTGAATTTTTTTCTCTGGTATGCCTTACCCTAAATGTTGATCCACGCCAAACCTTGACACCCGCTCTGCTCTTGCAGGCATGTTTGCCCCTAACTGGATTAGTGGCCCCCTGGAATATTTTGTTGCGCAAAGCATAGAATAATAATTTCATGAATTACAAAAAAGCCGATGAACATGATCCTTCATGAAGATCAAGTCAATCATGGACGTAATCATCACTCGACTACTGCTAAAGTTTATAACCAAGAATTCACCTTCATAGCTACTTGTTATAATATTCTTCTGTGGGAAACAAAGCAGATCAGGTTGTCAAAGTTACAAGAACTTCTCAAACAATTAGTCTTCTTTTTAGAAATAATATAAGGAACAAGATAAGAGAACATTTTCCTCCTCATGTTGCAACACCAAACAAATGCATCCCAGATTGCACAGTCAGTAAATGGAAATGGACTAGAAAATTCATAAAGAGAACACTCTGTTTCTATCTAGGAAAGCATGAAGGCCCCACAAACACTTCTGGTCTTCTCGGCGTTCTGGAAGCTGGCCCTGGGGGTGGACTGGTGGCGGTGGATGTTTGCTCGGCGTTCTGGTGGCACACGGTCGCGAAGGTTCAACCTCTTTTAAACCAATCCCACATCCCCCTTCTCCTAAACACCATCTAAAACAGGCAAAAAAATCTCTCTCTAGCTAGATCGGTCTCTCTCTGTCTGAAACAATAGAGTGAAAATGGAGGGTTTGATTCCTTTGGTATACAGGGCCATAATGCAGTACAATTATGGAAAAGAAAGCCCTCTTGGGTTATGGCTCAATGACTCGCCCTCGGCTTCCTATATGAGACTTCCCGGTGATTCAGGTCGTTTCCAAACGTTGGATGTACAGCTCTTCTGCTCATCAGACTATCGTTTATCTGCATCTTCTTCGCCATCTTCAAGGCCTCCTTAAATCATAGTTTCCTCCGGAGTTCAGTCTCCGCGTTGCCTTTCTATCCCATGCGCACGAGTCTACCGTTCCTTTAGTGTGTTTTCTGAAGTGTCAAGACCTAAGTAGAGGGCTATTATTACTGGATTATTGGACCGACCCCTTAGAAGCGGTTCTGGAAACCAAAAACAAAAATCCTGGCTACATATCACGACGAACCGGAAAAGCTAACGGTTCAGCGGAACCGTTCAGTACACGCATGCCAGGTGTCTTCCCCCATATGTCTTCGTCATATCTTTATTTTGTTAAATACAAATTTCCAAAACGACAGAGTCTAAACGCAATCATTATACCCCTTCTCTCTCTCGCCCTCTCTCTCTCTGATCTCCGCGTGAATGCCATGGCCGTTTCTCTCTCCCCAATCCCTCCGAAACCCCCTTTCGCTCTCTCTCTCTAGTATTTCCTCCATTTCTCAATCTCTCTCTCTCTCTCTCTCTCTGAGATTCTGTTTCTTTACATAGGAATATATATATATATATATATATATATATATATACACATGTATTTTTGTAGTCTAAACGGAAGATTACCTACCTACCTTATGTATTTTCCTCAATAGAACGCGTAGATTCGGTACGGAAAGGATCGCCGAGGGGGAATGGAGATTGTGACCGGGGATAGGTACCTGGAGAAGCTGGTGGAATTCGTCGACGAGCAGGCTGGTCCGCTGCTCGACGGTGCCATGGTTCTGAAGCTCAACCCGGCGGGCTTGCACTACGCACAGTCGCGCCTGGAGGCGCTGAACGAGCTCGAGAGCCTACTGGCTGGTGCGCCCATCGACTACCTCCGCGCCTACGTGTCGGACCTCGGAGACCACCGCGCGCTCGAGCAGCTCCGCCGGATTCTCCGCCTGATTCCTTCGCTCAAGGTCGTCTCGGCGCTTACGCCGCCTTCTCGGGATCCCACACCGCTCTCTTTGCGTCCGTTCGGGAGGCTGAGGGTTCTGGAGCTTAGGGGCTGCGATTTGTCCACCTCCGCTGCCCGAGGGTTGTTGGAGTTGAGGCACACTTTGGAAAAAATCATATGCCACAATTCTACTGTGAGTTTGTTTGTTTGCATTCTTGCTTGAGAGTTACGGAATGGAAAAGTAATAAGTACAACGGAATTTGGATTCGGGAATTAGATTTCTTATATACTATGCAATGATTCATAGAAATGCTTTTGAGCTTGGTTTTGGAATGAAACTAAATGTGACGGGTATTAACTCGAATGTAATCACTCTTTTTGACATCTGTTTTGCTTATTAGTACCTGTAAGTGAAAAGTATGAATTTCAGATGCTGAAGTTTTTGGAGTTTATACTTTCCTAGTTTTTTTATCAGTGATTTAAAGATGCAATTATTTCAGTAAAATTTAATACTACCAATTTACTTTTCAGTTGTGTAAATGTGGAATGAAAGTTTTCTCTTTTTGGATTTAATCTTTTTTTTCGCCTGATACGTTAATTTAACGATATTGTTAATCGGCTGGGCGATTAGGGCCTAATTATTTTTTCTTTGAACTTGCATGTAATTTAGGATGCTCTACGGCATGTCTTTGCGAGCAGAATTGCCGAGATAAAGGGCTCTCCTCAATGGAACCGGTTGTCCTTTGTTTCATGTGCTTGTAATGGCTTGATTCTCATGGACGAGTCTTTGCAACTTCTTCCTGCTGTTGAAACTCTTGATCTTAGCCGGAACAAGTTTGCAAAAGTGGATAATCTTTGCAAGTGTGCCAAATTGAAGCACCTGGATCTTGGTTTTAATCACCTAAGATCGATTACATACTTCAATGAGGTATTTACTTAAGAGTAATTGACTTGTGTAAAAAAAAGATTCATAGCCTGAAATTACATTTTTAGGTCATTTCTTCAACTTGTTGCCCGTAAAATTCTTGATCAAAGAGGTCTGCTTCTACATACATACATACATGCATGCATACATACATACATGCATGCATACATACATATATATACATATATATTGTTTAGAGTTCACAAGGTGTTCTAGCCCATATCTACTCATCTTGAGTGTTTGGTTTTCAGGATTACTTTTAGCTAGTTATTCAAGATTATAGTTGCAAATGGAAAATTCATTTGTGGAAGACTAAAGCTTGATTCATCTAGAAGTTCTTGTAGAGTATTTCAATCTAAGAGAAGGGGAAAAAGAACAGAAAAAGCTTATTCGGACTATTTTGGCAACCAAGTGAGGAAGTGAAAATTTGAACTCAAGGACATTGACTAAGGCTTCTTCCAGGGTAGTTGACGTGCAGGAAAGGGAAATTTGCTTAGTGTGTGGAGCTTGAACTGAATTAGGCTTGTTGTTGTTTTGTGGATGGAACCTATTTTGAGTTCTTTAGTAGAGCTCTATTAAGTAATTAACCACAGCTGCAGCATCATGCTTAATGCATTTTGCATTTCACTAATCTGCTGTTTCTTAGCTTTACTCCATACTATTTTTAAAGCTGTTTGAATGCTTGGGATCTATGGTTAAACTCTACCGACGCCTTGATGACAAGGAGAATTTTGGGACCTTAATCTTGGTATTTGTGTATCGTGTTGGTCCTCATGCATCACTAGCCCATTGGTTATGCTAAAGATGTTCTGCTCACACGACTATGTTTTTTTTTTTTTAATTTTTTGTTGAATGGCGTGAGACCAAAATTCCGTTTCTATGGTATTAGATTATCAACTTTTATCTTGAAATGCTAATTCATCAATACTTTCTTCCGGCGGACAGCTTCAATAGACTTTAATGGGCTTAACTTTCATGATTTTCTTCTATCTTTATCCCCTTCTAGATAGGTGTATTTCTTGCATACTTCCTGTGTACTTGGATTGTGCCTTTTAATGAAGTCTTATTACTCATGAAAAATCTGGGAATGTTAATAACTTCCGAGGTTTAATTTTATTTTACTTAGCTGGATTTTTACATCATTTTATTTTTAGCTTGGAAAGCTACCGATGGTGCTATGCATTGAGCTTTATAGTGTGAGTGCCAGCTAGTATGCCTTTTGCTTTACATTTTTAATTTAGGAATTAGCTCTGGACTCATTTACCAATGATTTGGACTATGCAGGTCTCCTGTCGTATTGTTAAACTTGTTTTGAGGAACAATGCTCTAGCGACATTGCATGGGATTGAGAATCTGAAGTCACTTGAAGGGCTTGATGTTTCCTACAATTTAATTTCCAATTTTTCAGAGTTAGAGTTCCTTGGGTGCCTTCCCTCTCTACGAAGCCTATGGTTGGAAGGAAATCCATTATGTTGTGCCCGATGGTATAGAGCCCAAGTATTCAGCTTTTTCAATCATTTAGATAAAGTAAGACATAGTTTATAGATTTATCTTTTGCGACTTCTTCTTGTTGCTTTTGAACTTTGATATACTACGTTGTCGCGTTCGGTGGAATTAATGAATCATAATGTTTATAGCAAGCATTTCATGCTTCTTTCCTCAATTTTGCACCCCTGCTAAACTCACTATTCTGTTGCCCCTGCTATTGTATGCTGATTAGTTGAAGTTAGATGATAAGCACATCAGCACCAGAGAGTTCTGGAAACGTCAAATTATCATTGCCAGCAGGCAGAAGCGACCTGCCACCTTTGGATTTTATTCTCCTGCAAAAGATGAAGCTAGAGAAGATGGGAGTATTTACCGAAGACGGGTATGCATTTATAAATTTAACGAGGATCTGTGCAAATCAATCATTGGGTTTTAAAGAATAGTTTCGAGACACAATGAGATTTGGGTTTCGATGGATCACATTAAACTTTTATTTTAAAGGTGCTTATTTTTTAACCTTTAATATAAAAAATTAAGTGATGCTTGACCCTGCTCTTCTTCCCCCGTTAAAGAAGTTCAATGGGATAAATTGCACTTGCCCCACATCTCAATTCTTAAGCATGCAACTTTTTTTTTAGTTTAATATTTTTTCAGTGGTACTACAGCCACCGAAAAAGTGGCCCGAAGAAGTGTCCCGAATAGTGTATTTCACTTTTTTATTTTTCTTTTCTTTTTTTCATGTTTTTTTTTAATCATCATAAACATTTAAAAAAAATAAAAAATTCACAACATCATTAAAAAACACTTCCTTAATCACTAAGTTAAAAAAAAAAAAAAAAAGCCATTCGGGGCACAAATTGGGGACCCAAAGCATTTCTCATATTTTTTTTCCATATCTTTAAATTTTGGCACTAGTATGTTGCTTATGCTTCTTCTGTATTAGTATTGATGTAGGCCGTCATCTCATGGTGTTATGTTTTACAGAGAAAGGCATCTCGACTTGCTTCTATTGAGAAGGAAGAAGAGAACACATATATATGTTCTGACCAAGAGTCTGTATCATGTGATGTTGATATTCAGAGCAGAGAAGAGGCTGTCATGTCCGATGCCGAAGCTGAAATTGTTGATTTAATGAATAGAGTTGAACTCATGAAGAAAGAGCGTTCTGTTCTTTGGTTACGGGAGTTAAGGGTGTGGATGGATCATGCTTCTGAGAATTTTGTGGAAAGATCTAAATCTTATGGGGCAACATTGCATAACGAAAAAGAGAATTATATGAAAGGAAAGCCAAGCAAATGGTATCTGGGTGATAGTTCGAGATATGTTTCTGACTCTGTCCAAGCTTCTGGAGATGATAGTAGTACAAATGTTTTAGAATCTGATAATTCCTTTGCAGATATGTCTACTGGTTTGCCTGCTAACCCATACTTTAGTCAAGTTAGTTTCCTGGGGAATGGTAGTCGGTTTTCTTTGGCTGGAATGGGGAGAATTGATCTGAAAGAGGAGCATCCAAAATCTTATTCACATGACGGGATTACTACTATTTCTCTGCAAGCTAAAAGTTCACACCCTGATATCTTTGCTGTCCAAGGTGTTCATGGGGTGTTTGAAAATGTCATCATGTCACCATTACCAGCCACTGATGATATGTTAGTGTCTCATTCACCCTCTCCTTTCCCTTCATCTCCCCCTCATTATCAAGAGGACATTCTACATCGTCGCCACAACTTAGTCGAAGAAACTTTGCAACTATCTGCAGAGTCTTATTCACCAGCATCATCTGATAGTAATACCAGCTGTAGTGATGATGATTTCTGTGAATCAATAGTCGCTGTTGATAAGTCGCTGAATGAAGCTTATGCTAGAAGTGCTGAAGGCCACTCATTTTCTTTTGATGTCGAGGAGGATTTTGACCACCTAAGTCATGAAATTCCTCATGTAAGAGAAAATGGCACGTCTTGTTCTTTTGTTGACCAGACCTCTAGTATGCACAAATTTTCAAATTCAGAACGGTTCTTGGAATCACATTGCAATGATTTTCCTACTGCTGATACTCTTGATGATCAAGTTTCTTGTTATGTCAACCAAGAGGCTGATTATTTTGAGAAGAGAAAAAGCCAAAGGAAATTGAAGAAAAAAGTAATTCCACTACTAGGGGAGAATAATGTGGTTGGTGGGACAGAATTGTCATTCAAATCAGATGGCAATTTGGATATTTGTGGAGTTCATGGAGCTGCAATCGAAAATGAACAAGGGAAACAAATTTCATATACCAGCGAATTCCAGGAAGTTATTCATATGGAAGAGAAGTGGAAAAAAGCAATTGTAGCCCCACCAATTGATGATTCTTATAAATTTCCAGGGTCTTGGTGCTCATCTTCTTGGAGTGCTGATTTTATTGAGAATTTTTTCAATACAAATATTGCAGAATCTAGCATTCGTGAAACTTGTCGACAGTATTTGTGTTGTGATTGTGTACTTGAGCCAGAGTCCAAATATGGAGAAAGGTGAATATTAGTATGTTATAATACTTATAAACATAAATATTATATGATATAATGAATGGTAGGAAAATACTTTAAAAAAAATAATGAATGGTAGGAAAATACTCATAAAAAAAAATGGTAGGTAAATGAATGGACTAGGCAGGTCTTTCTGACACCTGCGAAAATGCGAAAACAAAACAAAAAGAGGAAATCCGTGTAGTATCATGTTTTTAAAATTTTTGTTAATGATTACTAATGGTTTTTTTTTTCACTATTCTTGTTGATATGGTTGTTTCTGTGGTCCTATGCATCTCTTATAAAAAAAGTTATTACTGTTTTTTAGGAGAACTTTATAAATGTTTCCTGTTTCTATCTTACTATATTCTGTCCTGCACTTATAAAAAAAAAAATATTCTGTCCTGATATTTAGAGTTGATTTATTCATAGCTAGACTCTGCCGAGTGTATGTAGGAATGGACATGGTACATGCTAATAACTACAACAACATTGTGCATAAGTTTGGCACTTAAAGATTCTTCTTAAGTTCATAATTTTCTAGCTACTAATTTTCTTATTTCTGTTTATATTAGATGGATTTGTGGGTGATTCTATTTGGTGCTTCAGTGGTACAAGTTAATGGCTTTTATTTTAGAATTTTGCAATTGATACCAAGAACTACCCTCATAATTTCTGTACTCCATGGGGCAATATCAGGTGCTATATTTTCACCTGTAAACTGTCTTCTTAAGTTCTAAAGATCAGTAAGATACGTCTGCATTGGAGCTTTGTAATCTCTAAAGTATACTTTAAAGAAATTTGATATCTCTATTGTCTAATTCATACTTACTTGGATTCTGTTCTATAAGATATTGTTTCTGTGAAGGTTATTCATTTCACTTATTACTCCCTGTGTACTTGGGCAATGCCTATTTCATTCTCTTCAATAAAGTTACTTTTACTTATAAATATATATTTCACTTATTATATTTGTCATATTGGCCTCTTCAATGAACTAAACACTATCCATAATTATTAAGTTGTGTATCTTATAGAAATTCTTATTCTGATGATATTTATCTTCCTTGTTCCAGATGCAGAGAAGTGATTCTGGTAATGAGCAGTGAAAACAAGTTGTATATTTTGCTTATTGGTATTTCAGGTGATGGATCAGGTCAGGTTTTGAAGCTTTGCAGGAGGAATAACTTTCTTTTGTTTTGTAAATAATGTCAATTACTTGGTGCTCTCTTGTGCCTATGCTTTTCAGCCTAATGACTGCCGAAGTGGCTTATGCAGGAGCTATCTTAAGTTTAGTAGGTTGCCATAAAATGGAAGATATTAGAGAGGTTTCAGTTGGTGTTGGACTTCAGGTTGTGAGGTTAGTGATTTCTTGTGCTTTTATCAATCACATAAGCTATAAATTTTCTAAAACTCTATTTTTTGTGGGTTAGGTTGTGCATTGACAGGGATTCAGCATACCTGTTTATAACTAGAAGCATCGAGAAGTCAAGGCAATTATTTAGTACCTTGAAAGTGTTTGATTTACATCCAGAAAATGATCATTGTTCTTTACGAAGGTGATTGATGGCATAAAACACAGTTCCAAACCTTGCTTTGGCAGTACTTTTCCATGTTATATTTGTCTAGCTTCAAAATTAGTAGTTTATATATGCATTTTTCCATTTCTTTGTTATGATAGACTGGTTTTGGAAATTTAAATGGCAGTTTGGAGCAGGTCCAGGTTGAATTGTTTGAGAAACAAATATATGGAGGTTCAAAAGTGAACATCTTCCAATACTCTATGGTGCTATTCAGGCGCACCGCCAATGAAGGTTTACTTCTCACTAGTTGACCTTGGTTATGATGTATGGCAATGTACCTGAACATGTTGTGAGATAGTTCAGTCATCCATTGAAAGTGGATTTCTGAGTGCTGCAAGAAATTCTGATTGAGTTTTTCTTATAGAATTTCTGATGTTCCCACTCCCCTTTTTACTTGTCATTCTCCTATTTAAACCCCCCATGTACTTGGGTAGCATCCCTTGTGCCTATAATAAAATTCATTGATGTTATTTAGTAAAAAAATCGTAATAGGAAGGATTTTTTAAGAGAATATGTGAAGGCTTTTAAAATATTTTGGAATAATTAACAAACATAATACACATCAAGGATCAGGCTTAAATCACGCATGTTTTGGAACTTGTCCTGAAAAAACACAGTTTTAATAGATGATTTTCCTGTGCACATTGCAGGTGCTGAATTGGCCTCTGTGATTGTATTTGGTAGCCCTTCCATAAAATTCTCTTTTTTTTTTTTTTTTTCTTTTTTTAATATGTAACGAAAACTTTTTTAAAAAGTGCAAAAGGCATAACCCAAGTACATAGAAGTATACAGGAGAAACACCCTTCTAGGGAGGAATGGATTGTTTTTGCACATGAAAGAAACCTAGCGGTCCCATTTCACTAAGTTTCAGAGAATAGTTATCCACTCTTAATTTTAATTTTTTTGTTTGAATTTACATCCTACTTTTTAAAGAGATCATGGATATCTGTGAAATAAGTTTATATTTGTATGATTTCTTTTGCACAAGCATATATTCTTAATTTAGGTGATGCTTAATCTTTTAACATGCAACAGAGGATAAATGGCTTTCAAGATCACTATTTGTGATTGGAAGGCATCTGCTTGTGTGTGTTGAAGACCTTGTGCACTTCAGCTCCCTTTCAATGGATTCATCTTTGCCTCCATATTTCTCACTTGATTCATGTTGCTCCATTGTTGACTTATCTGAGATGGTAACTTACTAAATTTACGAAGGCTTCCTTAAGATTTTGCCTACATTTAGTTCTGCCAAATCTTGTACATCATATACCTCATGTGATAAGAAACATTATCTTGATTTTCTTTGGCATGATTATTTGATTGCATTTCTGGTTTCATTTGTGGTGCATGTGTGTTTGTGTTGATGAAACATCTTATAGATTTACATCGTGATCATTGACTTGAATTCTTAGTTAATATACTGTTCAGGCTTCAATGGAATAACATTGTCGCGACCCTTAATTGATAACTAACAAGAACACTATTTTCTCTGCTGACTCGTTTGTAGTTTGCCTACATTTATGTTCATGTTCCAGGTTCATACATCACTTACTGCAATTCATATCTAAAAAATCATTGTTTTTTTTTTTCCCATAATCTTAGATTCTACCACGTTTCTGGTTCGACATACCATGTTCTCTGTTTTGCTGATAAAGCATGTTATTGGGGATTGTCGTGATTCATTTTTATTTCTCTCTTTGTTAGCCAATATCTTGTTGAGCCATTACCAATCGAAGAAACAAAACTTGTTGAGCCATCATTGGGAGGATGATGTATATGATAGATGGTAGCCAAAAATTTATGCATACCATGCTTAGTAAATCACAAACATGGTGATTTCTTTTTAATAGTCTATATGCTCTATGCTTCAAGCTCAATTTTCATTGTGGTTTTCCTTCCTTTGTTACTTCAGACAGATTTTCCTCGTCTGTCTCTCTCTCTACCCGGAGAAGTGGATGTGTGGAGAAAGATGTTAATTTACATATTAACTTCATTTCCAGGTCATCGAGGCTAGAGAGAGTCGGTGTGTGACCCTAGCTCTTAAATGTACCGCATCAGAGTTCTACCCCTCTGCCAAAGCCAACACGGAGGGTGCATCAATCAATGATGAGAAGAAAGCTTCAGGCTGTGTAACATGGAAGATCAGGTGGTTCTCTGAAGAGAGTCTGTTCAATTTCGTGGCATTGGTAAAGGCAATCCATGTAGGAACATCCATGTCTCCCTTGCTCCTAAGATGTAAATGGTGAAGCCTTTTTGTTTCTTGTTTTTGTTTGTTTCCTATTCATTTCATTCTTTCTGATCTGGCCTTCCCCATTTCGCTTCTCATTTCCATATAGTTTAGAAATTTGTTTAGTAGCCGTAAGTGTTGTGAGTGAGTCAATAGCTTCCTTTTGTATTCTTTGATTTGTGTTTCTTTTATCAATCCATCATGTACAAATTTTGTACAGCACACATCATCATACGAAAATGAGTTTTGTATTTTTTCTTTTTGTAAAAAAAACATTTTCCTGTTGTGCTCTCACATTTCCATACACGAAATTGTACAGTGAATGTTAATTTTCTTTTATTGGCATTTGAGAATGTGAAAAAAAAAATGGCTTTGAGCTCCGAATGTGTTTATTAAAACATAATTTGCTGTCTGGGACTATTGCCAAGAGACGAGGCGAGGAGAACGTGTTTATTAAACAAGGTAAGATCTCACTGTATGTTGGTACTGTATAAAGTATATGAGATGTTTGGTTCTATAATTATGTGTTGTTAATGTGAAAGTAATGGTGTCAATAGGAACATATGACTGCAATGTTTTAAATACTTTGATGTTATGTTCCGATTAAGAATGCTACTTTCAAATCTTAGAAGTTGATTAGGGGATGGTGCTGTACTCTTTACCACTATGTATTTGAAGGGCTTTTAATTTAGGGGTCTAAATAAGTCAACTTCAACGGGGAAATCAGAGCTCTAATCGTTTAATTTTTATTCAACAGGAATCGAGTTGGAATTTATAGTTGAATTAAACTTGTTTTCTTCACCAACCGTTTATTTATTTTTCGTCAAAACATTTAATAATTTAGGATGTTAATTCATATTACAATGATAATTACAATATGTAATTTGTACGAAGTTTATATTTTGGAGTCTTGCAAATCGTTCCGAGTCACACCATTGATGTGACAGTCGAGTCACTAATTATAGAGGAAAACAAAATCCTATCAATATGTGTGTTTGTTTGAGTGATTATGGTCTCAAGATTTCCATGATCTCAATCAAAACTTTGGTTATAAAGGGAACTCTTAGCTCATCATTTCACATGTATGGTTATTGAAACCAGAGGAAATTGTCATAGAGAAAGAGTCATATCATCTCCATTCTACAACATCCAGCTTTGACCCATGGAGATTTGGGGGGGTCTATTCTATAATCTCAGACATCTATGCAATCCTACTTTTGATCTTCTCTTTCCAGACAGCTCAGAAGATTTCTCACTCAGCAAACTCCATAGCTCACAAGTTGGTTGGCTGAGCCCTGAGCTCTCTGAATTCATACCTCTTACTCGATTCCCTCTAAAATTACCTTTTACCTCTTCAAACTATTTGGAAATGACATTCTTTTTCCTCATTCTTCTACTCATGTCACTCTTTCAGACATACCGAGGGGGGATTTCTTTTACGAATAATGATAGTATGTCCTCTCATTTTTCCTCATTATTTTGACCACTTATGCATTGAATTTTTTTTTAAAAAAAATTGTTTACTAATTAAAGAAGTAACTATTAGTGTATTGATATTTTTTTTATTTTTTAAAAATGTTTGAAATAAAAAGCAAAAACAAAGAAAAGTATAATTTGTACTAGGGGCACACCAAGTGGGCAAATTGAGGGGCATAGTAGTGCTATCCTTTCATGCATTTTTTATTTCATCAATTCAGTCTTTCTTTACAGCTTAGTAGAGAACACAGGATCACATGCATTATCTAGATTGCCAAGGCTTCACATGATCAAGCATATTTTATTGTGTAATTGTTTCTGTTTAGGTTAATTAATTTATAAAAATACATATATACTATCAAATAACAATTCATTTATGAAAATCTTCCATGTTTTCGATACAATTCGTAGTGACCTGCCATGCATACCTCAAGCATTACATGCTTCAATTGGCTGATCGAAATCAGTCAATTGTAGCAAAGCAAACTTCGAGTGCCACCACCATCATAATCATCATCATCTTGTAGCTTAAAGTTCCTGCTCATCTCAGCCTGCACGATTAGTTTAGAAAACAAAACAACACCATATAAGAGTAAAAGGCACGCGATATTGGCGCGGCTCAATCAGACCACAGAGTCAAGTAAATTGATCAACCATTGACGTTATGGTAAGATTGAACCACGCCAACACCTCGGGTTTGTGCCTCAACAGCTTGTTTGGATATATATGCATGCAAGAAGATCAAGGGTGCATGCCTGCATCATGCCCTCACCTTTAGCTGCCATGCATGGAGACAGACATTCATTAATATTGCTTAATTGATCGATATGAACCTGAGTAGTTCCTGCTAGCATCCTCTATTTGTAGCTTCCAATCCTTGTTTTTATTATCGTGTGTCCAAAATATAGAAAACAAGACCAAATAAATTTGATCAGAAAGGACATGGAGAATACTCCCAAGGAGATGTGTCTGATCTCTCTAGGAGTGCCGGCGAGGTTCTCCAGAATACATGTTCGCATATTGCCGGCTTGTTTAATTTACATAAATAATTGCATGCATGGGTATTTGCGTAGGGTTTTGTTACGTTGGATTTGAGGAAGCTGTCCTCAAAACCAACTCAGAGTCGTTTCTTGTGGGCAATTCTCCAATTACAAAGCTAAGTAGTCATACATGATCCTAAGGATTCTTTGCAAATGTATATATATATTTGTAGTTAATAGGGATTGAAGTTCAATCTTGTCCTGATGCTGTTTTTCGATCGTTTGTTGTTTGATCCAGTTACTGGGGCTAACATTATAAGCATGACAACCTGAATCCTTGATCATGTCAGCATGAAAAAATCGTTTTGACTAATTATCAAGCTATCTTTTAAACTTTCTTGGAAAATATCATCCACAATTTTTTTTCTACCTTCATAATTTGTGAAGTTATTCATATCATGATGATGATCAGGATTACATTGCATGCATCCATGCATTTATATAAGAGAAGTACTACAGTTACAAAGATATTTCGTAAAAGTAAACTCATAATCTGGCACTGTTTAAGGTAGACGTAAGATTATGAAGTTATTTTTATTCTAAAATAAATCTAACGTATAACATGAAACTACGGCAGTTTGTAAATTTACTTTTGTGAAATCTTTTTGTAGTTGTAGCACTTCTCTTATTTAAATGCATGGATGCCTGCAATGTCATCCTCATCATGATAAGAAATTCCTTTGCGGCTAAAGTACTTCTCTTTATTATATAATGACAACAATTAATGGTAGACAAGGGACGAAATCATGAAATTCAATTATTTGTAAAATTATTTCTGGAGGGGGGAATTAATATTTATCAATTTAGTTTGTTTACTAAAAATCATAAACACAAATTTTATTTTTTTTGGGTAAAATTCAATCTGAAAATCATTTAGCCAAACAAAGTACAAACTGACTATGTTTTTAAGCACATACATGCACCCCTAGTGGTGATCATGCTCGATGAAATAGATCAGTGGGAGAGAAAGATTTATATTTTTGTTCTCTTTCTTCGACATTTCTTCGTCAGTGTTAGTATTTGATCCCAAATTCCACGCCCATCTGCTTTGAGATCGACAAAAATACAAAACTAATTAGCTGTTTACAGTGCACTCAAACTCAAGAAACTTGGCAGTTTTTTATAACATTCTGCTGAGTCTAGACTCTAGAGCTTTATGCCCTTCAGACTTGAAAGAAAGAAGTAAACAAAAGAGCTGGGAAGTTGTCTCTAGTGAACAAAGAAACAAAACAGGAACATGATCTTCCGTATAGATCAAAGCAGATTAGTGTCAAGTCCAAAGGGAAGTGAGAGAGACAGATATCCCACCCTGCAGAAACTTCTCCATTTCATGTCTTGCCGTCTGATACCTCAATGATGATCTTATAATTTCTTTCATTTTTAACCTTTAACATTTCGTCCCTTCTTGTCCACTTTTTATACCCTACCTGATCTGCTCCTCCTTTTATACCCTTTCACACCTTAATCTCAAGGCTTAAAAAAAGCTTCTTGAAACAGCAAGTTGACAAAAGTCGACAGGAGGCAAAAGGTTGCTGCCACAGCTAGAATGGCAAATTTTAGCAGAACAGACACGAGTAGAAGCCTTGGGAGCCTTATGGACTCGGACAAAATAAGTTCTGGGAAAAATGTTGCTCCTTCTGAAACCCGAAAGCTGATTCCAGGGCATGGCCTTGAATTCAAAAACCTCTCGTACAGTGTGATAAAGAAACAAAACAAGGATGGTCAAATGGTGAAGAAAGAAGCATATCTTCTTAGTGACATCTCTGGCCAGGCAATTGGAGGTGAGATTATGGCCATCATGGGGCCTAGTGGTGCTGGTAAATCCACTTTTCTCGATGCCTTGGCCGGTCGGATTGCACAAGGGAGTCTTGAAGGATCTGTCAGAATTGATGGAAAGCCAGTAATATTTCTCTTGCATTTCCCCTTAACATTTCAACAAAATTCTCATACTACTTTTGAACCTTTTCTTTTTTATTTTTAATAATATATACGGGTTGGTCATGATCCAGGTTAGCACAAGCTACATGAAGATGATTTCTTCATACGTGATGCAAGAAGATCAGCTCTTTCCCATGTTGACAGTATTTGAGACATTCATGTTTGCAGCCGAGCTCAGGCTTCCTCCTACCATTTCCAGGACTGAAAAGAAAACGAGAGTATACGAGCTCCTTGATCAACTTGGCTTGCAGGTATAAACAACTCTCTCTCTCTCCGCGTTAAACTGAAGTGTAGATTTGTAGAATCAAAGTTCAGTTCAAACTCAGAAATACTTTGATACCATGTTAAACCATCACTTATCTTAAAAACTCAAGCTGATGGGATAAGAAGGTAAACATAATTATTTAAATTATATCTCAACACTCTCCAAGGCAACGTCAATGATATTATGAACGTGCAGACTGCAACTCATACATATATAGGTGATGAGGGGAGAAGAGGGGTGTCAGGAGGGGAACGACGGAGGGTCTCCATAGGAGTTGACATAATCCATAACCCAGCACTCCTGTTCCTTGATGAACCCACCTCGGGTTTGGATTCTACAAGTGCATACAATGTGGTAGAAAAGGTAAAGGAGATAGCTAGAGGTGGCAGCATAGTACTCATGACCGTCCACCAGCCTTCATATCGAATTCAAATGCTCTTGGATCGCATCCTTGTCCTTGCAAGGTACACAAATATGACAAACATTTTACACCCTGATCTCTACCTACTACAATTGGAAAAACCCATATTGATATTGTGCATCCTGCATAACTTGGAACTTGAGAAACATACAATTCATTGTAAAAGCCTGTCACATCAGGTGGCATGAAAAAGTTTTATTTTTTCATAATTATAATGGACCTCAATTCATTACTGCATTTAAACACCAAGGAGTTTGTAAGTAACAAAATTCTTCAAGTAAAAGAATTATTAATCTGTTTTTTTTTTTTATTATTATTTTAATTTTCTGCTTGACTTGGTGCTTATTCAGCCATCACATGTAATTACAGAGGAAAACTGATATATATGGGGAGCCCACTTATCCTTCCTGCTCATTTGTCTGGATTTGGAAGGCCAGTTCCAGAAGGTGAGAACAGCCTTGAGTATCTCCTAGATGTGATCAAAGAGTATGATGAATCAACTGTAGGGCTAGACCCCTTAGTGCTGTATCAACGAGATGATATCAAACCTGATCAAATGGCCAGGACCCCCATTCCAAAGACACCTCGCACGCCTTACAGAAGTTGCCATGCACCTAAGCACAGGTTTAGCCTTCGTAGTCTTGCATTCTCTTCTGCAACTCCCATGACACCTCAACCAGGTTCTGGACAGTCCGAATATTTTGAGGATGATGATGATGATGAGAATTTCGACAACTCACTGGAGAGGAGAACTGTACATACACCAATGAGCATGCAGAGTGGAGTCTATAATTCTCGCTTAGCTTCTCATTTTTACAAAGATTTTCCAGTTTGGCTCTACAATGGGGTAAAGGGAACCCCTCGCCGTGCACCATCATGGACTCTGGCCAGAACACCAGGCCGGACACCCGGATTAAACACTCCGGCAAGAAGCCTAGTTTCAAGCCAATATCCAACACCTCTACAAAACCCCACTAGAACTCCCGTAGTCTTTAGCCGGTCCATGGAATCTTATGCCCCCAATTCTTATGAGGAATTTGAGGAGGAAGAAGTGCTTGAAGAGGCACACCATGGCCCCAAATTTGCAAACCCATGGCTACGTGAGGTTGCAGTGCTCTCATGGCGCACAGCACTCAACGTGATCCGCACTCCAGAGCTCTTCCTCTCACGTGAAATTGTGTTGGCGGTTATGGCAATCATTCTATCTTCCCTATTCAGAAACCTCGGCCATCCTACCATCAAAGACATCAACCGGCTTCTCAACTTCTACATCTTCGCAGTTTGTCTTGTTTTCTTTTCCTCCAATGATGCTGTCCCAACCTTCATCCAGGAAAGGTTCATCTTCATCAAAGAGACTTCCCACAATGCATATCGCGCTTCTTCCTATGTCATCTCCTCCCTCATTGTGTATCTTCCGTTCTTTGCCGTTCAAGGCTTTACCTTTGCAGCCATCACAAAACTCATCCTTCATCTCAAAGGAGGTCTCCTGAACTTCTGGATAATCCTTTATGCCTCACTCATTACAACTAATTCTTATGTGATGCTTGTTAGTGCACTTGTTCCAAGCTACATTACTGGTTATGCTGTTGTGATTGCAACCACAGCTCTCTTCTTTCTTACTTGTGGGTTCTTTCTGAAGCAATCTCAGATACCTCCTTACTGGAAATGGCTCCATTATATCTCTGCAATCAAATACCCGTTTGAGGCATTGCTAACAAATGAATTCAAAGGAGATAGTTGTTATAATGGCCAGCCCCAAGATCTTTCCCCAGGTCCTTTGGGAAATGTGCGTATCAGTCCACGGCATGAAGAGAAGCTTGCGCTCGGAGAACTGAGAGACAATTGCACGTTGATCGGAGAAGATGTTCTTTTTTCGATGGATATTACCAAGGGTATTTTGTATGACATCGCAATTTTGCTGGCTTGGGGAGTTCTTTACCGCTTCTTCTTCTACTTGGTTTTGAGATTTTACTCCAAGAATGAGAGAAAATGAAGTTTGTTTGCCTCTGAATTCAATGGTAGCTGGCTAATGCATAATCTAAACATATTTGATAGCACTCCATCTTTCAAAAGTTTTCTTCTAAACATGGGAGATGCATCAAATCGAAGCTTGTTACTTGTTTCTCATTGATGGGTTCCAAAATTAGACCAATAATGATGTATCTATCTTTCTTTAGAATTGGACCATTCAATTTGATTGAAGAGGATGAAAGTCAAATACGAACGAGATAGTACCAGAAAATGCAAAGAATCGCACAATATGAGTAATGCTCGATACAAGTTTCGGGCTTGTAAAATGTTTAATTATGAAGCTCAAATATTTATATCTAATATAAATTATTTTGGCCAGTTAAAATCTTTCTATAACTCGGATGATTAGACAGAAGTGCAAAATATTTATTGAAATGATGTTGTTTGGGTTGAAAAAAATAAAAACAAATTCATATTTGAATGGCACTACAGCAATTTGAACGAAATTTTCAGTCATTTTTTCCTGTGAAATATAAACAAAGAACACTCTGAAAATTAGATTATCTTGGGATATTAAACTTGGGTAACTTAAATATGCTACTTGGAATATAGTAAATAAATAAGATAGCATACATGAACATTTGCTCTTCCCTAAGCTTTTCATTTTATCAATAATACAACAATATAGTGTCACCATGGTGGAGTCACCTTTTCAAAGCTATCTTTACTAGTAAACCTATGGTTATTGGCTACGTTATTTTATGAAGCACCAGAAGACTATAGGTGCCCACTTTTTAAATAGAAAAGCAGGATTGTAGTCACCGAAAACATAAATTAATCTCTTATTGCTATAACCCAAGCAACACAATTCAGCAAGTCATTTACCAGAAACCAGTACCATCATCAGACACATCTTTCATGAGCGACATTATAGAAAAAGGCACAGTATTCAGAAGACGAGAAGAAATACTGGCTTCCTTATTTCATCAATTTGGCTCTCACATCTTGCTTGCATGCTGTGCAATCTTCTTTTCAAGAGCATTTTTGTCAGCCCCAACAACCTGGTCCACCTCCTTTCCATTTTTTATGAAAAAAAAGGTCGGAACGCTGCTAATATTCCAGCGTGAAGCCACGTCCCTGGCCTCATCTATGTCAACTTTCAAGAAAACAACTTTTGGGTACTTCCCAGCTAAGCTTGTGTAAAGGGGTGAAATGAAACGGCAGGGACCACACCATGTTGCAGTGAAGTACAGGATTGCTAGGCGAGATGTCTTTGAAGCAGCATCAGTCTTTTTTTCCAGTTCACTTACAGAGTGAATACCAATAACTTCCCCTGTTGTAAATCAATAGCATGATAAGATAATCTACAGAAAATAAACGCACAATTAGATGTTACTCTTTTTGCATATCAATGGCCGAAAGGAAAAAAGTGTCCAAACAAAATCACATGACTTCATGCCTCAAGTCGGTTTTGATGTACTGGCAGTGGTAATAAAGGGGATCAGACACCTCTCCAAACAATATAGTCAAAAACTTTAGCTCCATGCACATATATCAAGTTTAGATTACGAAATTTATCCCTGTACAGTTGCTCAATAGGACAGAGGCCTCCAAACATTTTTTTTCCAGCTGTTTTGAGTTGCTCCACTTTCTCCAACTCAATTGAATGGATAAACTCATGCACTGTATGTCACTGTAAACATAAGTTTATTGATAAAGCTCAAGTATTTTTATTTGCTCCAGTTTCTCCAACTCAATTGACACGGATAAGCTAATGCACTGTATGTCCCCGTACACAAGCTTATCGATAAAGCTCTCAAGGGATGTTTAGTTGCATGTTGTTTTGGAAATTTTGAGAAAACTTTTACAGAGCTTTTTATGGGATTTTGTGAAAGTGGAGGGACCTATTAAAAATATGTTCAAATTGAGAAAGTTTTTTACAGATATTTTTATTGGAGTTTGAATAGGTGGAGTCTGCTGTTTGGGAATAAAATTTTCAGTTTTTTAAAATGTTATTTACTTAAAAAATTGTAAATGTTATTTTAGTTTTGTTCATTCCTGAAATCGAGGTAAGATGTTTTGATGAAAATTATTTTTGAGGTTGTTTTGGTGTAAACATTTTTGGATTAAGAAAATTCTCAAAAACTTGTTGTCAAACATCAACTTAGTTAAACTTCGCAGACCTGTGCGGGTGGGTGGGTGAGAGGAGTCTGTGCTTGTAACCAAAGCAAATAGTAAAATTAGGATGAGATTATAGTTTTAAGAAAATGGTTGTCATTGTCAGGGCCTTCATATGACAAATGAATGCATAAACGCTGAGGGAAAGCAGACAAGTATTCAATCCTGCATAAACTTGAAGACTTGTTTAAATGGAAAAGAAAATGAATAGCTTACCTTCCTTTAAAGCAGACAATGCATCTTGATCCTGCACAAATTGAAGAGAGCAATAAGATCCAGAATCAAGGTTATCAATCTCTGGCATAGGCGCATTCAGCAAGTGAGCTTATAAACAGGGGAGTGATTGTTCAATTCCTCGGGACTCCTAACCTCGATAGGACAACCCCAAACCCTAACCATCTCTTTAAACCCCTTGAAACATGAAAAAGTAAAAAAAAAAAAAGGGGGGGGGGGGGTGTGGGGGGGGAAAGAAACAAATTGTGATACTACGCCTCTGATTCATGGCCTGGTGAAGGCTTCATTCATAATCATGTCATCTAATCAATACCAACATTGCCAGTGCACCTAATCATAGAGTTAGCCAGGTCCACCATCAACCTGATTAATAAGATGAAGGATATAGATGAACTAACAACCCACATCAACTCCACCAAAGAAGAAATCATCAATATAATATTTTTAGATATGGTAAAGTTTTATTTCAAAATAAAATTTGCCAACCATATGTTGCTTACAGAAACTCTTGAGTATCTCATTAATATCTTTTAACACACACAAAAGGAAATCTAAATGGAAAAAAAATGATAGTAAACCAACTACCTGTGCTTGAGCTTGCTGCCGTTGCCTCTCACGTTCAGCCTTTTTAAGTTCCCTGTCTTTGCGCAAGCGTTCATATTTTCTGCGATGCTCTTCAATTCGCCGGGCATTTGGTTCGACCTAAAAGATAAATAAATTATCAAGCAACAATTGTGTTGGTGACGTCTCCTATAAAATGAAGACATTTTTTACCTTTTTAAGAACCAAACCAATCTCCTCATCATAGTCCAACTTTGACGCTATATGCAGATCTTTTGCTGCCTCTTCCCACCGGCCCAACGTGGCCCTTGCCATTCCTCGTACTTTATATCCTTTTGCCGAGTCAGGGTTGATCTAGAAAAGACAAGTATGGCTCTTCAGAACAAATAATCATAGGTCTGTAGGGCATCTTACTGTGTTGTACATGGTAAATTACAAACTCAGATGCGTCATTAGTTCATTTCTAATTGGGCAGTGCTAGAGCAACTGATAGTGGCTCCTGACACTGCCTACCGAGAAGGCTATATGCCTCTTTTTATTTTTTATCTTTTTTTTCATGCATTTTTTTTATATTCTTAAACATTTAAAAAAATTCACAACATCAAAAAACACTTACTTAATCACTAAGTAAAAAGAAAAAGGAAAAAAAGGGTATTGGTAGAAATGCTCGGGACCCAAAATGGGGACCCCAAGCATTTCTCTTTCTAATTTTAAGTGGAACATCTTGCACAGTCTGCAAAGGCAGAGACGTATCGGAAGGGTCATTAACCAACCTCCAAAGCTGTATCAGCATCACGGATTGCAGCATTCGGTTTGCTCAATTTGACAAAGACACTAGCTGAAAATATGAATGTCAAGTTTCCAAGAGAATGAAACAATGATGAGACAAGGCTGGAAAAATAGGGCAAAGGAGGTAACCAGAGTAAATCCAATTTCATTTAAGAAAATACCTCTTGTTGAATATAATATTGCTGATGTTGGGTTCAGCACAATTGCTTCTGTTAGATGATCTATGGCTTCATCCAGCTTACCTGAAATATAAAATGTCATCAATAGACAAAAAAAGGGTCACAAAACAAAAGCAAAGAACATTGAATTCAAAAGTTCAATCATAAGAAACAATGCCATGCCTTCAGAGAGAGCATCCATAGCTTTTGATTTTGCTACTTGTGCAGCTTCCCGGTTCTCTTCCGTAACTTCAACTGAAGGGTTTCCCATCTGCCATTAATAATGCACAAATCTACAAGTTTAGAGAGAGAGAGAGAATACAAACGCAAGAAAAAATGGGAAAAATAAGAGGAGGAAACATCCGCACCAAGCTTTTATGCCACCCACCTTTTGTGGAGTATCATCATCAGGCTCCACAACATCAGTAACATCCAACTCAATATCAGACTCAACAATGTCATCATTATCCTCAGTTGAATTATATGTATTTTTGGCATCAAAATGTTCCTTAGTGTCTGGCATTTTATCACCACCCTTTTCCTGCACATGTTTTCATAATTAGACCATCAATATCACAATAGCAAGCAAAATGAACTACAAAAAGATTTGAAGTGCTAAATTAATTCCATTGATTGTCATGGAATATGTACTCGAATCAGAACATCCAATTGCTTGGATTAAAATCATCCAGAGACTATAGTCTAATTGGGTTTTCCTACTTGTATTGATTGAAAAAGTATCACTTCCCTCACATGATTGATCAAACGAATACTACTACAATTTACCTACTCCTTCTACTACAGTCCCCATTAACAGTACTCATAGAATGTTTATCTTCATACTATAAAGAAACAATCTGTGGAAAATCGGTGCTCACCGTTTTGGGTTGTACCGGAATCCGAGCTCCCAGGCTTCAAACGCCAAACCAAAAAGAAAAAACACAAAACCCCAGGTGAATCGAACGAAGATTAACAGTGTAAATTAACACTAGCACATGGTATATGAAATACAATACCCTTGGAGATAGGACTTGAAGAAGCCGAGAGAAGGGTCGTGGAGAAGTGAAGGGTTCGATTTGCACTGGCTCACAAATTGCTTCAGCTCTTCCAACTTTTCCGCGTCCATTCTGTGCGTCGTTGGCTTCTGTCTCGCGATCTCTGCAAAGTTATGGAAAATTGGTGAATCTTCTCGAATTGAATTTCTCGGTACGGGCGAGAAGTTTCAGTTTCGATGGACTTCGCGTCGATCACCGTCAAATTTATGCCACCTGTGATACTGAGGTGAGTCATGCGGTCAGTAATGGGGGAGAGTACGATACTGAGCGTGGACCTGATGCACCGGATTATTATTGCGAGTTACTTTTGCCTTTGAGACATTCGCGAGCACCATTGCTGAGAGAATCGAATTCCATGGAAAGTGAAGATGAGAAGCCATGAACAGAAATTTACGGTACGTTTTTCGTATTATCTCAACTCATTTTAATTTATTTTAATCGGTAGTAATAATTTTTTAAAATTTTAACATAAAATATAATAAATAATTTAATTTTTTTAATTTTAAAATAATAATAATATTAAAAATAATATTTTATTTAATTTTTAATTTTTAATTCAATTCAATTCAATTTAATTCAACGTGTAAATACAACATAAAACCTGATTTTGTCCGGACAAATTCACGGTCTGAGTCGGTTAATTTCAGTTTGATCGACGGGTACTTCAATCTATGCCAAGATCAAGAATTTTTAATCAAATTTCTCAGGGTTAAAAATTTTTAAAAATCTTGTCCTCTATATTTAATGAACAATTATTTATACCATCTAATTTCTTCGGCAATCTATTTTAAAAAAAAAAAAAGTGTATAAATTTAATATTTATATAAAATAATTCATACTTTATTGATGAATTTCACCTTTTCTTTAAAAAAAAAAAAAAAGCGTAAAATTCACGTACCTTAAAATTCTAAACTTTGTCTTAAATGTATCGAATAATTATATTCTAATTAACAAAGATGTTGAACATTTTAACTATTAAGGGTGTATGTGGATGTTGAAGTGAGTTGAGTTGAGTTGAGTTGTGATGATAAAATATTATTAGAATATTATTTTTTAATATTATTATTATTTTGAAATTTGAAAAAATTGAATTGTTTATTATATTTTGTATTGAAATTTGAAAAAATTATAATGATGAGTTGAGGTGAGTTTGGTAACCAAACGCAACTTAAGTCTTGTTTTAGAATATAACTCTTTTAAGATATTTTCATATATTCTCAAATTTAATTTTTTTTTCTCATTTCTTAAAATTAATAAAATATCTTAACTCAAACTATTTCATTATTTTTAATATTATTTACTATTTTAAAATATTTTTAATATAAAGATGAATGGTCGGACCACCACATGGAAAGGATGACAACATTACGCATGTCAAAAACTAAAGAGAAAGTAAGTTCATCCCTTTTTTTTTTTTCAAAAAAAAACTTATGTCCTAAATTATTCACATTGTCAATTTGCAATTTTTCAATTCAATATATTAACTTTTTTGCATATAATGATTTAACCCTCAATATTATGTCGAAGTGTAATGATTTTCATTAATCTTAGTGGTCAAATCTAAATTGATTGGTGCAAATTGCAAAAAGGCGATAGTTTGGGATGAAAACTGTTAGTTTTGAAGATTTGAGGCATATATTAAAAAATTGGTGACAATGCAAAGTTGTAATATGTATTTTCTCCTAAAAATCATCAATTAAATTAATTTATTTTAAGATTTCTAAAGGTAATAATGAATTTCTCGTTCCTTTTTTAGGTAAGAAATGATTTGTACAAGTTCCAAATAGACAAGTCTCATGCAAGCCTTTGTAAAAAAGTAGACCCCACCTTAGAAAAGTATAAAAAAAAAATATTATTTATTAGTGAGACTTATTATTTTACACAAGGCTTGTATAGGACTTGTCTATTTAAAACTTATATCTAGTATACTCTTTTTAGGCAAATATTATTTTTCTTAGTTTAAAAAACAATTTCATCACTTAACTTCTGTTAAATAATTTTTTTTTAGAGCCACTTTTGCTCAATAAATTAATAAAGTCTTCATGCATACACTAACATCACCTTACATTCAATATAAGCTACATTTCCACCTAAACCAGAAGTCCTAGATTTCCACTTAACCTAGATTTCCACTTAACCATCACTCCTCCAATTGCCAAAAATTTGTTTCAGAAAATTCATTGATCTCAAAATTTATATGCATACTCATTGGCACAATGGGCCGCGACTAATCTCTCCTTTAGTGCATACTCCTAAATATTCTACCTAGATTTATTTTGTATATTGATAAGGGAAAGGTTTCACCTTGATATTATGCATGCTTGATTAGAAAGAAAAAGAAAAGAGTTCATTTGTAGTTTCAATAATTTAAAAACATGAAAACAAAATCAAAAGCATAATAAATGTTGAGAGGTGGATTGAATCATGTTAAAAAAGTGCATCTACAGATTGTTTGCTCGAGCGGTGTCTCTACCGCTAGAGCAAAGCCTCACCCAGAGAGTTCAGTCATCAATTGCTCGACAGTGAGCTCGATCTGGACACAATCCGAGAGTTCACTCGACACCCACTCGACACTCAGCTTGAACTGTATGGCAACCCGAGAGTTCACTCATCAGTTTCTCGACACTCAGCTCAAGCGGTATGGCAATCAGAGAGTTTGCTCGACACTCAGCTCGAATGGGATGGAAAATCCTAATGTTCGCTGACACTTCACTCAAGCAAATGTTCATAATTTAGGATTCGTGCCGTTTCAGTATAAATATGAATGTTTCAACATTCATTTATTACTTACTTACCTTTTGAGGCTGCTGAAACTTGTATAGAGAGAGTGTGGTCCTCTTATGATATTTCCAAGAGTGTATTGACCACTTTGGGAAGAGGATTTTGTAATTAATCTCTTGTACTCCATCTTTGTTGATAATAAACTCATTGAGACCAACCCCACCAGTGGACGTAGGCTCACATTGAACTGAACCACTTAAATCTTGATGTATTATGTGTGATTTTCGTTATTTCTTTTGTTTACTTTTGCTATTATTTATTTCAAACCAGCCTTTGATAATGGTTTATCCCAACAAACTGGTATTAGATAGTCAGGCTCCGTGCGAAGTCTTGAGGGATAGCTATGGCAAAGTTTGAAGTGGAGAAATTCAACGGTCATAACAGTTTTAGTTTATGGCACATCAAGATGAAGGCCTTGTTGCGACAACAAGGTTTATCAAAGGTATCGGACGGCAAGGTATTTGATGATTCTCCTGCACCGGCAAAAGAAGATGAAGAGAAGACACACAGTGCCATTTTGTTGTCATTATCAAATGGAGTTTTGAGGGAGGTTGTTGATGAGGAGACCGCTACTGGTCTTTGGGCTAAACTTGAGAGTTTGTATATGAAGAAATCTCTCACCAACCGTTTGTATCTGAAGTAACGATTATACAGGCTCAAAATGAAGGAAGGTACTCCTATCTCTGAACACTTAGATGAATTCAATAAAATTATTATGGATTTGAGGAATATTAACATTAAGCTTGAAGAAGATGATCAAGCCTTAATTGTTCTGCGTTAGTTGCCTATATCATTTTATAACTTCGTGAATTTAATGTTGTATGGTAGAGATACTATTTCCTTAGCAAATGTGAAATCTGCTTTGAATTCTAAAGAATTGAGAACTAAATTGAATTTGAAGGGGATGAAAAATCAAGCCAGTGGTTTTTTTATTAAGGGTTCCTCTAGCAGGGGTAGATCCAGTGAGAGAAGTTTAGAGAAGAACAGTGATAAATCCAAATGCAGTTCACAATCGAAATTTAACAAGAAAGATGTTAAATATGATTACTGTAATAAATTTGGTCATTACAAAAATGCGTGTCCTAAACTGAAAAACAAAGAGGAAGGCACTAGTTCATCTAATGATGTTAGCGTTGCTGATGAAAAGTCTAACAGTTTAGATATTGTCTTAACAATTAGCGGCTCAAATAGTCGCTATGGTGACAAGACTGGGGTTAGTTCAGTTAGGATTAAGATATTTGATGAGATTGTATAACACCCCGCCTAAAAAGCTCCTTAGGCCTTGACCTTAGTAACCTTAATCCTAATTAATTAAGAGTTGAGCTATACCAGAATAAGAATAATTTTGGATACTTGAGTTGGCAAAAAGGCCGTATACTTTGGGTTTAGAAGAATTTTTAGAAGATTCTAATGTAATATTGATTTTTGAGGAAAAATGAAATATTTGGAGATTGATTGGTTTAGCAATATTATTTTGGATAATCTTTAGTGCTTTATTAATTTTGAGGATAAGAAGTCAAAAGGCCCATAAGGGAATGACACATGGCATATTGGATGGTTGGCACATTAATGAGCTAACCAATTTAGGTTAAATATTTGATGGAATTGGAGAAGACCCAAAGAGTGGTTTACTAAGGGCCCAAGCTTTTTGGGTATAAAGACTTAGGAGAGACAATAAGATTTTAGGACTCTAATGCACTAAGGATGTGATGAGCTAAAGTTAAGATGTTAAAAAGTCTTAGGCCCAACTTAAGAAATATAAAGTTTTAAGTCTATTTCGGAGGACACTAGAAAATAGGCTCAATGAAAAGGACATAAGGTCATTGGCCTAACTTAGTAAGAGTGAAAGTATTAGGCCCAACTTATTAAGCATAAAGGATTAGAGAATCAAACCCATTAGTAATCTTATTAAGACCTTTAGAACTTTAAGACATTTATGGGTCAATCCTTAAAAGCCTAAAACAAGCCTCATAGGTGTGCAAGACTTGGTAAGATAGCCTTGGCCCAAGTATAAAGAAGGCATAAGGTCTTTTGGGCAAACATGGTATAGATTTGACCCATTACCCAATTATATCTAGGTAAGCCTCTCAAGCCCTATCTTAATAGATCTTGAGGTCTCTTTTAATCCTTCAAACTCTAGAAACAAGGCTCACATTCATTCAAGCCCAAAAATCTATGAGCCTTTGACCCACACTCATGACCATTTTAAGCCCACAAGGCCCAAAGCCTTGTTTTGTTTTATTTCACTCTTCAAATTGAAAGCCCAATGCACCATACCATGGGTTTCCTTAAGCCCATGTCATACCCTAAGTACCTATTAAGTTTTAAAATTGGTTAAGATCCTTAATCAACTTATCCAAGATTAGTGATCTTTTAAACTATATTTTGAAACTTAATTTTCTTTCATAATTTTTTTTAACATTTTGATCTAAAATTTTTTTACTATATTACTCAATTACATAACTCTTAGATTATACTAAAACGTTAGATAAACCTCCATACATGTCATTAGAGGAAATGACATATCAAACCTCAAAACTGCACTAATTGGCACACATGTGTGCCGTTTAAATGCATGGACTATTTTGCCCATAAGCCCAATCTTCTTGTACCTTTTTCTCAAGGGCATTATGGTCCTTAAACATCTCATGACACCCCTTTGAACCAAGACCAATCTTTGCATTATGGTCCTAGGAAGCTAGTTGGTTGCAAACTGATTTGGTTGAGATTCAACAACTCATTTGACCTTGGCTGAGCCACCACCTCACATCACCTCCTTAACTACCCAATCTTCAAGAGACTCTCATGGTTATCATGAGCTTTGGACTTATTCTTTTCAGCCAAAGAAAGTACAAAACCAAAATCTGCCCAAGGAAACCGCCATTGAACCCGTTTGCTTGTGTATGATGATTTTGTGTTTTTCTTTCTTTTCTTCTGCACCACGACATGACCAGCCCCTATAGGAGTAATGTAGCAACTTAACCAAGCTGAGTTAAGTGTGTTTATACTGTAGAATGATTTAATACTCTTGCCAAATGCTAGAAATGCCGTCTAACTTGTCAAAGTGATGGCTCTTGACAATAATATGTTTGTAGCCAATTATTGCCAACATGCATGCATATTGATATATATGTACATATATGTTTACATTTGTTCAAAACTCACAATATATGTCATTTTTAAATTGTTATACTTTGCTATAAATTTGTCTTTGATGCAGATCGAGTTTGAGGCAATTTAAAAATATACAGATATTAGAGAACCAAAATATTTAGTTTCATATCAAAATGGCTCATGAATTCAATCCTTGATATATGGGCAATGGGTATGTAATTGATAGACACGGCATATGACTTATGATATTTTCAATGGTTGCATTAAATTTATACATATTTGTCTAGATCTATATGCCATTTAAATCGCTCACATAAACCAATCAACTACAAATTTTGGATTCCAGCGACTAAAATTGAACATGTTTACTTCAAAAAAAAGTGACTGTAATTATTTCCCTCCTCTCTAAAATTATACTTGTTTACTACCTCTGCACCACTACAGTATACAGCATTCATCTTGGTGGTTGGGAACTTTAGGCATTGATCAACCCTCAACTGCTACTCTACTTACACGTCAATGGTAAGTCTTGTCTAATCTAATGTTTGCATTTTAAGTACTATATAATCTCACATCATTATGCTTGATCAATATATTACGCTATAATTGATGTGTATGTTATTTTGTGCTGCCTTCCTCTCAACTAGGCAAATTACGTCCTTTGGACGTGCTACCTTCTAGATTTTGGAGACCCCTATAGTGTTCAATTCTTATTTATTAATAAACACTTTAAAAATAATATGTTTTGTAGCCAATTATTGCCAACATGCATGCATATTGACATATATATAAATATATGTTTACATTTGTTCAAAAATCACAATATATGTCATTTTTAAATTGTTATATTTTGCTATAAATTTGTTTTCGGTGCAGATCGAGTTTAAGGTAATTCAAACTTATACAGATATTAGAGAACCAGAAGATTTAGTTGCAGATCAAATTGGTTCACGATGTCAATTCTTGATATATGGGCAATAGATATGTACCTGATAGACACAACATATGACTTATGATATTTTCAATTTTTGCATTAAATTTATACATATTTGTCTGGATCTATATGGCATTTAAATCGTTCACATAAACCAATCATGTACATATTTTCGATTTCAACAACAAAAATTGTACGTTTACTTCAAAAAAAAGTAACTGTAATTATTTCCCTCCTCCTTAAAATTATACTTGTTTACTACCTCTGCACCACTACAGTACACAGCATTCATCTTGGTGGTTGGGAACTTTGGGCATTGATCATCCCTCAATTGCTACTCTACTCACACGTTAATGGTAAGTCTCGTCTAATCTACTGTTTGCATTTTAAGTACTATATAATCTTACATCATTATGTTTGATCAATATATTACGTTATAATTAATGTGTATGCTATTTTATGCTGCCTTGCTCTCAACTTGACAAATTACGACCATTGGACGTGCTACATTCCAGATTTTGGAGAACCCTATAGTGTTTAATTTTTATTTATTAACAAACTCTTTAAAAATAATATGTTTTATAATCAATTATTACCAACATGCATGCATATTGACATATATATAAATATATGTTTACATTTGTTAAAAAATCATAATATATGTCATTTTTAAATTGTTACACTAATTGGTTATAAATTTGATTTCGATGCAGATTGAGTTTTAGGCAATTTAAACTTATGCAGATATTAAAGAACCAGAATATTTATTTACAAATCAAAATGGCTCACGATGTCAATTCTTGATATATGGGCAATTGATATATACTTAATAGACACGACATATGACTTTTGATATTTTCAATCTTTGAATTAAATTTATACATATTTGTCTGGAACTATAGGCCATTTAAATCGCTCACATAAACTAATTATGTACACATTTCCGATTCCAACGATTAAAATAGTAAATGTTTACTTCAAAAAGAAAGTGACTGCAATTATTTTCCCTTCCCTAAAATTATACTTGTTTACTACCTCTGCACTACTACAGTACACAGCAATCATCTTAGTGGTTGGAAACTTTGGGCATTCATCATCCCTCAATTGCTACTCTACTCACACGTTAATAGTAAGTCTTGTCCATCTATTGTTTGCATTTTAAGTACTATATAATCTCACATTATTATGCTTGATCAATGTATTACGCTATAATTAATGTGTATGTTATTTTGTGCTGCCTTGCTCTCAACTTGGCAAATTACGACCAATGGACGTGCTACATTCCAAATTTTAGAGACCCCTATAGTGTTTAATTCTTTTTTATTAACAAACTCTTTAAAAATAATATATTTTGTAGCCAATTATTACCAACATGGATGCATATTGACATATATATAAATATATGTTTACATTTGTTCAAAAATCACAATATAAGTCATTTGTAAATTGTAACACTAATTGGTTACAAATTTGTTTTCGGTGTAGATCGAGTTTGAGGGAATTTAAACTTGTGCAGATATTAGTGAACAAGAATATTTAGTTGCAGATCAAAACGGCTCACGAAGTCAATTCTTGATATATGGGCAATTGGTATGTACCTGATAGACACGACATATAACTTAAGATATTTTCAATCTTTGCATTAAATTTATACATATTTGTCTAGATCTATATGCCATTTAAATCGCTCAAATAAACCAATCATATACACATTTCCGATTACAACGACAAATATTGTACATGTGTACTTCAAAAAAAAAAGTGAATGCAATTATTTCTCTCCGTCCTAAAATTATACATATTTGTTACGTATGCACCACTACGGTACACAACATTCATCTTGGTGGTTGGAAACTTTGGGCATTGATCATCTCTCAACTGTTACTCTACTCACTCGTTAATGGTAAGTCTCGTCTAATCTATTGTTTGCATTTTAAGTACTATATAATCTCACAATATAATGCTTGATTAATATATTAAGCTATAATTGATGTGTATGTTATTTTGTGCTGCCTTGCTCTCAACTTGACAAATTACTACCATTGGACGTACTACATTCTAAATTTTGGCGACCCCTATAATGTTTAATTCTTATTTATTACCAATCTCTTTAAAAATAATATGTTTTGTAGCCAATTATTACCAACATGCATGCATATTGACATATATATAAATATATGTTTACATTTATTAAAAAATCACAATATATGTCATTTTTAAATTGTTACATTAATTGACTATAAATTTGTTTTCAGTGCAGATCGAGTTTGAGGAAATTTAAAGTTATGCAGATATTAGAGAACCAAAATAAATAGTTGCAGATCAAAATGGTTCACGATGTCAAGTCTTGATATATGGGCAATGTGTATGTACCTGATAGACACGACATATGACTTATGATATTTTCAATCTTTGCATTAAATTTATATATATTTGTCTTGATTTATATGACATTTAAATCGCTCACATAAACTAATCAAGTACATATTTTCAACTCCAGCGACTAAAATTGTACATGTTTACTTCAAAAAAAAGTGACTGCAATTATTTCTCTCATCCCTAAAATTATAGTTGTTTACTACCTATACACCACTACGATATACAACATTCATTTTGGTGGTTGGGATCTTTAGGCGTTGATCATCCATTAATTGCTACTCTAGTCACACATTAATGGTAAGTCTCGTCTAATCTACTTTTTACATTTTAGGTACAATATAATCTCACATTATTATGGTTAATCAATATATTATGCTATAATTGATGTGTATGTTATTTTGTTCTGCCTTCCTCTCAACTGGGAAAATTCCATTCCTTGGACGTGGTATATTCCAGATTTTGGAGATCCCTATAGTGTTTAATTCTCAGTTATTAACAAACTCTTTAAAAATAATATGTTTTGTAGCCAATTATTACCAATATGCATGCATATTGACATACATATAAATATATGTTTACATTTGTTCAAAAATCACAATATATGTCATTTTTAAATTGTTACACTAATTGGCTATAAATTTGTTTTCAGTGCAGATCAAGTTTGAGGAAATTTAAACTTATGCAGATATTAGAGAACTAGAAGATTTTGTTACAGATCAAAATGGCTAACGAAGTCAATTCTTGATATATGGGCAATGGGTATGTACCTAATAGACATGGCATATGACTTCTGATATTTTCAATCTTTGCATTAAATTTATACATATTTGTCTAGATCTATATGCCATTTAAATCGCTCACATAAACCAATCATGTACACATTTCCGATTCCAACGACAAAAATTGTACATGTTTATTTCAAAAAATAAAAAGTGAATGCAATTTTTTCCCTCCGCCTTAAAATTATACATGTTTATTACATATGCACCACTACGGTACACAATATTCATCTTAATGGTTGGGAACTTTGGGCATTGATCATCCCTCGACTGCTACTCTACTCACTCGTTAATGGTAAGTCTCTTTAATTCACTGTTTGCATTTTAAGTATTATATAATCTCACAATATAATGGTTGATCAATATATTACGCTATAATTGATGTGTTTGTTATTTTGTGCTGCCTTCCTCTCAACTGGGCAAATTACGACCCTTAGACGTGCTACATTCCAAATTTTGGGGAGCCATATTGTGTTTAATTCTTATTTATTAACAAACTCTTTAAAAATATTGACATATATATATATATATATATATATGTTTACATTTGTTCAAAAATCACAATACATGTCATTTTTAAATTGTTATACTTTGCTATAAATTTATCTTCGGTGCAAATCGAGTTTGAGGCAATTTAAACTTATACAGATATTAGAGAACCAGAATATTTAGTTGCATATTAAAATGGCTCACGAAGTCAATTCTTGATATATGGGCCATGGGGTATGTACCTGATAGACACGGAATATGACTTATGATATTTTCAATGTTTGCATTAAATTTATAAATATTTGTCTAAATCTATGTGCCATTTAAATCACTCACATAAACCAATCAAGTACACATTTCCGATTCCAGCGACTAAAATTGTACATGTTTACTTCAAAAAAAAAGTGACTGCAATTATTTTCCTCCTCCCTAAAATTATACTTGTTTACTACCTCTGCACCACTTCAACACACATCATTCATCTTGGTGGTTGGGAACTTTGGACATTGATCATCCCTCAACTGCTACTCTACTCACACAATAATTCTAAATCTCGTCTAATCTACTGTTTGAATTTTAAGTACTATATAATTTCACATTATTATGCGTGATCAATATATTACGCTATAATTGATGTGTGTTATTTTGTGCTGCCTTGCTCTCAACTGGAAAAATTACAACCCTTGGACGTGGTACATTCCAGATTTTGGAGATCCCTACAGTGTTTAATTCTTATTTATAACAAACTCTTTAAAAATAATATATTTTGTAGTCAATTAATACCAACATGCATGCATATTGACATATATATAAATATATATTTACATTTGTTCAAGAATCACAATATATGTCATTTTTAAATTGTTACACTAATTGGCTATAAATTTGTTTTCGGTGCAGATCGAGTTTGAAACAATTTAAACTTATGCAAATATTAGAGAACCAGAATATTTCGTTGCAGATCAAAACGGCTCACGAAGTCAATTCTTGATATATGAGCAATGTGTATGTACCTGATAGACATGACATATGACTTATGATATTTTTATTATTTGCATTAAATTTATACATATTTGTCTGCATGTATATGCTATTTAAATCGCTCAAATAAACCAATCAAGTATACATTTCCGATTCCAACGACTAAAATTGTATATGTTTACTTCAAAAACAGTAATTGCAATTATTTCCATTCTCCCTAAAATTATACATGTTTACTACCTCTGCACCACTACGGTACACAACATTCATCTTGGTGGTTGGAAACTTTGGGCGTTGATCATCTCTCAATTGCTATTCTAGTCACACGTTAATGGTAAGTCTTGTCTAATCTCATTTTTGCATTTTAAGTACTATATAATCTCACATTGAGTTAAACTTCTAGCAGAGATTCTCCTGCGCTAAATTATATTTGTACGTAACCTTGTGTAGGGAGTCGAGATTTGCAAAATCTTTTTTGGCCAGTAGCCAATTTAATTAATAGTATCATCACCATAGTTATGTTCCAGAATCCATGTGGCACTATCCACATCTAACAATGTTTATATATGAACATCGCCATTTTGAAATCATTACTGAGCTCTAGCATCGAAATCTAGACTTCATTCAAGCATTTCCTTTACACCCACATACCCATATGGGTGTGAACTTTTATAGGCAATAAGATTTTTCATGCACAAGTTTGTTTAAATAAAGTAAGAAGAAACTCGTAATTGAAATGCTAGTACATTCTGGTATGCATGACAAAACAGACAATTTTTTATACAATTCACTGGTCTATACAGTTCTTCAAATCTCATCACTGCTTATAGTAACTGCATATTTGAATAACAATATTCACATAAAGCAGGGGTTGAAGTTTGTGATTGAAATATAATATTATTGTGTAACTTTTCTTTATTTCTAGCAGAGTTAATTCAAGAAGTATATTAGTTTATATTATTTCTAGTCTTTTTCGAAGGATCGTGCGTGGTGTTAAATTTCATTTTAAGAAAATCCTTTTTTTTACCATATATGCCCACATCAAGAATGAGACTACCAAATAGTGAATTACTAAATTCCAAAAAATTGAATCTAAGATAAACCAAATATTAGCACAAAAGTTTGCGGCAAAGGCATTAGTTAATTTTTGGAAGGGATTTGGGATTTTTTTTCTTCGTATGCATACTTGGTAAGGGGATTCTAGGACACTGTTTTGGTCTGCACAAGATGGCACAAGTTGATGGACTGAAATCTAGAAAAACATCAGCCCTTACACCACCTCCCATCTCAACCAATCCCCTTGAACTAAGGCCAACACCTCTACCCTCTTGGCCATCTATAAAAGGCTTCTTCACTCCCTCATTCTTCCACACCTCCTCTCCAGTTTCCCCTTAGCATAAAAAGAAATTTCCCCCTTAGTCTTGAGAGAAACCGAAAAGTGAGTGAGTTTGAGTGTTCTTGGAAGTTCTTGAGAGTTCTTGTGCTAGAAGCTTGAGTGCGCTACGCAGTTTACATGCCAAGTCTTTTTTTCAAGTGTTAGAGTGAATTTTGATTGAGTTTAGAAAACTGTTACCATGCTTAATTCAAAAATGGGTTCATTACGGATGATTTAAGGGTTTAAATTGTTTCAAGTGGAAATTTAGTTATGACATGTCTTAAGTATATTTTGATATGATTTATTAATGTCTTAGAATAATTATTGAAGGTTTGATTTTGAGATTAGAAGCATACCATGATAGATTTTAATTCTACCTTGTATTGATCATCAAGCATACACGATTTTGATTAAATCATGCTTATTTTATGAAGTTTTGATTTATTTTACCTAGGCTTGATCAATGAGTATTTAGAAGGTCTTGTGATTGGGATAAGAATGAAAATGCATGTTTTGGGTGAGTTTTGAAAGCATCCCTTTGTGATTTACACTAGGAACATCAAACTTGATTAATGAAGGATTATTGAAGATTAAGATTTTTAACCATGATTAAGTGTTGGGATGAACTTGCTTCCCCAAGAATTTGACTTTATCATATCATTAAGGACTATAGTGATTGTTTGGGACTAAAGAGAATTTTATATGCATTCATTTATAGGGATCAATAGTTGAAATCATACTTAAGTATCAACTAGAGCGTATGCCACAGATTGGGAGTGTTTGAACTAGTTCTACTTTGAGTTTTACAACTCTAAGAGTATGGATGGTTTTAGAGTATGAAAAATATGAGGTCCATGAAATTTGGTTCAATTAGAGGTTTGTTTGCAAATAGTAAAAATTTAGGGCCTTAGTGACAATTTTTGAAAGTTTAGGGATATTTTTGTAAATCTTATTTTTTGAACCCTTTTGATTATGAATGTTTTCCATAGCAGTACAAATCCCAACTTAGTACGAATTTTATTTCAGTCGCTACGATATTTACAAACTCGGAAAGTTTGTAAGTTAGATTCAAACTTACTCTAATTTATTTATGATTTTTGTGTAAACACCACATTCATATTAAATGTCATTTTGAGCATGAAACATCATATGATACATCATTGAGCATTTAATTACTTGTTTACATGACATGTGAAATTCTCACAATTTTTAACATATTGCATATAAATGTCATTTTCACATGAAAGCTTGCCACATATGCACATGTCATGAAATACATTTTTCAAGCATAACATGAAAATTAATTTTGTCACGACTCCAAAGGTTAGGATGGAGAATTATCCTAGTGAAACTCTTCTGTCCACTTTAGAGTGAGTACAAATGGAGTAATAACCCTTCAGTTGATGAAGAACAGTCAACGAGTTTCGAATGAGTTCTCTTTAAAGAGCGCTAGAGTGAAATCAAATGTTATGATGCCTAATACTAGTGGGTATATATGTTATGATGTTATGCTATGATGATGATATGTTATGATACCAATGCGTTGAGAACGATGTCAGCAGACAAAGACGTGGTGTTAACATGAGTTGTGCTACTGTCACCGGCAGGTGCTCACGATGCATATGGGGACTACAACATTGCTACTAGTAAACAGAGGAGGCAGATCAGGCCACCTCAAAGATATGTTCATGTAGACATGGTGATGTATGCACTAACTACAACAGAGGACATAGATGGTCAGGAGCCTTCCAGTTATTCAAAAGCTATCAATCGTAAGGAGTCTACACAATGGTGCGCATCGATGACTGAGGAGATTTAGTCTCTTCACAATAACCAAACCTGAGATTTGGTTAAGTTGCCTAAGAAGATGAAGACTGTTGGTTGCAAATGAGTCTTCAAAAGAAAAGAGGGAATCTAGGGTGTTGCATATGCAACGTACAAAGCACGCATTGTTGCAAAAGGCTACAGTCAGAGAAAAGGCATCGACTTCAATGAAGTTCTCTCTAGTTGTGAAACACAATTCAATCAGGGTGCTACTTGCTATGGTAGCAGCGTATGACCTAGAGCTTCAGTAACTTGATGTTAAAACAACATTCCTGCATGGTGAGTTTGAGGAAATCATTTACATGCATTAGCCAGAGGGGTTCATTGTTCAAGGAAATGAAGATCATGTATGTAGATTGAAGAAATCATTGTATGATTTGAAGCAGTCTCCAAGGCAATAGTATAAACGTTTTGATTCTTTTATGATAGATCATTGTTATTTGAGGAGTAGTTTTAATGGATTTTTTTATTTATTTGCTACTTTATGTTGATGATATGCTTATTGTTGCTAAAAGCATATCTGACATTAGCTTGTTGAAAATCCAACTCAGAAATGAGTTTGAAATGAAAGACTTAGGTGCCGCTAAGAAGATTTTTGGGATGGAGATCCACAGAGATAGAAAAGTTGGAAAGTTGTACTTGTTCCAGAAAAAGTACATTGAGAAAGTTTTTCAAAGATTTGGAATTTCTAATTTCAAACCAGTAAGTACACCGCTTGCTACACATTTTAAACTTTCAACATCCCTATCTCCTCTAACAGACGAGGAGGAACAATTCATGGCCAGTGTTCCTTATTCCAGTGGAGTTGGCAGTATTATGTATGCAATGGTCTGTACTCGTCCAGATATTTCACAGGCAGTGAGTGTTGTTAGCAGGTACATGTCTAATCCAGATAGAGCTCATTAGCAAGTTGTAAAATGGATAGTTAGGTATTTGAGAGATGCTTTGAACCTTGGTTTAATTTTTTATAGAGAAATTGACTACAATTCAGGGGTGGTTGGTTATGTTGATTTTGATTATGTTGGGGACTTAAACAAGAGAAGATCATTGACAAGGTATATTTTCACTTTGTATGGTTCTACTATTAGTTGGAAAGCAACACTACAATCTACAATTATTTTATCAACCACAGAAGTAGAGTATATGGCAGCAGTTGAGGTTGTTAATGAAGCCATTTGGTTGAAAGGTCTGATCAGTGATTTGAGACTATAGCAGGATGCAATTTCAGTATTTTGTAACAACCAGAGTGCAATACATTTGACCAAAAATCAAATGTATCATGAGAGAACAAAACATATTGATGTTAGGTATCATTTTCTTTGGGAAATTGTTACAGAGGGCATGTTAGAAATTCAGAAGATTGCTGCTATTGAGAATCTAGCAGATATGATGACAAAACTAATTCCAGTATACAAGTTCAAACTTTGTTTGGACTTGATTGGTGTTTGGGATCTGTGATTCCCTTAGGGGATTTGGTAGAGGGGGTCGGTTCTTTGGTTAATGAATTCTTGTTAGGCTTGGTAGGCTTCAAGCCAAGGTGGATATTTGTTGAGAGGTGACTTAAATTCTGTTAAAAAAGTGCCTCTACAGATTGTTCGCTAGAGCGGTGTCTTTGCCGCTGGAGCAAAATCTCACCTAGAGAGTTCGTTCATCAATTGCTCGACAGTGAGCTCGAGCTGGACACAATCCAAAAGTTCGTTCGATACACACTCGATACTTAGCACGAGCGGTATGGCAACCCGAGAGTTTGCTCATCAATTGCTCGACACTCAGATCGAGCGGTATGGCAACCAGAGAGTTCGCTCGACACCCGCTCAACACTCAGCTCGAGCGAGATGACAACCCTAACGTTCGCTCGAGCTCCGCTCGACACTTCACTCGAGTGAATGTTCGTAATTTAGGGTCCGCACCGTTTCAGTATAAATACGAATATTTCAACATTCATTTATTACTTTCTCATCTTTTGAGGCTGCTGAAACCTGTATAGAGAGTGTTGTCCTCTTATGATATTTCCCATAATATATTGACACTTTGAGAAGAGGATTTTGTAATTAATCTCTTATACTCCATCTTTGTTGATAGTGTATTTATTGAGACCGACCCCGCCAGTGGATGTTGGCTCACATTGAGCTGAACCACTTAAATTTTGGTGTATTGTGTATGATTTTCGTTATTTCTTTTATTTGCTTCCACTATTATTTATTTCAAACTAGCCTTTGATGACCAGTTTATCCCAACAATAATATATATCTGACAAATTTATCTAGAACTTGGGGTGAAAAGAATTGAGCTTAACATTAAAAAAAAAAAATCAATGTCAATGAAGATCTCTCCTTTATTTACTATAGTAGTGTGCAGCTGTTCTCTGTTGATCTCTTTCTCACTAATTCATCACTGTGGGCTGACATGAACCAGAATCAGATCTAGGAGCGCTGCAGCCCGGAGATTGCTTGCTGACATTGTATGGCGATGTGTGAATCACCCTGAATGAGCACAAAAGCAGAATTTAGCACCAATTCTTAACACAGCATAAACCTTTGACTCCAAATTTTTAATTATTGGATTATTGACCATGGAGATCAGTGTGTATTTCTAAACGAAGATCCATAAGATTCAATAGAACTCAAAGGACACATTTGAACTGACTTCATATCAGAAAATCCATCCCATTTCACAAAAATACTGAGCTAACTTGGGTTATAAGGCCTGGCCAGATAAAAAAAATGGTAATATAGTTGCTAAACATCTAGCACCTACTCAGATAATGCACTTAAGTTAACTGAAAACATTTTAGTTTCTCATAATTGAATCGAAATGAAATGGAAAGGCGACCTGGCATATACCTTTCCTTGCGCTTCTCTAAAAATCGAGCCAAGGATGCTTTACGCGCTTGAGGCAAACCCACTGCAAACACATAACAAAGATTTCTTAAACTGGTACCACTTCTATAGTTTACAAAAAAGACTTTGTCATGCTGGTATCAACTATATGGTTTATAATTTCGACAAAAACGAGAAGCCAACGGATAGGATGTGCAGGTAACACTCAAATTAGTTATACCTGTTGGAATTAAGGTTGTACCAGCACATTCTGCTAGACTGAATGCTTTGCGAGACTCTGAATGGTTGGTGGGAAATGATGAAGCTTCCATTGGTTTGACTCTCTCTGATTCATTGGTACTACTTGGTCCTACTCCCAACTGATCAGAACAAGCTTGGGATGGAAAAGAAAGAGCGTTTGGAGGCCCTGGGAACAGTGTTGTGGTATGGGGCCGGTTTTTAATCACGCCATCAAATGGGGAAGGCTCTTGGGTTGTTGAAAGGGTCATATCATGTGCTGTAGATGACCCATTTCCAGCCAGTAACATAATGGCCAGAGCCTGAGTAGAGAAAGAAATAAGGAACTAAGAAATAAAAAAGAAAATTGAATATTGAGTTAACAGATAGATAGGAGAATGTCTAGAAGGATATATATATACCCTTTCAGGAGTAATATCATCATAAACGCTCACTGAACCAGCATAAAAGACGGTCAGCTGAGCAGGTGCTCCAGAGGATTTGGAACCATTCCTACAAAAGATCAATCTCAATTGAGCTCCTACATATCCTCACAAAACCATAGTTCTGATTCAGTATTTTTGGTAAAATTCTCATACAATACAAATCTTCAGACACATACAAACCTGAGATCGGTGGTACCAACCACAGAACCTGTGGAAGGAAGAACAGAAACAGGAGCTATGGCTCTAAGAGGTTTCGGTTTTATGGTAGAACCAACCATGTTCTGGCCAGTAGAAACAGGGTGAGATTGAAGCACAGTGGTGCCCAAAGCAACAGTACTAGTTTGATTTTGTTGACTGGAGAATGGGAATATTCTCACTTCCCGGGAGCGATGAATTGAATGGGCATCATGGTGTTGTAAAGGATAGAGTACTGTCATTGCATACTGGTTCTCCATCTCCACTTGCTTATCAAAACTCAAATTCTTCTGAAAAAAATAACAAGTTAAGATTGGGAAAGAATCAGTCATCCATAACCAAACCATATAGACCATATATTGTATTGAAAGAATGCTCAAACTTCAGTCCAACTAACATCATTAGCAATCAGAAATTCACAAGGTGTAGGTAAACTTTTATTTTATACCTCAAGAGTAACTCCCCTTGTTTTAAGGAGAATCGTTTGAATTGAGTAATCTTGATCTAAAAAAACGAAAGAGCAAAAAACAAACCTGGATTACGCCAGAGTATGGTTTCTGGTTAGTGTCAAAAACAGCAGCAGATGAAATAGTAGTCATAGATCCAGATGATGCCAGTGGATCATGCAGAGTCTTTCGGGGACTATCTTCTTGAGTAGCCCTGAAAGACAGGAACTTCGGTCCTGCAGAAATCTTGTTTGAGAATGGCCACTGCATTCCTGAACCTCTCAGCTGTGCTGGAAAAAAAAAAAATCAAAGAAAATGAAAAATGATGCCCGAGTAAGTACGTGAATGATTAACCCTTTCAGTATAAATATGCAGAAAAGCCTCGCCTTTCATATATTTTTACCATATAGATGCCAAAGCTCTTCAATACCACAAACTTAGAAAAAAGTATCAAATTGATGTACTTTAAGACTTTAAGTCCCGAAAAGAACGGAAAACCAACGGCATGTAAAAAAACTATGTGCCAACAAGAATCATGGCTCTCCTACAAGGTAGGCATAAGTGACAGAATCGAATATTCACAACGTGATTTTTCAGTAAAAGGATTCAAAGTAAGATTAAAAACGCCATTAACATAACAAACCTTTAACAACAATTAAAGTTCACTACAAACAAACGAATACAGCACATTAGCAACTTACTTTATATCACTAAGCGGACAAAGAGCTACAGAACAAACATCCATATCCTTTAAGATCACTAGGATCAATCCTAAAAAACTCTATATATATCTGCCAAAACTCTGTTTAGTTCATGCATTACTTTTCAGAAGAGCAAATCCAAGAACTATAAATCCTTGTGACCATTAATTTAAGTTCAATTTCTTTACTATTTAAAAGAACGTCTCAATAATTTCATCGAAGTATAGCACTTTAATGCAGTCCTTTATTATAAATGTTGCAGAAAGTTGTCAGGCACTGCTGTTGAGGATAATAAAGTATGAGTTTTTGGTAGGAAATTCAACATGGCACATGCATTAGTTTAAAGTATCCACAAGAAGCAACTCACGCTCATGCTCATGTTACTAAATAGAAATGAATCTATCCCCCCCAACACGACAAACTAAAGTAGGAAGAGTGAAATTGACGTTATATATATACACACGCACGGCTGTTGAGGATAATAAAGTATGAGTTTTTGGTAGGAAATTCAACATGGCACATGCATTAGTTTAAAGTATCCACAAGAAGCAACTCACGCTCATGCTCATGTTACTAAATAGAAATGAATCTATCCCCCCCAACACGACAAACTAAAGTAGGAAGAGTGAAATTGACGTTATATATATACACACGCACGCATATATAAGCACCAAAATAAACAAAATTTCAGAAGGAAATTTGAAAAGAGGCCCAGAAAGCCATAAAGAGCACCTGAGTTATTAGAATCTTCATTGGCCTCCATGTTTGCAGAAACCAAAACATTTTTGGAGCTCAAACCCAGAAAGTCCCTCTCCATCTCTGTGTCTGACTATTTCCCTCTCTCTCTCTCTCTCTCTCTCTCTCTCAAACTCTTACGAAACCAACAAAAGAACTTTCAACAACAAAGTAGTTACCTTACCAAAAACTGCAACCCAGAGAAAACAAAGAACAAGCAAAAAAGCTGATAAGAGCACACATACGAAGATGCTTTTGCAGCTTCAACCAGAGAGAGAGAGAGAGGGGAAGGGAGCGAACTTGGTAGCTAGGGTGGTACTACTGGTGTCTTGTGGGGTTTAAATAAATAAAATCTCCGCAACATATTTTATAGTATATTTTATAAAATAAAAATATTTATATTAGTTTTATAAATTATTTTATAAAAGAATCCATTTTTTAAAATATTATTGCGTATAATATTACGAAAAATGATATTTTTTAATAAAGTGATGGTACGTCCGACACGTGGCAAGACATATGGTAATGTTTTAATTTTAAAATTATCTCCACTGAGCTGTGATCTGGATGAGTGAACGTGAAAAAAAAACGTTTAAAAAACTAAAACCATTTAAACGTTGGGGTCTTTAATCAAATATTTATTTTTTTTATTTTTTATTTTATCTTTTTTTTTGTGTTTATTTATATATATATATATATATTTTTAATTTGTTAGACAGATGCATGTTGCGTGCTTATATAATTCTGACTTCTGACTTATTAAATTTGTTAATTGAGAGTTAATGGAAGGTTTTTACTAATGATAAAATTAAAAACTCAATAAATAAATTCATAAATTGTTTCAATACTTATAATTTTTTTATTATGAAAGCTATTTTATTGAGAACTATTTTAGGGAGTTATATTGACAAACGCTTTTGGCTCTGGTTTTACATGTGATCTCAACTCATCAAATCGCATCTCGTCTCATCTCATCTCAACATTCAAACAACATTCAAAAATTTTAATTTCAAATTTTTAAATTTTCAAATTTTTAATCTAATCATTACATAATCATTACAAATTTTTCAAACTTATAAACAAAACAAAAAAAATAATTCAATTTTTTCAAATCTCGAAATAAAAATTATATTCTAATAATATTTTAACTTTATAATATTTTTATTTAATTTTTTATCTCTCATTTTTCAAAACTCATAGAGCATCTTAACTCAAACTATTTCACTATTATTCACAAATTATCTCATTACTATTAAGTTATTTTTTATCTCATCTCATCTTATCTCATATGTGTAGTTAAACGAGATTTAAGTCACAAAAAGATTCTATAAAATTAAATTGACTAACAGACGTGGTTTGATATATCACGTTAGATTATAAAGCTGATTTTATGTCTAATCTATAAGTTTTGATTCTTGAAGAAGAATAAAGTGATATTAAAATTCTAATAACAATAAACCCTAAGATTTAGCAATCTAGGTGGTTGGTATTTACTAACGCAAGCATAGAAAATGTCACCCTAACTCTTAGGATGTACCACATTTGTAATTGATTAGGAAGAAAATGGATGAGTATTATCCGTATTAATCAAGACCGACTACATTCAATCCCAAAAGTCCTCATTATGTGGTCAATTTTACGTGTTTGACGAGATATTTTAAATTAGAATTACCAAATCAACAGCCAATTAACTCTATATTTGTGGTCATTTTTTTTTATTTTGTATTTATTTAGCCTATTACTAAGTATGGAAGCTAAATATTAAAGAAAGGAAAATATTATTTATACTTACAAATTTTATTTATATAATAATACGAGCTGACGTATCAATTATTGATACGAAGAATATTATAAAAATTAAATTTTAAAAAAAAATTGATAAAATAAATTTTGTACGTAAAATTATAAATACATGTAACATTACTCTTACTCTTGAAGAAATAAAATTTAAAGAAAAATAAATTAATTGAGATGAAAATAGAAGAAAAGAAATCCTAATATACTCACAGGCAAGTGAAGAAACACATACAAAATAAATAAATAAGTTCAAAAATAAATGAACCTAAAATGAAAGAAATAAAGAAGAACAGAACGAGGTACGGAGGTAGCATGTGGTGTGATTCGAAGCAGTGGGGCCTGGGGACTGCATGTGATTGGCGGGGCCCTCAGGTTATTACTGACACGACGTCGCTTTTGATCCCCGCATTGGGCTAGTTAAATGTTAATAAAATCTAAATTTTAGATTCTATTTAGATGTTGAATTGAGTTGGATTGAATTGAGTTTATATGATAAAATATTATTATAATATTATTTTTTAATATTATTATTATTTTGAAATTTAAAAAAATTGAATTGTTTATTATGTTTATATTAAAATTTTAAAAAAATTATAATGATGAGTTGAAATGAGTTGAAAATGCAAACGAAACCGCCCTTTTAAAATTAAAACTTCTACATTGAACTAGTCAAAAGTATATTTGTGAAACTTTAAACTATAATAATTTAAAATCTCTAGTTATATTTAGAGAGTCACTGTAGAATGATCAAATCAATATTTTATAATTTTTCCATACAACTACTTGTCTTTTCTCTCGCTCTTCTCTCTATATCTCTCACCACTTCCATCCAGTTTTTCTCTCCAAATATGTTTTACCTCAACTCAAGAATTGCTTTCTCCCGACTTTGTTGTTATTTAGTGTTCGCAAAACTGGTATTGCATATAATGTAGATTAAATATTAAATTTTAATATTAATATAATTGTATTTATAAAATATTAAATTTTTTAAAAATATTATTAAAATATATAATATTATATTATTATTTTGACTTTTTTTTTTTAATATAAGATAAGGTAGTCACATGTCCAATAGTGACCCCTGCCCAAGTTTATTAATAAGCTCTCACTTGTGACGGAGGAAAACTGTGGTTATAATCATAGTACTTGACCTTTACAAAAAAATAAAACTCCAAGTACTCAAAGAAAAATACAAAAGACATCAAAAAATTAAAATACATTACCAAACATTACATTCTAAATTTACAATTAGCACTTTCAAATCTGAGGTAGGACACATGCATCTGTTCTGATGATCCCTTTCAACAAATATGAAAGTTCCGTTTGACCTATCCACACATGGGAAACTCCACTACTTCCTAGTCGTGCCAAAAAATCAGCAGCCTTATTTCCTTCTCGATATATATGACTCACATCAAAATTTATCTCTCCCAACATTCCAACAATTTCTTCCCAAAAATCCTCAAGATACCAAAGAGTACATCTTCCATTCTTAATCTAATTCACTACTATTAAAGAATCCATCTCAATAACAAGATTATCATACTCCCATTGCTTACAATGTATAAGACCAGCCCATAGAGCCATAACTTCGGCAATATTATTACTCACATGCCCATATGACTCAGAGAAAGCATATACTATATTCCCTTATTCATTCCTGACTACTCCACCTGCACCCAACATTCCCGGATTATTTCGGCTACTAGGGAAAGCATATACTACATTCCCTAATTCATTCCTGACTACTCCACCTGCACCCAACATTCCCGGATTATTTCGGCTACTACCATCTACATTCATTTTGAGCCACCCTCTGTTTGGCTTTTCCCATCTAACTACCTTCAAAACTTCCTTCTTTCTCGCAATAATAGGTAAATTCAAAGAATTTAACACCTTAAAATCATTATCCACTAGGCGAGAAGCCTTATTGATTTTAATACCTACCCAATGAATCCAATATTTAACCTATCTCCATAAAACATAAACATTTTCTTTCTTACATTCCATTCTGGCTTTACATCTCCACCTCCATAAACTCCAGGAAATTATCACCGGAACAAATCCGATTAACATATCAAGTTGAGATGATTTTGAAGCTCTCCGAAACCAAGCCTCAATTGTTACTTTCCAAGACCGATTTGGGACAAATGGAATACCCAACATATTAGAACTGAATTTCCAAATGACTGCCGCTATGTACCCACTATACAACACATGATCAAACTCCTCTACGGCACCTTGTTCACAACACTTACACTTGGACGCTAAAGGTACGCCCAAATTCCTTATTCGGTCATCCACACTTAGACTTAAGTTCAGGGCCTTCCACATAAACACAGACAACTTCTTAGGGATAGCAATATTCCATATCCAGTCTGTCCATTCAATATTATTATTCCTCTCCCGAACAAGATTTCAGGCACTCCTGGACATAAAGGAACCCTCCGAATTACCCATCCATACGAGCTTATCTTCTCCTAACCTTTGACCCTTAATTTCATTAGTAATTTCTGCAGCTTTACCTGCCCCTACTAGTTGCTCCAAATAATTCAAATCCCAGCTATTATTCAACATAACTTGATTTACTTTCAAATTCAAATCACCCACAATCGGGCAACTCTCCCTTAAAGGCCCAAAACTCATCCACTTATCCTTCCAAAAATACACATTTCCCTCACGAATTCTCCATTTAGAATGCAAGAGTACAAACTGCAATTCCTTAACTACAGATTTCCAAAATCGGGATCCTCTTGTTGTGTTAATCTCCAACGGATGCACACCATGCAAATATTTTGCATTAAAATACTTTTGCCAAATAGAATCAGTGCATAAAAGATTTCATGCAAATTTAGAATGTAATGACCTTTGAACATCAGTTAATTTCCTCAACCCAAGCCCTCCCTCATCCATCGAACTACAAAGCTTTTCCCATTCAACTCAACCCAAGCCCTCCCTTATATTATTATTTTGACTTTAAAATGACTAGTTTAATATAGATTAACATCTCTAAAAGTTTTTGCTATAGTCAAAATCTCAAATTCTAATTAAAATTTAGAAATTGACAATGCTCTTCCAACCTCATCTACTAATCAAATACAATGGGGTGTCTCCGATTTATGCAACGTGACATCTTTCTACGCATTTTTTATTTTTATTTTTATTATTCATTCATAAATAAATAAGTAATAGTCACTAATAGGCTATAATTAATTGTGAATTGTGAAATATTTCTTTAATTTTTATCCTTTTGCTTATGAATTTTCACTTTTCGCACGTTTAATTTTTTATTTCACAAAATTAATAATTTAGTCCTATCCATCTCAAGCTTTAATAGCCGAATGCGAAAAGTTGATTGTTGATGTTTGAGTTTCATGTCAATTATACCCTTCAAATAAAATCTGAATAAAATAATAATTTTAAGAGCTCCCTTTGAAAGAAATTAGGATCCACCGTATAAAAGTTGGCATTTTTATATAGGTTCCAGATTTTCTTTACACTGCACAGAATTTATGATTTTAAGCATATGTTTGTATTCGAAATTCATTTCAATTCATCATTATGATTTTTTTTTAAATTTTTACATAAAATATAATAAATAATTCTATTTTTTAAAATCTCAAAATAATAATAATATTAAAAAATAATATTCTAATAATATTTTATTCAATTCATCTAAAACCATCTCAACTAATCAAGTATCAACCCCCTACTTTCATACAAATTTGTGAGCACCAATTTTCTATTGAATTTGTGGAGCCTAGTTTAAAGAACCAGCCAAATTGTTTGCTCGACTGTAACTTGACTTGGTGCTCGAGTGAAGCACATACAGATTGTTCATTCGAGACGTGTGTGACGATAGGCTCCAGCGAAGTACAACCCTAATGTTCACTTGAGCGGCGCTCGATGGTTAGCTTGAGCAAATGTTGCACAGATTGTTTGCTCGCAGCATGCTCAACACTTCACTCGAGTGAAGAAACTTCATTTTGCCACCTTAAGTTTCTCATGTCGTGGCCTATATATATGAATGTTATGTCATATGTTGTTGTATCGGATTGAAGAGATGGAAAGGAAAACAACGTGTAGAGCTTTCTTGAGAGAGAAAAAAGATCGAGAGAGAGAGAGTTGAGATTGTGTGAGTAGAGTAAACCTCTTGTAACTCACTGTATGTTGTAATCTTCTCAGAATAAAATCCCCTGCAGCTCCATGGACGTATGCAAGTTGTCGAAACATGTAAATCTATATGTGGTTGATTCCTATGTTTCCATGTTTATTTCATTGTTTTTATCGCTATCGTTGATAGTAGGTGTGGTGATTATCCCGAGCAACTGGTATCAGAATTTCAATGTTCGAAGTTCGGGCTTAATGATGGCAGGAGCAGGGGACATGCCAGACCATGTTTCAGTGGCAGGAGCAAGTCATTATCTAAGCACTAGATCACTTGTTGGAGCTATGGCAAGCTGGGCTACATTAGAAGTGACTATCGGAGTTAGAAACAGACGGAGGATGACACTGTGAACACGGTAGCTAAAGAATTACAAGAGATCATGCATAATTACAAGAACCCTAGTATTATAAGAGGTTTGATCTTTACCTTGGAGGCACGCACGACAATAGGCTCGAGTGAAGCACAACCCTAGTATTCGCTCGAGTGGTGCTCAATAGTCAGCTTGAGCGAGTGTTACACAAATTGTTCACTCGCGGTGCATTCGATACTCCGCTCAAGCAAAGAACCCTGATTTTGCCGTCGTAGATTTCTCACATTGTGGCATATATAAATGTTATTTCATATGTTTTTGCATCAGATTGAAGAGAGGGAGAAAGAAGCCCTAGAGAGAGAGTTGAGATTGTGTGAGTAGTGTAAATATCTTATAACTCACAATGTGTTGTAATCTCTATTCAATAAAATTATGTGCAGCTTCATGGACGTAAGCAAGTTGTCGAACCACGTAAATCTATGTGTAGTGTATGTTCTTGATTCCTGTATTTCTAGATTTATTTCATTGTCTTTCTCACTATCGTTGTTAGTGAGTGTGGTGCTTATCCCCAACATTTCCATTCAAATTCATCATTCTTCATATCCTTTTGAAGCACATTGACAACCATTTCCCACTTCTGATCAGTTTTCTATAGAGAATGCATAAGAGAAGGTGGAAAAAAAAAAAAAAATTAAGTGGATTATAAAGAACAAAAGCTATAACTAGGACAAGGATTTTCTCCATTTTATTTATTTAGCATAAAATACAATATATGCTATCCATGTCAGTTAATAACATAATATGAAATGACTAAAATATCTTATATTTTACAGTAGTGGTCCAGTGGATACTATCTATAGTAGAGGATAAGAGAATAAGAAACTTCGATCGTCACTTGCCAATGGGAGCAAATAATTCTAATAACACTCTCTTTTCAGCAATCCAATAAGCATGTGCCTGATGGTGACATCCATGTACATACCCTTCTCTATAAGATCGTGCTACTGTCTTGGCTAAATCAAAATTATTATACTCCAAGCTCAGGCCCAGTCAATTGCAACCTCCCATCTAAGATATGTATCTATAAATCAAGGGTGGTAAGATATATGTACAAGTAAAGCAGCAGCAAGATTTTTAAATGTTTCTTTCTTTTGGATAAGTTGCAATCATCCAATTATTCAAAGGCCCATCATCAAACGCAAGTTTAATTGGCATACATGCTCTGCATTGATGCAGACTTTGAGTTTTGTTATTTGCCAGTATGTTGACACATGCTACTGGATATCAATTATTATTTTTATAATATAAATTTTATTACTCACTAAATAAATAAAGAGAAATGATATTTACAGTCATAGAATACGTAACCACCGCACACTCATCTTAAAAAAAGTGAGTAAATATGTAATCTACATAAAAAAAAATTAATTTTTTAATGATGAATTCTACTATTTTTTAAAAAGAATACATGGTACTTCCTTGTATAATCTATAACTGTATCTAACATTACTGATAATACATTTTACATGTATAGCAAGTAAATGAGAAACTCCATTAATGTCTTCTCTACCAACATGGGATACTTAATAGAAATTAAGTCTGAAGCACGATCAACTTGATCTGTGATCAATGCTAGAATAGGGCCCTAACGAGATAAAAGCATAGGATCTCCATTTAGACAATTTACAATCCATGAAGAATCACATTTTAATATGAGTAGTATTATATGTCTTACAATTTTACTTATAATTTTTTATACAATACTTATTTTATTAATTTTTTTCTTGAAATTGAAATTTTATAATTTTCAGTATATTAATAGTTAACACGTAAAGAATTAAGTTTTTTTTAAGTACAATTAACATTTTCTCTTCTATTATAATCCTTGAAAAACCCATATTGCACACCATATGTACGTAACTCCCTAATAGCTTGTTTGGAAATAGATTTCATTTCAAAATTCTTAGTTCATCTCATCATATCTCATTTCAAAACATAATTCAAATATAAATATTTTCAAGCTAATCATTACAACTTTTTTAACTAATCATTACAACTTTTTCAAACTTTCAAACAAAAAATAAAAAACAATTCAATTTTTTCAAATCTCCAAACAAAAATAATATTATAAAACTATATTCTATCAATATTTTAACTTTATATATTTTTTATTCAATTTTTTTTTTTCATTTCCCAAAACTCAAAAAATACTAAACTCAAACTATCTCACTACTATTGACAAATTATCTTATTACTATTTACAAAATTTTTATCTCATCTCACTCCCAGCTGACAGGTTTGGGGCTTAGATGGGACACAAAATTCTCATCTGATCTTATTTCATCTTATCTCCAAACATAATTCAAATACAAAATTTTCAAATTAATCATTACAACTTTTTAAACTAATCATTACAACTTTTTCAAACTTTCAAATAAAAAATAAAAAAAATTCCAACTTTCTCAAATATCAAATAAAAATAATATTATAAAACTATATTATTACAATATTTTAATTTTATAATATTTTTTATTTAACTTTTTCTCTCTTCTTTTCCAAAATTCAAAAAATACTCAACTCAAATTATCTCACTACTATTCACAAACTATTATACTATTATTTACAAAATTCTCATATCATCTCACCCTCCAAACAAGCCCTTAAGACCTCGTTTGTTTTCACAATCATTCTCATCTCATCTAATTATTACAATTTTTTTAATTTTCACACAAAATAAAATAAATAATTCAACTTTTTCAAATTCAAAAATAAAAATAATATTAAAATAATATTAAAATAATATTTTATTTAACTTTTAATTTTGATTTCAACTAATCTCATCTTATCTGCGAAAACAAACGAGATCACTCATCTCTAAAGAAAAATCCTCTCTATTTTTCAGCAAGAATATAAGGGCTGCTGTGGAAGACAATATTCTTAGCATAACAGGTATTAGAACTACATCTTCCTATGAAAGTTATTTAGGGTTACCTGCTTTGCTAGCAAAATCAAGAGTTAGGGCCTTCACTACAATTCTTGACAAAGTGAGAAGTAAACTGAACAACTGGAAGCTGAGATTTCTATCTAGAGCAAGCAAAGAGATTCTTCTCAAATCTGTCATACAAGTTATCCCAACTTATTCAATGTGGGTTTTAAAACTTCTCAAACGCCTGTTACATGAAATTAACAAGATGATAGAAAGTTATTGGTGGGGACAAATCAATCAAGAGAGGAAAATAAGTTGGATTAATTGGAGTCAGATGGAAAAATCTAAAGCTGAAGGAGGATTGGGGTTTAGAGACTTTGAAAACTTCAATATTCCTTTATTAGCAAAGCAAGGTTGGAGAATGTTGCAACACACTAACTCTCTAGCTGCACATGTATTACAACTTAAATATTTTCCTCACATAGACTTCTTCAATGCAAAGTTGGGTAGTTGACCATCCTATCTATGGATAAGCTTTCTAGCTGCCAGACCTCTACTCAAAGAAAGGGCCATTTGGAGGGTAAGGAATGGAAATTCTGTTAGAATATGGTCAGATAAGTGGCTGCCAACACCCACCACATTCAAATCTCAAAGTGGTTTTGATATGATGGATACAGAAGCCAAAGTAGATGTGCTTATTAATAACAAACAAGGAAATGGAATACCAGTTTGATTAGTGCAATCTTTTCAAAGGATGCTGCAGATACCATTACTCAACTACCTTTCAATCACTGCAATAGGCCAGATAAACTGATATGGAGGTGCACAACAAATGAAATATTTAATGTCAAAAGTGATTGCTACTTGCAGGGAGAAATTCAAGACATAAAGAAGGGACAAGGCTCACAATGCAAACAAACTCGAGAGGAATGGACTAAATTATGGAATCTTGGTATTCCCCAAACACAAAGAACTTCATATGGAGAGCATGCCTCAACATTCTACCTACTAAAGATAATCTCTGCAAAAAGAAGGTAATGACAGACAACAACTACCCCATGTGTTTAGCAGAATTAGAAACTACCAAACACATTCTTTGGGAATACATTTCTCAACAGATATTCTAGGACAATGTTAAAAAAAGATCCAAAAGTGCAAGACCTCATGCCAGAGTTTAAAGGAGTTTATTGAAGACATGTTCAACAAGTTACAACATGATGAAATGGAAGAATTAGCTCTAACTTTATGGAATCTGTGCTGGAGAAGAAATGAAAAAGTATTTAATAATATTTTGATTGATCCCAACATAGTTCTACATCGAGTCCATCAAATGCAACATGATCATGCAGAATCCAAAACAATCAACTAGAATCAAAGCAATACATTGAGAAATGGCACATGGGAGACCCTTCCACCAGGTTTTTGCAAAATAAATCGGGATGTGGCAGTTGACAGAATGCATTACAAGATTGGTATTTGTATTGCAGTGAGAGATGAGGAAGGTAATTACTTAGCCACCATGAGAAAGAACCAACTCATTTGTTCTAACCCTTTAATTGCTGAAGTAGTAGGAGCATTAACAACAATAAATTTTGGACTTGATCTAGGAATGAGGAAGGTAGTATTAAGGGGTGATTCCAAAAGAGTAGTAATGGGGATCCAAAAACATGCACAAGATGAAAGCTACTTTGGAATAATCATCTCCGATATAAGATCAAAAATTAGCTCTTTTGATGTTTGTGTTACTAAGAATATCAACAGAGAAGGTAATGCAATAACTCATAAACTTGGTAAAAATGCTTTGATTATATCAGAGTATATAGTGGATTTGGAGGAGGAAAAATGCTATTTTGTCCACTCTATTTGCTCTCTCATTTTGACATCTCATGTATTTTAATTTTTTTCTTTACTTAATAGTTAAGGAAGTGACTATTAGTGTATTTATATATTTTTTATATTTTTTAAAAATGTTTAACAATGTTAAAAAAATATAAAAAAAAAAATTGAAAAAAAAACGTTTAAGTAACGGTAACAATGTCTTTAAAACATACATTAAAGACAATGGGTAGTTTCCTCCATGCTCTCATGGTAGAAACTCCCTATTATCTTTAATGTATGTTTTAAGTTTTATATGAAATGAGTTTGTTTAAAAAAAAAAAAAAAAAAATACATCCGGTGGCTTTATGCAAACCAGATTCCTTCATCGCCACATTCTACGTTCCACGTGCAATAGTACTTAAAGAAAGTTGAGAACCACGTGTCAATGATATCATCACTTGTTGTCAACACAGCATTGCTATCTTTTTTTAAGTGGCAGTTATTTTTTAAATTGATTTAACTACTAGTAACCGTTTTCTTTCAAAATTTCACAAACTGTTATTTCAACAGTAATATACTCTCTTTTAACAGTTATAAACCGTTTTTCTTTTAATATATATTATTCATAAATATAATTTCATATTTATTAGTTTTTTACTGCTATTATAAATTTTTTAAGATCCATTTGGATACAAATATGAGATAAAACTATATCACTTATCTCATTTAATTTTAACTGATAATTTTATTATTATTTATAAATTATTTAAATTCATCTCATTTCACTGTTCAAAGCAAACTTTGGATAAAAACTCAAACATGACAATGGGAGTCCAAAACTAAGCACAAAATGGCTAAAAACTTGACACGTAGCAAACCCTCAACAACGTGGCACTCTCAGACATCTCGCCAATGACATCTGTTCCAACTTAATTTCACTTCTCTTCCTTATTAGATAGTACATACCCATTACCAAATCCAACGCAAACCCATCCTCTGAATTAGCACTACTTTGGCAAAATATTCCCATTACATTCTGCAGAACTTCCATCAGATTCATCAAGAACTCATGGGTTCAGAAACTTTCGTAGAAGTAATTCTGGCAATACTTCTACCTCCTGTTGGGGTCTTCCTCCGCTATGGCTGTGAAGTACTAATTCTTCTCTTGCAAACCAGATTTTCATATGATCTGATCATGTGCTTGTTCTTTGATTTCATGAACATGAATTTGTTTTTGAATTTTGTGAAATGCAGGTGGAGTTTTGGATAGATTTGCTGCTGACAATATTGGGATACATTCCGGGAATCATATATGCCCTTTATGTGTTGGTAGGATAGCATGACATGCCGCATGGTTGATGCAGCAGTACAAGAAGATAAATGTGACATGATCTGCTATTTTGGACGTGATCGATGTTTTCTAGGACTAGGAGCAGTATATGCAGGATGTTCTGAGAGTTGCTTTGATCTCTTTCAAATCATGTGTTGTTTGTTTACAATAAGTGTACTTGAGTCTGCATGGAAGTGTTTATATATGTCTTTCAGTACTCGTTTAGTACCCATATATGTTTTCTGTGTAGTTTGATTAATGGAACTACGTACGTACCTAGGCATGTATGCAGTCTAGTCAACTGCATGGAAATGGAAATGGACTCTGAAAACATGTTCTATGGTGCACTCTTTTCATGCCAATCTTTATTCTTTTGTCAAGAGCACATGCGGCGCCCCCGACCCCTGCCTTTGCGACGTCAGGATGTTGCCCGCATGCACGGACATACAACCTTTGCGCAATGGCGCGCACACGCTAAAGAATGAATGAACAATTAATTTGCAGCGAAAAATATAAAAGAACAGTCATCACTTTTCATTATTTTATTATTATTATTTTTATCAATTTTTCACTACTAATCACTATTATTCAATATTTGATCATTATTTTTTCATTATTATTTACAAAATACCTCACTACCCAAACGCAACCTAAGATAATCTCGTGACTCAACTATAATCAAACAACGCCATAGAATTCATGACTCAACTATAATAAGAACAACGCCATGATCATCCTAATGATTAAATTATAATAAAAACTTATAGGCAGCTAATTATCTTAGTGAATCGGGATTTTGATCCAACACAATCTGCCAAAAGTAGTGATGTTATGTTAGAGATTCCAGCTACATACATGAGTGAAAACAGCATGGAGAGGCTCCTTAAACAACGCAATCACAAATTAGTCTAAAAAGATTCAAAAACGCGTGGTTTTCTCTTTTGGCACGACGAGCTGGGGCGCCTAAATTGCTGGCTTTTTCTCTCAGCATGTGATCAAGTGGAAAGGTCTAGTCAATAAAGATATTGATGGGGATAAAGTTGGTCAATGGGCTTGTTCATAAACCCATCACCACTGGCAAGCCCACCTTTTCTTACTTTACAAACACTAATATTTTCCTCCATACTTTCTCAATTTGATTTATAGTTAAAAACATTTTATTGACTTAATTATCGAAGTGTCACAAGGTATTATTGATTAATTACAGTACAAGTTCTCTCATTTTGTAGAGAGTTTGATGCCAACTTGATTGTTTACTGCAGATGATTTGAGTTACTTTTAGACATCATCATCAAATATCAATGTGCACGTATCTTGTTATTCGACCAATGCGTTATGCTATGCATCAGTTACTATTCACTCCCACACTCAATACCTAACAACTTTTTTTACATTTTTTCATAAGATATGTGGTATGTAAAGTGAATAGTGACTGATGAGAAGAATTATTCTTCGGCCAATATCTTTCTTCATTATTAAAATCTTGCTAAAATATTTAGAATTGGTTATAGAATTCAATCCGAACACTACAAAAAGACTTTGGGGGTTTTCTTTTTGCTTCACCCAAAGCCTTCTTTTTTGTTTGTTCTATATGACTTCAGTGGCCTACACAATGTCTATCAACTCCTCATCTTCCTCCACAAAGCACTTCTGCAACACCCTTGGAGGGTAAAGCACAATAATTTGTTCCATACTTGAAGGGGCAAAAGCTTTTCAGTTATTTTGATGGGGCCAATCCTTGCCTTTTCCATTTTATTCCAAAAACAATCACTATCTCTCTAAATTTAAGTCCTTCCCAACCCTAAAAGATGGTATTTAGTTTTAGCGAAACTCAGTTAAAATTGAAATACTCTCGTATTTAGAATACGTGACTTAATCCAGTCTTTAATATTGGTAAAATTAAATACTCAGAATTCAATAATTAAGGCAAATTATGATTAAGCTTATTTTTTCCGAATTTAAATTCTCTTTAATTTATGTGGAATGAGAGTGGTATAAGTAGGGATGCCATTTTAGCAAGTCATCTTGATACTATTGTACTGTGGAATGATCTTTAATTTAGCAAGTCATTTAGAACAGCATAAATGCAATTTGCATGATTGGATATCAAGGTTTTAAAACCAACTACTATATAAAGATCATTTTTCATGTCTCTCACTAACAAGCATAGAGTGTTTTACATTTTTCAGAATTCTTCAAAGAGTTTCACTTTGTTAGCAATTATGTGCTCTTTCTTGTTTTAAATTTATTATTTTGTTCACGAAACGCGTATAATCTAATTGATTAAAAGCTAATACAATTTTTAAATATCTTAATCTATCATACACCTATTTAGCCCCGAACGCATATGATATATTGAAGAGGGATTGAATGTCATATTCATGGTAGTTTCTCTCGAAGAAGTTCGAGGAAAAACTTCAATATGCAAAATTAAAAATAAGGATTGAAATATTCTAACTTCGAGAAAATCAATATATATATATATATAATTATATATATGTACGAGTTAGAGACTTTTTAAGTAGTTCTAGTTCTATGTCAAACTAAAATGAAATGTTGACTTGTAGATTCTCTAGAAATTTATGAACTTTCTCTCGCTCGACCTAGAAAAGTAAAATCTATTGATTTGAAGACAATGCAAGAAGATGTCAATGACTTCTTTAACGAGGGAATTGTTGAATATATGATGAGGGCTTTGTTGATATAGCCAAGAGGTTTAGGAAATTTCCCCAACCTAGGAAGGAAAATCTGAAGAATAAGATTTTCAAGAATATAGAAAGATCAAATGGTGACTTTAGTGTACTCTCACGAGGCAGGAAGGAGAAAAGTATGAATTATTTCTATTCTCGAGTCGGTAGGTAAAGCACATTATTTATATTATTTAAATAATAAGATTTGATTTATAAAATTTAAATTTTAAAAATTATATTATAAATAAAATTATACTGCATAAGCAGTGTTGTGTAAAAATTTTAGAGTAAAAATTATCTATATATATGGAAGGAAAAGCTATAACAAAACCTTTTGAAGAATAACTACTACTAAAAAGATTAATGATATTGAACTTCAACATTATTCATAAAAAAAAGTTGACAAAAAGGAGATAAACTCTCAATATTTCTTATAATTTACTAAAAATTGAAGTTGAAAAAAATAATAAATTCTCAGTTATCAATATACAATACACAATTTTGTGCTATTATTTTAAATAAGGATTCAATATCGTTTGTTTTTGTAAATAAGAGAATATGCGTTTATATTAAAATTAAAAATTGAATAAAATATTATTAGAATATATTATTTTAATATTATTTTTATTTTAAAGAATTATATAATATATAGATTTTTTTTAAATCTTAGTAATTTTTTGTATGTTGAAAATTGCCGTAAGTTTTTTCTATTTTTACCAGAAATAGAAATCTATTCCACGTTCGTTGCTTCAACGCCATTGCGCTCTCTCTCTTGAAAGTTTTAACTCCATATCCCAAAGTCCTCTATCTGTCTTTCTCAGTCCAAACTTCTTACCAACACAAGCCTCTCTCTCTCTCTCTCTCTCTCTCTCTCTCTCATCTTCAATGTCAGTCCCAGCAGCCCTGCACCCATGCTAGGGCTGCGCCACAGCAGCGCAGTTCGATCCCCCCGAGCTCTAGAACTCGACGAGAAATGGTGTTCAAGGGCCGGTTCTTCTCCTCCTCCAAGAAATCCGACTCCTCCAGCGCCGACGGATCCAATTCCAACTCCCCCCGATCCCTTGCTACCAACTCCAACTCACCCTCCCGATCCGATAAGAAGAAGCCCAAAGCTGCTTCCACCACCTCCTCCAAAGACAACCCCTCCGGTACCAGAACTCAATTTAAAGATGGAGCCCAGAAGAAAGATTCTAAAGGCAAAGAAACTGTCACACCAAGTCAAACCCCGTCAAAGCCCGGCTCTAATCTTGGTTCCGGTTCCGGGTCGAGGACCAAGAAGGAGGTCATACCGGCGGAGGCTCCGTCGACGGTGTCTCCGATTCTGGCGTCGTCCCTGGGATTGAATAGGATCAAGACGCGATCGGGACCGTTGCCGCAGGAGAGCTTCTTCGGGTTTAGAAGCAGTGACAAGGGCTCCGCTCTTGGCGCCAGCAATTTATCGAGGCACGTCAAAGTCGATACCGGGTCTGGTTCGGGCTCGGGTTCTGGAACTGGGGGGAAGAAGGAGGCCGTTGGTCCGAGTAGGATGCTGGGGTTCCAAGAACATTGGGTTGACAATGGGAGCAACTCGGACAGTATGTCCACTGGGAGTGCGCAGTCTAAAGACCAGAGTCCTAATGTGATTGCGCGCTCATGTTTACAGAATGGGGAGTCTTCCTCTCAACCAGGTATAGTTTCTTTTGGTTTATTTAATTGTTTGAACAATGAAGCGGTAATTGCTGGTTATGCACAATTGTACATCAAAGTGAATAACGTGACCTTGAGATTGTTGTTCGTATTATCAATTGTGACTGACCGGACTTTTCATATGTGTGCAGTTATCTGTTTGTTCTTTCATTCTTCAATTAAATTTTTATTTCATAGGATTTTGCATGCCAGCACATACTGGTGAAATTGTTACTTTTTTGTTCATGTTAGGTTGAGAATTTAGCATTTTGGTAGTTGAAGAAAGATCATCTACGTTTTATGTTTAGTAAAAAATTCAGAATTATGGTGGAGAAGGAAGTTGATTAAAAGAAGTCTATAAGATGACCTATATGCAGTCAGTTTGTAAAATCAAGCGCCTGTCCAACAGCTAACTTAACTGATGCTGTTAAAACTATTGAATTTGGGGCTTCTTAATCAACACATTGAGTTAATCCCAGCAGTCTGCCGTCTTCTCCTATTTATCCATTCTCTCCCTGTCCATTATTGGGGCCTAACATGAAAATATGAAATTGTAACAGAAGTTGATTATGAGCATTGGCTCGGTCCATGTAGAAGTAGATGTTAGAACTGCTATGATAACATGTTATATTTGAAGTAGACATGGATAAGTGGATTTATATCATCATAGTTTCTGATTCCTATTTTTTTCTGGTGTATGCTTCACATGCAAATGTTTCCTTTTTTCTTTCTGTTATTGACTGCTTTATTAATCTTGTCTTAAATGATCAACTCGTTTTGACCCGAACCCATTTATATCAAATCTAAATCTGCTAATTTCGTGTCTTGTTTGTGTTGGATTCACTGGTCGTGTCACATATTGCCATCCCTACTCCATCAAGTAAAGCCGTAGACCATATGACAATGATTCGCCACACAAGTCTCCTTATTGCTAGTGATTTTGAACAACTTGGGGAAGGTGTGTATCAATGATTGATCTCTACACCACGCATCATGCCAAAAGCAAATCTTGGACTTGTCACCCATCAAAATCTAGTGGGGTGGGAAAAAACCTCCAACCCCTCCAAATATTCTTCCTAAGACCGGCCCCAAAAGACCCATTTGCCCCAAAAGACCCATTTGCCTTGTTTGAATAACAACTGCCTCCCAAGCTTATGTACTTTATATGATAAGAGGCTCTCTCTTTCGTAGGCATAATTAGGTTTCTTACTCCTAACCTTCCGTCTGCAACAGGCGAACCCACCTCAGACCATTTCAGATGATGGAGTTTATGTTCCTCCCCATACCTCCATAAAAAATATCGTTGTAGTTTCTCAAGTCTATTGGAAAATCCTATAGGAAGTGGAAATGGGGGCTATATTAGGTATACAAACTTGATGTTGTGTTTTTTTTTCAACGTACTTCTACCACCCTTTGATAGGTACAATTGCTTCCGACCAGCCAAATGCCGTTCCATCTTCTTGATACCATTTGTAACAACCAAAGAAAGGCCCAAGCCACATCTAGCCCTACACTTCAAAAGGACTAATCAACTTCACGGTTGCTTTTTGAATCATTATAAAAGTCTCGAACTTCTTCCTACCAAGCAATGTGAGGTCCTATTCGCCGCCTTCTTATATACAATTTGGTTATTATAGATGCATCAAATGATCCAAACACCCCATTTCTCTCAAAATCTGCATCTTTCCGACAAATAGATGGAGAATCCTCATTTCACATGATCCTAGGCCCTCTTGATATCCAATTTACCAAGAACTTTAGGTGGTCTTGACCTCAACCTACTATCAAGGCATTGGCAATTATAACTGAGTCAAGAATTTGTCTTCCATTGATAACAACATTTTAAGAATTGGATATAATGTTTACCAATAATAAAAAAAAGAATTAGATATAATGTTTGATTGCATTGATCTCAATCTGTTTGCCAAAACTTTAGCCATAATTTTGTAGACACTAACCTACTAGGCTAATAGGCTTGAAATCCTTCACATCAATCTTGGAATAAGGGCAATAAATGAAGCATTAAGAAATTTCTCAAAGTTGTCTTTTGAATTAAATTTGTGAAATCCCATCATCACGTCTTCCTCCTAAACATCCCAACAAGCTTGGAGAAAATCCATGGAATAATCATCCAATCCTTGTGTCTTATTCCATTAAATTCTTTCACAACCTCTCCCACCTCTCTATCCTAAAAAGGTTTTGTCTAGCCATAGAGCCTTGGCCTCTTCAAGAGACAAAAGAAAGTTCATCCAACTTAGGCGTCTGATTAAAGTTGTTCATTGGGGTGAGCCATATAAACAAGACGTTCTGGGTTTGAAACTTTGCATTCACACTCTTGAGGCCATCGGACCAGGAGAATTTTCTCTTGAAATTACCCGAGGTGCACTTGAAGGAAATTCCTTGTTAAGGGCCTGTGCATCCCCGGGATTAGTTAGGACTTTGTCTCAGACACCCGGCCTCAATAAAAAAAGTAATAATTCACTCTATGAGCGAAATGCACAATATGATACCTAATTGCCAAAGGATTGGAAGAAACAATTCCATGAAATGTGATTTTTATGTATTCTCGGGATCGTTATCATTTGTTTTTTGCATATGCTTCACATGTAAATGTGATCTGAATATATTCTATGGGAATTTATCCTTGTATTGAAAAAAATAGGAAAAGTTCTACATTGTTTGTGCTTTCCAGGTGTTTTTCTTCCCCATTCATCATAATAAAATGGACTTTGTGAGAGGAATGATGATGGATTGGATATATGGGATGGAGACTAATGGAAGACAACTATGACAATGATAATGGTGTTAGAATGTAGTATTTTCCAAAATAACATTTAAAATTTAGTTCATCAAACCTCATTTATGGTTGAGGAAAACCATGAATACATCAAAGGAGCTATGCAAAACAACAAGGCATAAAAACTAAGCAAGCAAAGAAAAACAACTTGTGAATTTGAGAAAAACCAGCACTTGCTGGTGCCAAAAACTGGGGAGACCTGATCCATCAAGGACAAAACAACCTACTGGAAACTTTGGAAGCTGTGAAGTAAAAGATAAAACAAATATATAACCCAGAAGACCACAATTTGCTTGGCCATCCGCATGGCCATAGCTTGCTCTATTTACATGAATAATCTCAAAGCATACTTTTAATGAAAGGACAAATACCTTTCCACTGATCATGATATTTCCAGGGGGCCAGCAAACTGATTTTAAGTTAATTCACTGCAAGCAATGAATCAGTTTCAACCACAAGGTTCAGTATATTCAGTTGATTACAAAGCAAAAGTCCATATTTCTGAGCAGACACGTGAGCGAAAAATATTGGTGCCAACTCCCAAGAAACATCAAAATTTAAAAATGATGGAACTAGAATGAGATCATGATATTCCCTAACATCCCATACTTGGGCACTTGCCTATTCTCATGATCAATAAAATATTGTTTATTGATAAAAACAATAATATTCCTTAAGAGCCAGAAGCACCAGGATTACCTTTGGAGGTGCCATCTAAACTAAATTTTACTTGAACAAGAGCAGGGGGAGTCCACTTGATAAGAACAGGCTTTCTAATTGTCAGCTTAAGGAAGGAACATGAAGAGCATCGAAAGCATAACAGTATGCTTTGCAACAATTGAGCTAGGCTTAAGAAAGAGATTTAATTCATACATCCGCTTAAAGACCTTTCAGATAATAAAATCTGGAGTAGTAATATCATCATACCTGGCAGTGTTTCTGGCAAGCCATAATTCCTAAACAATGAGATATGGAGTGACCCGAGCAAGAAACCTACCTCGATCTGATCCAGCAAAAAAAGACAACCAGGAAATAAGCTTATCCTTCCAGCTAAGAGAGACAGTGTGGATTGCCAAAAAAAGATGAGAAGAATTGCTTGACCCCAGCAGGAAGAGACTTCTCTTAAAAGAACTTCGGAAAGAGTTTTTGTATACTAATACCCTTGAGAGCAGTGGCCACATTTCAAAACAATAGGAACATCATATTGTTGGATTCTCTCATCAACAAGGATGCCATTATTTCATAGTTTCCAAGTGAAAACCGAAATTTTAAGATGCAAGAAAACATTCCCGATAGAAGAAGAGAACTGATATATAGGAGCCTTCACTCTTAAGAGATTCCATGCAAATTTAGTGCTGAAGGAACCATCGTTGGTATGGTTCCAAACCTGAGAATCCTGTCCACCATGAGTTTAAGTTGAAACTTGGAAACTTCATTAACAAGTATATGATCATGATCACCGAGAATGGAAAGTTGAGGAAGTCTCAAACCAAAATTCAATAGCACATCCTTTAAGAGTATATGAGAAGAAACAACTGGAAAACAAGAAGCTGAGTTTCTTTGCTTTCTTTCATCACACTAATTGGAAAAAGGAAAAGTCAAAGCAACAGACCAGTAGTCCCATTATCTACCTTTTGAGAAATTTTTTGAGAAGGTTCCTTTCTAAATAAAGAGCCGTTCCTAGCCAAATTATCAAGCCCGAAGCTGATAGAACCAAATCGAACATTCCATTGATTATCTTGCTGAGTGGTAGGTAAAAACTTACAAATGGATTTCCAATGGGTGACTGAAGGGACTTTGAAACAAAATTGTCGATGGAAGTGACATTTCTCAAGTAGTTTTGAGTCATGAAAACAGGCCAAGATGAGAGAGAATCTACCACTCTCGGTGACTCTCTTGCCAACTCTACAATGTAGAGCTTTAACTGCTTCAGGCAGATCCCTAATGTCTAATTCACCCTCCTGAGTTTGTTTACAGTTGTCAGGTTGTGATAATATATGATGTGTCTAGTGCAATCACTACAAATTTCTTGGGCATTTTGATCTCTGCTTCCCAAATCTTCCCTCTCTTGTTGTGTTGTGTGTACACTTAACTGCTTTTGATACTTTGAATCACCTTGCAGGACGATATGGGTCATCGTGGGGTCACTCTAGAGGCTTAAGAAGTTCAGATGTTTGTACAACAGAGGTAGCTGTGAAAAGATTTAATTGATGATAACCATGCACTTATATCTGACTTAGTGGTTTTATTTCTTTTTCCGTTACTTACCTTTTAAATGTAGTTGATGACTTGAGTTGTCATTTCTAGACTGCATATGATTGTGACAACCCAAAGGAGTCTGAGTCTCCCCGTTTTCAAGCTATACTACGTCTCACAAGTGCACCTAGAAAGAAGCCTACTGATATTAAAAGTTTTTCTCATGAACTAAACTCCAAAGGCGTCAGGCCTTTCCCATTTTGGAAGTCTCGAGGCTTAAACAACTTGGAGGTACTTGAGTTTTATTTCATCAGACAATAAATGTGTTTAGAAGTTTCATTTGTTCTCAATTTCCTTGCTGTTTCATGCAGGAAATATTGGTCGTCATACGTGCAAAATTTGACAAAGCAAAAGAAGAAGTGAACTCTGATTTGGCTGTTTTTGCAGCAGATCTGATCGGAATTCTTGAAAAAAATGCAGATAGTCATCCTGAGTGGCAGGAAACTATTGAGGACTTGCTGGTTTTGGCTCGGAGTTGTGCTATGACATCTCCTGGGGAGTTTTGGCTTCAGTGTGAAGGCATAGTTCAGGAATTGGATGATAGGCGTCAAGAACTTCTGCCAGGCATGCTGAAGCAGCTTCATACCCGAATGCTTTTCATTCTTACAAGGTGTACCAGATTGTTGCAGTTCCATAAAGAGAGCTTGGCTGAGGATGAACATGTTTTCCAGCTTCGTCAACCTACAATCCCGAATTCTGCAGAAAAACGAATTCCTCCCGGCATGGGAAGGGAGTCCAAAAGTTCTAGTGTTGCAAAGGCCTCAAATGCAGCTTCAGCTAGGAAATCTTACAGTCAGGAGCAGCATAGCTTGGATTGGAAAAGAGACCATGTTATTCAACCAGGAAATTTTCTCTCACCTCCTGCAGATGATGCTTTAAAAAACTTGGAGTCTCCCTTAGTCAGGGATAAGATGGCTTCTTGGAAGAAACTCCCATCTCCACCAGGAAAAAACATGAAAGATACTGTTCTGTTGAAGGAGCAGCATGAGAGTAAGGTTGAAACATTGATGAAGGTAAATAGCAGGAGAGCCACTTCTGACACAGATTTGGCTGTAGCTAAGCCTCCTGAGCTTCCTCCTGCAAAAGATTCCCAAGAACATTCCTCCAAGCACCAACACAGAATTTCTTGGGGTTATGGGGGAGATCAGCAACATATATCTGATGAAACTTCAATTATATGTCGCATTTGTGAGGAGGAGGTCCCCACTTTAAACGTGGAAGGTCATTCAAGAATTTGTGCTATTGCTGATCGATGTGATCAGAAAGGTCTACGTGTCAACGAGCGTCTTGTCAGTATTTCTGAAGCTCTTGAGAAAATGACAGAATCATTTGCTCAGAAGGATGTTCAACATGTAGTGGAAAGTCCAGATGTTGCAAAAGTATCAAATTCGAGTGTGACAGAAGAATCTGATATTCTTTCTCCAAAACTCAGTGATTGGTCTCGAAGAGGCTCAGAGGACATGCTTGATTGTTTTCCGGAAGCTGATAATTCAGTGTTTATGGATGATTTGAAAGGTTTACCTTCCATGACATGTAAAACTCGCTTTGGTCCAAAATCCGATCAAGGAATGACAACGTCATCTGCTGGCAGTATGACTCCCCGGTCTCCATTATTGACACCAAGGAGCAGTCAGATTGACTTGCTCTTGGCAGGAAAGGGTGCCTACTCGGAGCATGATGATGTTCCACAGGTACTTCCTTTGTCTTCTTTAGTTCTCTGATGGGGAGTTGCAACACCACTTATGACAATAAATAAACATATATGTGACTATAATGCCAATTAAATTGTATGAGGTGGTGGCTGAGTTGTGAGTTCAAGTGCTGCTAGATGTGTAAGTTAGGCCTCATTTGTTTTCACATATGAGATAAGATGAGTTGAGATAAAAGTTGAATAAAATATTGTTAGAATATATTTTTTAATATTATTTTTGTTTTGGAATTTGAAAAAATTGAATTATTTATTTGATTGTGTAGGAATTTGGGAAAATTGCAATGATTAAATGAGATGAGATGAGATGAGTTGTGAAAACAAACGAGGCCTTAGTTACCAAGCCAGAAATTAAAAAAATATATATATCTCATTGTAGTATCAGTTTGAGTTTTCAAACTTAAACTGTCTACTTTGTAGGATATCACTTTCAATAGGAGAAAGTAATCTAATTAGATTAATTAAGGAACTTATCATATTAACAATGCTCTTTGTTAAATCTGCTAAAGGTGCTTTAGGACTACTCAAGTGGTGCTGATCCTAGGGGTGAAAGATTTTTGGTCCGGACCGAAAACACCAACAAGACCGGACCGGACCGGACCGGACCGAAAATCAAGTTGGTTGGTCTCGGTCCATGGTGTCTAAGAAATTCGGTTTTCGGTTTGGTCCCAAGGTGTGGCTTTTTTGGACCGGACCGGATTGAAATGTTTACATATAAATTTTTTAAATATTTTATATATATATAATATATTATTTTATATAGTATTTATGTAAATTAATTATGTAATTTTTATCTAATCTATTACCATTGACCATATAAAATGTAAAATAATATATGACATCAATTAACTAATATATCATATGATGATATATGTTATTATATGTAGATACACATAATGGGGTGCTTTGAAAGAAGCAGACGAACCTCTTTCAGAAGATAAAAATGGGGTAACAGAAGGTAGTGCTTCCCCTACCTGTTATATTTCTCCTAAGGGAGTAGTAGGGTCTAACAAAGTGGCATAGAAAGGGTCTTCGGGGGATGGAGCACCTACAAGCAATGTTCTCGTCAATGGAACGATGACACCTATGCCGGAGGTGAAGGAACCTTTAATGGTGACAGCAACGATGAACAACAACAATATAGTTGTTGAAAAGGTTCGGGATTTGAATGCAAGATATGGTGGGGAGGAAATTATGGGTTTTTTGTTGTTGCCTTGTGAGGAGGAATGTTTAGGGTCGAGAGTGCAGTTAGGAACTGTGTTTGGGGATAATGTTGTTCCCCTGATTTCTCTTCCTCCGATAAATAATATAGCGGATTCACCATCGGATTGGGTTTTGCATAAGGTTACCAGATTCAACATTGTGTGGGGATTTCATATGAAGGATGTAAAGATCAATTTAAAGCATTACTCATTGCGATCGAGGCAAGCCACTCACTTGAAACCAAATCAAGATTTAAAAAAAGCAGGGAGTTAAAGCGTCTTTCTTGGGCAATCAATTACAATGCTAAGAGAGGTAATTCAAGTCGAGGGAAGACTAAGGTGCGGTTTGGATAGTGAGATGAGATGAGATGAGATGATTTTATATGAAAATTAAATAAAATATTGTTAGAATATTATTTTTTAATATTATTATTGTTTTGAGATTTGAAAAAGTTGAATTGTTTATTATATTGTGTGGAAATTTGAAAAAGTTGTAATGATGAGATAAGATGAGATGAAATACTTTCACTATCCAAATGGGGCCAAAGAGGGCATCATGAAGCCGTCCTCGTAGAGGGAGTTTTGGGTGAAGTATTAGTCTTACGGGAAACAAGGGGTTCGAGTTGGTGAGGTGTGTTCTATTCTCATTTGGGCTTGGTGTATTTTGAATAAATTTCTAATTTTCACGGGCTTATTGGTCATTAGTGGCTCTCTAGTATGGGCTATGTGTTTTCTTGTATACGTCTAGTGTACTTGGTTACTCTTATTGTTATTAATATACATAATATTTTTACCTATAAAAAAAATGTAGATACATACTCTACTATTTACACCTACTTTTTTTTTTTAAAGTACTATTTACACCTAATTATAGTAATTAGATAATTTATTTTAAGATACGTAAGTTGCAATTAAGCATGAATATATATAGACAATTAAATTATTTAATATTCATTAACCATATATAAAATATTAGAATTTTAATATAGGTCATTCTGAATACTAAAGTACTAAGTAACTATTAACATTATAAATATAATTATAATTAATTATTTTTTTAATGAGTTAGTTACATAATCTACATTAAAGAGCTCACTTAATTTTAATTTTACTAATTTAATTAATTTTTATATTAATTTATTTGCAAAAAAAGAAACGAGAAAAAAAATGTTTCTAACTCATGGACCGAATCAGACCGACCAGACCAATAGCTGGTCCGGTCCCTAGATGTAATCAGTCCGGTCAGGTTTGGAAAAAGGGTGGACCAAAATTTTCAGTCCGTGACTCCTCCTAGACTGATTATACCCCTAGTTGATCCTAATAAGAAAGTATTATCTTATTTTTGTTAGCCTTAGTGTGTAATAGTGCTTTTTGTTCTTATGAAAAATGGTTACTTCAGTTTTTCTACAAGGTGACTGGATTCAAACTTAATTTATGGGTTTCTATAAGTTTAGTGTGATGATAATCTCAATGTTTACACTTGTCACTAGATGATACCTACATACAACATTGTAAATGTCACTATGTAAAATTATAATACTAACATAAATAACATAGACCATTTGAACAAAATGATAAACCTTTTTTTTAATAAGTAAACGATTGTATTAATAAGAATAGACATAGCCCAAGTATACAAGATGGTATACAAGAGGTAAGACATATCTAGGAAGAAGAAATGGAAACAAGAAAGTCACTAAAATCGAGGCCATTAAAATCTACAATTATGGCCCATATAAATAAAGTTCTAACAAAAAGAGATCTAAGTTGCTCTAATGAGCTCTCCTTGTCTTCAAACGTCCGTTTATTTCACTCCTGCCATAAGCACCACTTTTCTTGCACATGCAGCACCAATCTACTATGATCACCATGTGCTTCCATAAGTTATCCATCATCAAGATCTTACCTAGAAAAGCTATCTAAGCAAAAAATGCTGCTTTGGGAGGTGCCTTATTTCACCAAATCCTTCTCCATGGAAACTAATTGTTTTGTGACTGTGTGAGAGACTTATAGAAAGAGTGAACCAAGAATGTACTTTTACCTCCGGGTACCCACCACAACGGTTAGCTCCTTGAGTGCTTGGTCTCATGGAGTACGAAAAGACTAAAAAAGTCCTCAAAGCTGCCAACTTCCCAAGCTTGGGCTGCCCTATTGAAGTTGATGTTCCATTGGACTTGATCACCAAATATCACCATAAAATCAGCCGCTAAAGCTTCTTTCTCACATGCAACTCGGAAAATTGAAAGGAATGAGTTCTTTAGGGCATTATTTCCACACCATAGGTCACTCCAAATTTTATTCTAGAGCCATCTCCCAACATGAGTCTAGTATGACAAGTAAACACCCCCCCCCTCACGTCTAATGTGCTTTCAGATTCTCACTCCTTAAGCCCCACTTACCTCTGTAGTGCACCCCCCCCCCCCCCCCCCCAAAACAAACCTTCAGATTTGCAATCAATCACCAACTTCCATAAGGGTTTCAGTTCCATATTATATCGCCACAACTATTTTCCAAGTAAAAACCTGATTGAAAATCCTCAGATTTCTAATTCCCAATCCACTAGAAGAGATTGGGAAGCATCCCACTTGATTAGATGGAATTTGAAGTCATCCCCCATGCCACTCCAAAGGAAATCAAGATGAAGTTTCTTAATTCGGGTTCCCACACTTGCTGGAATTGAGAATAAAGATAAGAAATACGTTGGTAAATTAGATAGAGTACTTTTGATTGAGGTGATCCTGCCACCTTTCAACAAGTACAGTCTCCTCCAACCTGCCAATCTACGTTCAGTCTTCTCAATCATTGTATCCCAGATTGATTTAACCCTTGAGGCAGCCCCAACAGAAGACCAAGGTAATTCATGGGAAGAGAGGAAACCTTACATCGAAGAGTGTTAGTCAGCTGCTGGATGTTGTGAACATTACCAACTGGCACCAACTCTAATTTGTCAAAGTTCACTTTCAAACCTGATGTCGTTTCAAAATAGAGTAGAAGTGCCTTTAGTGCCCGAATTTGGTTTTGTTCTATCTCACAAAATATCAGTGTATCATTTGCAAACAAGTGAGAAATGTTAAGCCCTCGTTTGAATAGTGAAATGAGATGAGATGATTTTAGATAAAAGTTAAAAGTTGAATAAAATATTGTTAGAATATTATTTTTTAATATTATTATTATTTTAGAATTTGAAAAGGTTGAATTTTGTCGGGTGGAGGTTGGGCTACGGGAAGCATGGGGTTGGTGTTGGGAAGGTGTGATTTATTCTATCTCGGGCTTGATGTATGTTGGGTAGTTTTTCGCGGGCTTTTGGGGCAATAGGAACTCTCTAGAATGGGTTAGGGATTTTCTTGTAGACATCCAGTGTACTTGGTTACTCCTATTAATATATATATAATATTTTTACTTATAAAAAAAAATGAATTGAGATTTGAAAAAGTTGAATTGTTTATTGTATTTTGTGTGGAAATTTGATAAAATTTTAATAATAAGATGAAATGAGATGAGTTGAGTTGAGATAGTTTCTAAATCCAAACGGGGCCTAAGAGTACCCCTATTGGGGTCACCAATCAAGAATCCAGCCACAAAGCCACTGTTAACAAAAGCCGAGATCATTTTGCTGAGCGCCTCCATAACAATGACAAAGAGGAGTGGGGACAAAGGATCCCATTGTCTTAGGCCTTAGGAGCTGTTAAAGAAGCCAACTAGACTACCATTCACCAAAACTGAAAACTTCACCATTAATATGCACCATCTGATCCACGAGCACCATCTTTCTCCAAATCCACACCTCCCAAGCAAGTAAAGTAGGAACTCCCAGTTAATATGATCATAGGCCTTCTCCATATCCAACTTACATAGGATTCCCGGATTGCCCGATTTTAGTCTACTATCTAGGCATTCATTGGCTATGAGAACTAAGTCCAGAATTTGCCTACCCCTTACAAATGTATTTTGGGATTTTGTAATGATCTTCCCCAATACCTCCCCTAGGCGGTTTGCAAGTACCTTGGAGATGATCTTATACACCCCACTCACAAGACTAATGGTCCGATAATCCTTTACCTCTGATGCCCCAATCTTCTTAGGAATCAGTGCAATAAAAATGACATTGAGGCTTTTCTCAAATTTTCCAACCGAGAACAATTCTTGGAACACCTTCATTAGATCCTCTTTCACCACATCCCAACATGATTGGTAGAATCCCATAGAAAATCCGTCTAGACCAAGTGCTTTGTCTTGATTGTCTGGAAAAATCCCATTATTAGTTACTTGTAATGAGGGATTTGGATTACCAGTAGGGATTTTAGACAAAGGTGAGCAGAAGATGGTCCGTCCTCCCTATTAATATTCTATCATATCAAGTGCTGAGTTGAAATTGTATTTATTCCAATATATTCCTCCCCTCAATATACTTCCATTACACTCCCTCTCAAGCTGGAGCTTATATAATAAGTACTGCTTGGAACAGATAAATTCTAAATGATGCCACAAAGTCTGTTGAACCTATAAGCTAACTGGTCCCTAGACTCTACACAAATGGTGTAGGAATATCTCCACCAAGTATCTTGTCTTGAATGAAATGACAATTAACTTTAATGTAAAATTTTTTTGAATCGACATGAATTGGTCCCCATACATCTGAACAAGTTAGACACATGACTATTATTTCTTGAGGGAAGATACACAAAACCCCTCAAAATATCACTCATTTTGCAATCACGCCCTAGACTCATTTTCCTTTGGTAATCACCTCAAACTACCTAAAAGTGGTAATTTTTTTCTAAGAGTGTAGAGTTGAGACTACATTTATTACAATGATATTATTTCCTTCAATATACTTTCTATTATCAAAGGAAAAAGCACCTCAAAGAGGTATTCAGCCAAATCTGATATCTATAACAATCATACTTATTAAAAAAAAAAGATTTCCATAGCCATCACAATAACAATAAAAATTACTACTTACCATCATTATCACCATGATTTTTTCCAGTATCTCTGTTTATGTGCGTATCCCTTCTCATGCAAGTTTCAGTTTTTTTGATAGGAAATGCAAGTGTCAGATTTTTAATTCCCTACTGATTTGCAGTTTAGACGCCCAACAAATTTGGCTGTCACAAATTCATCATCCCTCTGTGATATGTCTTATCTCTTTCCATCTTACATTCTCTCTGTCACAATAAATTTAATGAGACTGGAAATTGATGCTGTACCTGATGCAATTTATAGTACTTTCCACTTGTCATTTATTTGAATACGTTTATTGTGTTCATTTTTATGTTTTCAAGTTGAATTTCCTTATGGGTGATGCAGATGAATGAACTTGCCGATATTGCACGATGTGTAGCAAATACACCTTTGGATGATGATCGCTCTATGCCATATCTACTGTCTTGTCTTGAAGACTTGAGAATTGTTATTGAGCGCAGGAAATTTGATGCACTTACAGTCGAGACATTCGGGGCACGCATTGAGAAGTTGATTCGGTGAGTATTTTGCTGCTAAGTTCTTGAATATTTCAAACTAAAACCGAGAGGGCATTAGATTTTTAATGAACGGCTCTGGTGAAAAGTTCATTTTGCATTTTCTTTTGTTGAAGCCTCCATCCCCATGACTTCTCATTGGTTTTAATGTGACCATTTTGGATATCATAACATGTAATGAATTTTTATTTTCTAGGGAGAAGTATTTGCAGCTCTGTGAGATGGTGGATGATGAAAAAATTGATATAACCAGTACCATAATTGACGAAGATGCTCCTTTGGAGGATGATGTGGTCCGTAGTCTGAGAACAAGCCCTATACATTCGTCTAAGGACCGTACCTCCATAGATGACTTTGAGATTATAAAACCTATCAGTCGTGGAGCATTCGGACGGGTTTTCTTGGCTAAAAAGAGAACAACAGGGGACCTATTTGCGATAAAGGTACCACGTATGATGTTGCTTCTGTGATTTCTTTTGAAGAAAGGTTTTATTGTGGTATCCTCTTTCACCTATTTGTATTTTGTTTTGTTCTCCATGGACACCCTCCTTATCACATTATCATGCTATGCTTGTATGTTGTCACTGAGCTGTGAAGGATCTTAGTTTAAAACTGCATGTGATACATGTTCAATTTGCAACAGGTTCTTAAAAAGGCAGATATGATCCGGAAGAATGCCGTTGAAAGTATATTAGCAGAACGTGATATTTTAATTTCAGTTCGCAATCCTTTTGTGGTGAGCAGGTCTAGCTAGCTTAGCATTTTCCCTCTTGGTTGAAAATTTTAAATTTGTTATGTGTGAATGGGTCATTATCAGGTTCGCTTCTTCTATTCTTTTACATGCCGTGACAATTTGTATCTCGTGATGGAGTATCTGAATGGAGGAGATTTATATTCGATATTGAGAAATTTGGGCTGCTTAGATGAGGATGTTGCTCGCGTCTATATAGCAGAAGTTGTAAGTTTATGTTTTTTGTTCTGAAATGTGATTGTTCCTATGTTACTGTGCAATTATAATATCTGTGGACCTTTCTTCTTTGTTTTTCTTTTTTTGGGGGGGGGGGGGGGGGGGGTGAGTGGTGCAGGTGCTTGCTTTGGAATATTTACATTCTCTCCGCGTAGTCCATCGTGATTTGAAGCCTGATAATCTTTTAATTGCACATGATGGCCATATTAAGGTAACTATATCTATAACTTTCTTTGATCTTCATTGTTTTTTTATGTTTATAGTCTTTTGATTTCAGTATAAATAGATTGGCTGTTTATCTCTCGTAAGTTTAGTTATATGAAATAAATAAATAGATTGGCTGGTATGAGCAGCAGATGCATGACGGATTTTTTGGTTCCCCTTAATATAGGTAGTAAGGGATAAAATATTGATCACTAGAAAAAATAAAATATTATTTTGCTTCTTTTCAGCTTCATTTAAGAGAGAGAGAGAGAGAGAGAGAGAGAAGTTCAACAAGAAAAAAGAAAACAGCTGCAGCATGTTTGGTTGGTTATGGCTACTCATTTAGTACACAGTGCATTTAATCGTAAACGTTTATAACTCAACAGTTACTTGGCAGTGGGCAAGATCTCTAGAACCCATTAACGCATACCCAACCAGACAACTGTTGCCAACCATGTCAGTGTCGATCTTTTTTTTTTTTGATGAATTCGGTAGAATTTATATTATTTGTATAATGTATACATCATATGGAAAAAACCAGTTGAGATGTTTTTAGAAGAATGGGAAGTGAGATGAGGAAATAGAGGAAAAAAAAGGAAACATTAGAACATCATACCAAACATGAATCTTTTAAGCACTATTGAATTGCTTTATTGCCTATGTTTCACCCTCTTTATTAAGGTGGCACATTTATGTAGGTTTGAAAATTTTCCTAACTATTCATTAGTTGTAGTGTTTGGTTTTTTAGAGCAATGGCAGCTAGTAAGTTATTATTCAGGTATTCAGCAAAATTTCTTTTCCATACCTATTGTTCCAACTGAATGATACCTTTTTCTTTTTAAAATTTTGTTTCCTACAACCATAGTTCTCGAAACCAATTCTCAGTTTTTTTTAATCATTGAATGCAATTTATTAAAAAGCACGAAGGGAAGCAATCTGAATACACATGAAGTTTAACTAGTTCTTCTTTTCCTCCATTTTACCGATTAAAAAAAAAAAAAAAAAAGTTTACAAGAGAAAACACCCATTTAGGGTATATGAGGAAATCAAGGAGTGCATAAAATTGATGAAGGTAGTAAAGCGGTTGTGGTGAGCCATCATGCAGAATTTTGTGGGAAGTGAGATGAGATGAGAATTTTGTGAATAGTAGTAAGATAGTTTGTGAATAGTAGTGAGATTATTTGAGTTGAGTATTTTTTGGGTCTTGGAAAAGGGGAGAGAAAAAATTGAATAAAAACTATTATAAAGTTAAAATATTGTAATAATATAGTTTTATAATATTATTTTTGTTTGAGAATTTGAAAAAGTTGGAATTGTCTTTTATTTTTTATTTGAAAGTTTGAAAAAGTTGGAATAATTAGTTTGAAAATTTTGTATTTGAATTATGTTTGGGAATAAGATGAGATGAGATCAAATGAGATCAAATGAAAATTTTGTGTCTCATCTGAGGCCCCAAACCTGCCATTTGGGTCTCGTTTGTTTTCATAGTTCATCTCAACTCATCTCATTTCATCTCATCTCATCTCATCATTATAACTTTCTCAAATTTACACACAAAATAAAATAAACAATTCAACTTTTTCAAATCCCAAAATAATATTAAAAAAATATATTCTAACAATATTTTATTCAATTTTTAATTTTTATCCTAAGCATGGTGGGATCACGTGCCAAATTTCATTTTGACATACCCATGTTTGGGTACACAAAAAAAGTCTCAATCTGAGATGATAAAAATTTTTATCTTTTAAACTGTCTTCACTCCCAAACATACAACATACCAAATCATCTTATCACAATCATTCTACTCCTTCAAACATTTGTTCACTTCTTCAATTAAATTCTTACTAAATAAAGAGAACCTTAGAAAAAATTCCTCACCATAAGGCCGCCCATGGGGTGGCTGGGCTACCCTCTGGTGGCACTTTTGTGGCCACCCATGAGGGCCATCCCTCCAGGGTGGCACTGTATTTTCTAAAAACAACTTTAAAATTTTTTAAATGAAAATTTTTAAATAAAAAAATAATGTACAAACACATTTCCCACAAAAAGAGCAGTACAAAAAGAAAAGAAAATGGTAACAAATTTGGATCATCAAAATAGATAGTAACAGGTTTCTCAATTCAACCCTTGTGAAACAATCCTCTCATGGTTTGGATCAGAACCTCAAAACAAATTCTGGTCACCTTTCACTTTATTTCATCTTGTTTTTTTAATTGATTTGGAACCTTATCAATATCAAGGCAGGGCCCTTCAAACCTGCCCCTGAGTTGTAAACCTCGGATACGTCATCCCACGTGCCAGAACTATATATCAGGTAATCTAGAGGAACTTCTAGTGTGCAATAGAACCTGAGATATCTAAGTCTACAGCTCATCCCAGGCCCTCTCTTTGACCGTTAGGCTTCACTCTGATGAGCTGCTTATCTAAGTTATAAACTGAAAATAACTTATCCTCAAGTTTCCAAAAAAAATAAATAACAAAAACCTATATAAAAATATTTAGAAATCACAGCAATAAATGCTAGTTAATTCTCAAAATTGCTCAAAAACAGAAAGCCTTTCGGTCAATGATCAATTTTTTATTGTGGGGAAGATATATCTTGAGAAGCTGTCACATTTTAATATATACTGGCAATTTATTCCAAAGAAAATATGTTGTTTTACTATCAAAAAGTTGGTTGGCAAATTGTTTCGCTAGCTGAATTTTCAATTCTACCTTGATGGCCTCAATCAACGGTGATTTTTTTCCCATCCTCTGATGTTAGAAGACAAGCAAAACCAATAGGCGCCATTAGAAGCGTTAGCGTGTTCGGTACACTATAGTTTTATCGCATTACTCAGCAGCTAAAGCTTAGTGGCATAGATCCTGTTTCAACAACCATTCCAACCTTGAAAAAGCTATCTTTTCTTTATGTAGCTCTTTAAAGACCCAAAACTTGCACTGGACAGCCAGAGACCTGACACTTGTCCAAATTTCACCTGAGAACAGAAAATATTAGATTAAGAAAGTGAAACTTCTCCACTTCCCTGGCTGGTTTTAAATGGAACTTATTTTAATCATGTATTTGCTTCACACAACCTTGCAAATCCTTGTTTAGAACTTCTTTTATGGTTTGGGCTTGTGTTTTTATTGGAGATATCCTTCTTTTCAAACTTGAAAAAGTTCCTGCATGCATTCCATCTGTGCAGTTGACAGACTTTGGGCTTTCTAAGGTTGGTCTCATCAACAGCACTGATGATTTGTCTGGTCCAGCAGTTAGTGGGACATCCCTACTTGTGGAAGATGAACCAAAGTTATCTGTATCCGAGCATCAGCGAGAAAGGCGGAAAAAACGCTCTGCTGTGGGCACACCTGATTATTTGGCACCAGAGATACTTTTGGGAACAGGACATGGTTCGTATAGCCTTTTCTTAGTTTAAGGTGCTATAATTATCTCCTCTAATTTTTGTTAAACGTTCAACTTTAGATTTAACTTTGGCCATCTTGAAAGCAATGAAGCTAAGCAAGGTGGATTATTGAGAGTAAGCTACAAGATTTTCAAACTCTCAGTACTGATTAGATGTCCAATGCCATGAAGTTGAACTAATGTGTCAACTTCAAACGAAATGACACTACCATTATGCTTCTTTCTTTCTTTCCCTACACCCACAAATGTATTCTCTACCTGACAGATTTAGCTTTCCTTCTTGTTGGTCTGTTATTAAAGATTTACCCAAAGAAAGAACAGTTCTTAAAGTGTAGGAATGACTAATAGTCTATCATTGAACCTTCTTCCCACAGGTGCAACTGCAGATTGGTGGTCCGTGGGTGTCATATTATTTGAATTGGTTGTTGGCATTCCACCATTCAATGCGGAACATCCTCAGGTTAACATGTTGCTTATTCTGCTCACCACTGCTGTTGGAAATAACATATACTGTACCTTAGTTTGTTTATTTATTTTTTTTTAAAATAAAAATTGTTTCTACAGTGAAAATTATTGCGATAACAGTAATATTCACAAGGACGATTAGTAGTTTCTGCTTCAGGGTTTGGGAGTTCGCCAAATGCTGTTAATTTTTTAATTTCTCAATCGATACAATGAAAATCCATTCAATTGTAGGTCATTATTGCACTAAGCGTAAGGCTGCTTACTGTCGAATGCGGTATGCCACAGATTGGCCTGTTCAGATCACTTGGAAGTTTGGTGTGATTAGTTGGTTTTCCATTTGCAGGACCTGGTTTTATCCTCAAAAGCAGATGATAAATATGATACCCCACCTTCGAATAGGGCATATTCATGTTGATGTTTTGCATGTTTCTGGAATACTCTATATGAATGATAACCTTTTAAAAGCAGCAAATGCTTATTTGTGTTTAATATTGATCCTATGTCAAGTGTTGTTGATTAAGTTCTTACTCTCTGGCCTTTTTTTTATTTTTATTCTAGACCATATTTGATAATATTCTCAATCGTAATATACCTTGGCCCCGGGTACCAGAAGAAATGAGCCCTGAAGCACAAGATATAATCGACCGGTAAGGGCACATCTGATTGTTATTATATTTGGTCTTTTTTTTTATTTTTTATTTTTTTATCTGAAAGGATCTATTAGTTGTTGTGGCTATATGCCATAACTAACTGGACTATATAGTATTTGATCTTTTATGTTAAAATTACTTTACAAGATCTATTAATTGTTGTTTGTGATCAGATTTCTTTGTCACATTGCTTTATTAACTAGGGTTTTGTTTACATAAAAATAAGATAATTGAAAGAATGAGTTTGCTTTGCCAAATGACAACTTATAAATCTAGCTGAAGTTGTTTTTGTAAAGACGTGCTTTGGCAGCCATGTGTATCAAGTAACACATTTTTCCTTTTCCCTCAAGTTTCCATGAATGCTCTACGGGTCTGTATGGCAATTATGTGTTAAATGCAAAGCTGTGGATTGTAACTAAGACAATTGTATGCTCGGACACTGTTAAGGAATATAAACAGATTATAGTCTGAAAAAATTAATGCTATTCAACTAAAAAAATGGTGAAAAAAATAGTAAACTATTTTTTCTTTTTTTTTTTAATGAGCAAACCTCTACTTGGGCGTAACCGTGGGAGCAACCTTACCAGTCAGGAGGGGTCTAGAAGGCAGGAAGCAGGATGTGTTTCCCTTAAGTCAAATTTGAGCTATAGTCTAGACCTCAGTCCCACAAGGAAATTTAATAAATCCTTGGGCGGCTAATATTAATAGTATATGACGAAACCATATTTGGATTCTAACCCAGGACCTAATACATGTCAAACCACATGGGAGTAACCCAAGGACCATAATCTAAAGTTTCGATTGACTTGAAACATGACAATTCGTATGTTGATTAGAGTGTGATAGTTAATCTATTTTTTAGTATTTAACAATGTGAGATGATATAAAATGCTTTGGTGCATACCTGGTATATCAAGAATTCTATATAAGAATGTGGGATCAATTCAAAGTGATTGGTGCATATATGTTTGTGATTTTGTTATTTTGGACATAATGTTGCTATGGTGGTTGCTTGTAACAGGCAATACAAAGTGCTATGGCAGAAAACTGGAATAGAATGTTTATCATATGCATGTTATCACGTGGTGGAAATAATAATTGTTATTGTATTGGTGGGAATGGATTGATTTGTCTGTAATATGCTTGTCACAACCAAAACAGACATGGCCTCTGATACAAGAGGTGCTCATTTAGATTATCTATTAAATTAAATGTATGATAGATGTTAACAACTTCTAACATTCTGTTTTCTCAGTTATTTGAATTGTGGTAAATGTCTATTGTAAAATATTTTTTGCATCTGAAAAGGTATGTACTGAATAGGTGATTATGGGGCATTTTTTATGCCCTCCAAAGATCAAGTCAATTGTATGCATATATTTTTTTAGATTTAATGTTATTTTCATCTATAAGGGTCATACTTCTGGACTCAGTACTGACATAACCAGGATAGATGGTAGCTTAATTTATATTTAATAATTTTTCATATGCTGATACTTTTCTTATTTAGATTACTTACAGAAGACCCTGATCAGAGACTGGGAGCCAGAGGAGCATCGGAGGTGATCTTGGCTCTTAATGCTCCTGTCCATTAATTATTTTTTCATGTTCCCATGATACATTAGATGTTGAACTAATAAAATTGGATCCTATGATCCAGGTGAAGCAACATGTATTCTTCAAAAATATCAACTGGGACACACTTGCCAGGCAGAAGGTGCGATTGTCTGATACTTAAAATCATAAAGATGTAGATGGAATATTTCTAGATGTTTTACCTGATCCCTGTGATGGGAACACATTATACAGGTCCAGGGTTTAACCGGGTTAAAGATCTTGCATTTACACGATCTCCGGGACTTGTCATAAAAAAAATATTTCTAGATGTTTTGGATGGATGGACTGCCCTATTAAATTCTCTCTTTTACAGGCTGCATTTGTTCCCTCTTCAGAGAGTGCGCTAGATACCAGTTACTTCACAAGTCGCTACACATGGAATCCTTCAGATTACCATGCATATCCTGCCAGTGAAGAGGATTCCAGTGATGATGACAGCATAAGTGGCAGCAGTAGTTGCTTAAGCCATCGCCAGGATGAAGTGGTATTGCATTTTAAAACCTCTACGAATTTGACATAATAATGATTAGAACTTTCCAATTTGTCATGCTTACATGGGATTTGTTGGGTTGCTTTGCTCTTGGGCAACATTGATAAACAGGGAGATGAATGTGTGGGTCTTACTGAATTTGAGTCTGGCTCTTCTGTCAATTACTCCTTCAGTAATTTCTCATTCAAGGTAAATTTCATCTGTATGCTGATGTGAAGTTAAAGCCTGAGCATGAATATGAATAACCTTACCATTCTAAAGCTTTTTGGAATGACTGCTTAGAAAACTTGTGTGGGTAAGAGTGACTTTCCATGTTTGGTAAATTGGCCTTGCATGAACGTGGTTGATATTAAATTGTGGTGATTCTGGGTTAACTTATTTCTCTTCCCCCCGATGTGTCTTCATGCCTTAGTCACCGCTTTTATGTTTTCCATTGTCACAGAATATTGTCATGCTGCTTATGGATTTAATTTTGTATTTCATGTTTTTATTCAGAATCTATCCCAGCTGGCATCAATCAACTATGATCTCCTATCTAAGGGTTTCAAGGACGAGCACCCAACAAACCCTAACGCATGACTTTCCTGCCAGTCGAAAGCCAGGAATGGGTTTTTGGATTTGGTCGAGTTGGCATATTTGTGGGGCTTAATCACGGTGTTATTGTACACCCTGTACATGTATGATCTCAAAACTTGTGTGATTTTCATCTCATGTTAAGTATGTATTATGCTGTTTTGTAATTTGATCAATGTTTTCTATTTGCAGAAATAGAAGAGAACGTAAGAGGCTAAACTGGTTCGGGATGCTCTTAAAGAGTTAACAGGTCTCATCTTTGGAGTTTCAATATTAGAGTTGAGCTGTTTTGTTTGATTTTGCGAACCTTTGCCCCTAATACCCCATTGTTGGTTGCAGTCTTGTCTGGTCTTATTAAGTTGGTTCTTTTTTCTCCATAGCAATTAGAACACTCCTGTATGTACAGTTGACCATTCAGTTTATGAAATTTTCGTTTTCTTTAGCTTTTGTGCAGTGCGTCCTAGGCTTTGTTGCAGGTACGGGTACCAAGACTGAAAGGGGTAGAAAAGAGTGGTTCTTGATTATGCACATTTTACTGGCTTAATTCCAAAACAAGGAAAAATATTAAATCAAGCTCATGATGAGATAATCTTGAAAAGAGATTTCCATCAATGAAAAATTCTATTATAAACCAGTGTGTAGAGCACATAGTAGTGCGTATATGTTATAATTTGATTTTGAAATATAATTTTTAAAACTTGAATTTTATAAATTAAATCTTCCATCGGGAGCGATTATTCAAATCATTAGTTATAGCAAAGAAATAAGCTTTCTACTTGTACTCAATATGGATTGACTGTAATAAAATTATCTTGGGTCATTGACCAATATCAATACCCGAAGATTCGAGTAAGTTTTGAAGTGTAGCTAAAATTATATATTAAAAAAAAGAAGTGTTTCTAAGATTAAAGAGTAATTTAGTCAAACTCGTGACCCATAGTGTCTCCTTAAAATGGGCTGCAAAGTTGGAATTAGAACCGAAAATTAGTCAATCAGATGACTTGCTATGAATAATCTTAACAGGGGTACAACTCAAACGATTATAGTTTCCTAATGTTCATTTGATTGTTGCCAAAACTGGGGTAGAACTCAATCGATTATAATGCCCCAAATTTATAAATCTAAATAGGAAGGAAGTTCTTGTGATTTATAATGATCCCAAATAAGTTTTATGGTATCAAAGTTTGCCCAATAAATCAAGTTGTACAAAGCACTTAGGCCTGTTTAGATAGCGAGATGAGATAAGATGGTTTTAGTTGAAAGTTAGATAAAATATTGTTAGAATATTATTTTTTAATATTATTATTGTTTTAAAATTTGAAAAAGTTGAATTGTTTATTATATTCGTATGAAATTTTGAAAAAAATTATAATGATGAGATGAAATAAGATGAAATTATTTCTATATTTAAACGGAATCTAATGCAACATAGACTTTGCAAAGACATAATGAATTTGAGTGGATAATTTAGGATAGAATGAATGAGAAATGATAAAGGTCCATTGACTGTCAAGTTTAATATCAATTTCTTACAAGTATTTAAAATTATTAAAAATATAATATAAATAATAAAATCTATTTCAAATTTTTTAAATAAGTAAAGATTTTATAAAAATAAATATTTTAACGTTAAAAATAAAAAAATAGATAGGGGAAACGGAGGGGGCGATTGCATTGATTCTTAACGAATGAAGTAATAAATGCACAACTGGAAAAGGTTGTTTTTGTAGCTCTGAAACAGTAACCCGTCATGAAGGGTGGCGCATGAGACTCATACCCCATGAGCTCCACGGCACTTGTGGAATCAAGCCATGATTGAACAAGGAATTTGATGGTGGGGCCTATGTAAGCAATGATGAATGGACGGTGGTAGGTCTGACTTTCAACATCTCAGAGAGGGAGAGAGAGTTTGAGAGAGAGAGAGGGAAAAAGCTTCATCCTGCTAGAACCAAATGGTCGGAACACAAGAGGATGTGCTTTTTTAATTGAACTGCCCTATATTTTGTTGATTAATTTCAATTCCTCAAAATGTATGGTTTTTCTTCCAAGCATTTTGTGGTGAATAATGTTAGTATATTTTCTCATTTTAATTGTATATATATTTAATTTTTTTTATTTATTGATTAAGAAAGTGACTATTAATATATTAATATTTTTTATTTTTTAAAAATGTTTAAATATGTTTAAAAATGTGAAAAGTAAAAATAAAAATAAAAAAATTTTACCTTGGCAGCACGCCCAACGATAACTACTGAGCGGCAACCTAGCATCACTCTTTTATGGTAGAGAATAACATATATATGCATGTGTGTGTGTTTCTGTATTGATAATAATTTACTTATGTAATGAACTGATTTCAACTCACAACTTCATTTTTTATTCCATTCTTAAATAAAGAGAAAAAAAAATGCCATTTGAGTTAGAAGTCATAAGACAAGCCTATCAGAATTTGACAATTGGACATTTCATCTATAGTTCTATAGCACCAAGAATCCAAGTTATCAGTTTAATAATAATTTGAGTTATGCTTTATGGGTCATCCTATATTATAAATGAAACTCTCTCTCTCTCTCTCTCTCTCTCTCTCTCTCTATGGCCTCATCTTCAGGGATCTGATTTTATTTTCAATGATCATAATTTCCCTTTTATGATATAATTATTCTAATTTTCAGGGGGAAATTTGGAAAATTAAAAAAGAAAAGTATTATAAATTTAGAGGGATGAATTATAGATGATATGATAATGTAAAGCAAAGAGTATATCTCAAAGAAAAAAAAAAAAAAAGTGAAAAACCAAAGCATCCAAAGCTTTAAATGAAATGTGAAAGAATTTGCAACCTGTAAATTACCAACTCTTGTCTGGCTTTGTATAAGATAAACCACCAAACTAATGAATGCCCTCCATATTGTAACAAAGTTTGCTACACCTACTCAGATGCTTCCAACTAAAGAATTAAATATTGCCCACAATGCCTATTTTATTAGAAAGAATGGTCGCCCCCCCCCATGTTGTCATTGACAGCTATAGTACATGCAATAGCTTCCAAGAAGAAAAAGGAACAATTTAAAAAGAAATAATATTTACAGTCTTAAAATGTATAAGTTATACGCATTTCATTTAAAAAATAGATAAATATAAATTTTATATAAAAAAATTAATTTTTTTAATAATAAATTCAACTCTTTTTTAAAAAAAATACGTGAAATTTACTGATCTTAAAATTATATCGACATTACTCAGAGCTAAATTGAAAAATTCACATGGCATTGCTAAAGCCTGTATGCCTTGTCTTCAGCTGCAACAGGGACTGGACTTCTAGTAGTAGTAGTGGGTTCTTGTTCCATTGGAAAATGAGACTGGAGAGTTTCCAAATTTTGTATTTATGTTATGAATGTTTTTGTACTCATCTTACTGCAGAGCCGTCTTGGATTCTGCAGCAGAGTAAATGGCAGTATGACAGCAATAGCAAATAGACAAAGCTAACCCCATATTGCCTTAGCGGAAGGTATCCTTGGTTTTGTTGTTTTCCTTTTATTGTCAAAACCTCTCCTAAGAGATAAGAAATTCGTAGGCTTTGGATGCTGAAGAAAAATATAACCATCACCTAAGAGAGTAGGACCCCAAGAAAATATCAGACTGCATGCTTACTTTTACAGCTGATCGTCCATTTATTTACATGCATGTATTCGTCTGGTCCACCATAAAACGATCATCATCTTCTTCTTTACTAATTCTTCCGCATACAGCTTTTGACCTTTCAACGACAGTATCATTTAACTCCCATTCTTCATTCATTGTTTCGAAAATAAATTAGGGATGTAAAAAGGGATGAAGAATTCTAAATAAAAATCTCAATATTACAAGTGAAAAGAAAATTAAAAGAAAGAGAAAAAGAAATCGATCAACGATTTCGATCCATATTCCTTGATCAAGCCAATGAAGAGGTCGTCATAATAGATTGTTATAAGAATAATGCTTGTATCTATGTTCTATCATATTGCCTCCTTATTTTAACCATTTATATATTTAAATTTTTTTAAATTTATTTTTCTACATACTGATTAAAAAAATTACTATTAGTATATAGATATTTAAAAAAATATATATTTAAAGATATTAAAAAAATATGAAAAAGATAAATAAAAAATAAAAAAGATAAATTTTACCTAAGCAGGCTGTCTCTACTAGGCGGCAATCTAACATCACTTTTCTTATAATACATCAAGTGTATTGATAAGCTATAGCCGAAACTCACAGCCTATAAAGGGGCACTTTCAATGAACCATCTAATTCTACCACCTCTTAATTCACATTTAGAGAAACCAAGAACATAGTCGTATGGCTACCCAAAAAAAAATCATTTTGTTGGGACAAAAATACCAAAAAAAAAAAAAAAGAGAAAAGATTTACTAATTTTTATGTAACTTTTATAAAAAAATAAACATAAATATTTACAAAAAGAAATATATTTTATGTAATTGACTAATTGACCCTATGAAAAAACTCGTAAAAAATTAAATTTTAACTTAGAATTTTGAAAATTTTGGAAAGGTTCCGCCCTACCGGAGCATGTGACTCATGCCAGTAGGGTGGGTTAGGATAGAATGGAACACATCTAAAAGATTCTAGGATAAGGAATCTAGTGTTGCAAAATGGACATTTTCCAATCTAGAGAAAAAGAAAACAACAAAGACAAGAATATAAGGTTATAACGATTGTAATTGGCTTGTCCAAAATCATGTCCACTTGAAAAACTCTCTCTAAAACTCTCTCTCTTCTCTCTAAAACTTCATTCACAGATCTGGCTAGAGGGGTGGGAGCTTCGGCTCCCTTCCCCTCCCTCCCTCCCTTCTCTTTTATGTAGTATTTTATTTTTGTGTATTTTCAGGCGAAATAAGAGAGAATCGTAGATCTGGTTCTTCCCGCTACCCACAGGCCAGCACGTGCCCCGCCATGGTGTTGCCCAGCTGCCGATCTTCAAGACCGCCGAATGCGGCACCAAACGGAGCAGGGAGTAGCCCGCACGTGGGGGTCAAAGTTCCGGCATCGTTCGACGCATGGCATTCACGCACCACCGGGAGCCCTTTGCCAACGCCACGCGCGGCGTTTCTGAAGTCTGTGAGTCCGGGATCTCCAAAGTCGACTGTCGGTTCTCTTCCCAGAGTAGCACGTGTACTGCACGCGCCACAACAGCCTCTGTGCACTGCTTTTTCCTTTTTGTGCAGTGTTTTCTTTGTAGTTTTTTTTGTGTAATGTAATTTCTAGGTAGATAAAAATCCAAAAAAGTAGTACCTTCGGATTTTGGTCCGAATGGAGTTGTAGTCTCCTCTCCGTGTTGACGAGTTTTGGTGGGATTTGGTATACCTTACCCTGCTTAATAGGGGTATGGGGCTTTGTAACCTCTGTCGTGGACAGAGGTAGTAGTTTCTCTAAGACCTAGATCATCAGAGATTTACCGTCTGGACTAAACTATGTCAGTCACGAAAGTGTATTGAAAAGTTACTAACGATTGTAATTGGCTTATTTTTCAAGTCAATTTTGTAAGTCTTCTCTTAATGAAGGGTAATATCCATTTTATCAAAAAAAAATAGAGAATGGTGGAGGGAGACTAGAGGGATGGAAACAGTCCGAAAAATGTTATCCATCAGTTACTATTTATTTTCATACTCCACGCCTATAATTTTTTTAAAATGTGAGTATTTTTCATAAAATGTAAATGTGTGAGGTGATGAATAGAAACTGATGAGAAAAATTTTTATTTCTCTAATTCCTTGTCAGAATGAACATAAGAGTATCTGATTCTACTGCACCATGGCACAATACTCAATACATACATTCCTGGCAAAAGTTATATATATATATATATATATATATGGGGCGGCTGCTATGCCATCTTATTTTGACCGCTGGGCATACCGCCCAGTGTAATTTTTTTTTTTTTTTTTCACATTTTTTTAACATATTTAAATATATTTAAAAAATAAAAAAAAAATACACCAATACACTTAAAATCACTTCCTTAACCATTAAGTAAAAAAAAATAAAATAAAAAATTAAATTTTGACTAGGTGTCAAATAGAAGTATCAAATTAGGGAAGCAAAGTAGACTTTCTCATATATATATATATATATACTGTAACAACACAGCCCCTGAGCATCAATACATCGGTAGGATTTGCATCTGGATCTAAGCTTATGCTACAAAGAAATAGTTTTGGACGATTGAATCACATGAAGAGACGTCACAACCAGAACCAACCAATAAAAGCAACTACAACATCTCAACTTCAGAGAGCTATAAAAGTTGCACCAAAAAGCCAAAGCAAAAGTAAAAGCAAAAAAAGTAATAATTACAACCACCATTATCCAACAATAACTAATGTAAGAGATATCCACCCCAAAGTATTAATGAAAAAAGGGAAAAAAAAAATAATACATGCAAGTACAATGGGAAATGGGAGAAGTAAAAAAAAAAAATTAAAAAGGAAATTAAAATAAACTTGACAGTTGGTCCTAAGGAAAGAAGATGAGGCCCGGATTAAACATACAACCAAAACACAAAAATTAACACGCAATATATGGGCATAACAAAGAAGTGAAGAGCCTTCTACAATCCATTAGGAAGGATGGTGGCATGCACTGAAGAACTCACTGAGAAAGTCACATGATCTGAATCATTTTATGTGATCGAATTCTGGGTTGTGATTGTCTCGCAAGCTAGAACGACGTAGCTCATCAATCCGCTTTGCCACTACATACATTGAAGGGCGTTTATCAGGATATTGGGCAGCACAATCTACTGCAAGCTGCAAGAGTTGAACCATCTCCTCCTCGACATTCTGGTACCGGAGGAGCTCAAGATCAAAGACCTCAGAAGTCCACTCTTCTCTAACAATGGACTGCACCCATCTGGGAAGGTCGACCCCTTCCTCGTTCAAAAGGGCATGAGTGGGCGCTTTCCCAGTTAGCAGTTCCAAGAGCAATACACCGAAACTATAGACGTCTGCCTTCTGGGATACCTTCCGAGGGTCAGTGACCTCAGGGGCTCGGTAGCCAGCAACTCGGTTCGGAGTGGAGGAGGGACCGACAAGGTGTGCTAAGCCAAAATCAGAAACTCGGGCATCATAGGAATTGGTGAGGAGGATGTTGGATGATTTTATGTTTCCATGAGAGACACTGGGGCCTTGAGAGTGAAGATATTCAATGCCACGAGCCGCTCCAAGGGCAATGGCAGACCTAATATCCCAATTCAATGGAGTTCTACCTGCTCCTTTGTTTCCTGTATTTAAAAATATGAGACTTAGGGTAGTAAAGATAAAACTGATGAGGTGTTGAAGTGTTTTTTATTAGGACCTCTACTCCTGCAAATGATGTCACTCTTTGATGCATCACTAAAACATTATTGCTGAACGTGACCAAATGAAGCCTAACAATAATTTCATAATGTAGCCATTCCTTAGCTACAGAAGTCTATGCAGACACCACAATGGTGTGATCAATGCAAACCATATGAGTATATAACTCCATCTATGAAGATAATAAATTATCAATCAACAGGTTCAAGAAAATAATCGCTGATTGCATTGAATTTGTCAATACCCCATCAATACGCCCCAGCCACCAAGTTGGCAACATCAAAGTTAAGCAAACACAACAGCACAATCAATATTGGATGAAATAACCACCAAATAGTCCGCTTGGAGATGCAAAACAGTTGAAATTCGTAATAAAATCCTCGAGACAATTCCGATCAAAAAACAATTCCTCAGACAATTCAAGCAAACAAAAGGATTAATAGAGTCTAATTCCCGTTCCCTTCTTTTATCTAACATAAAGATGATTTTCCTCAAATTTGGTATACTAAAGCAGAGATTATTAAAAAGGTGGGAAAAAGGAATCGTCTTGTAAAATTATAGATCATAACAAATCATGACAAATAATCACCAAAACCAATAAACAAAAAAGGCTCACCATGCAAGAGCGCAGACAAGCTTCCCATGGTCATGTAATCATGCACAAGCAGCTTCTCATCCCTGCTATAATAGTAAGCCCTGAGAGGGACCAAATTCTCATGATCCATTGCTCCCACTGCCTCAATCTTCTCCCTGAACTCCCTCTCCGAAATTGTCACATCCTTCAACCTCTTCACCGCCACCACCGTCCCCATCTCCAAAACCGCCTTGTACGCCGTCCCGAAAGTCCCCTTCCCCAAAACCTCCGCCGACGCCCTCAACAAATCCTCCAAATCAAACACCCTCGCCGCATTCCCAAAAAATACTAACTTCTTAGCCCCTACGCCACCACTGTTTGCTTCTGCCTTCCCATTGCCAGTCATCGCCGCCGCCGCAGCTGCTGCCACCGAGTACCCATTTCCATACTCGCCGTTCTCGACATCCCCTTCTGGTTTCTCGCCCGGAATCTCCACCTCCGGATGCTTCACTGTCGCAATGTCGACCGCGCTCGTCTTCTTGTTGCTACTCTTCTTCCGGCACAACACCAAGAAGATTACAAGGATAAGCAGGAAAGCCAAAACAGATCCAATCACAATACCCGCAATTGCACCGCCAGACAACTTCTTTCCGCCATTGTTTTTGTTGTTTTCGCCCGGAAGGGTCACATTTGTAGAACACGTTTCAAAGGGAAGCCCACAGAGTGAATTCCCCAGAAACGAGTCCACCTGAAAAGACTGCAGTTTCTCAGGGACTGGCCCATTGAGCAAATTGTTGGACACATTGAACTGTTCAAGCTTTGGGATGTCTAACTCAGGCGGAATCAGCCCCGTGAGTTGGTTGTTCTCGAGGAACAACGTTTTCAACCTTGTCAGATTGTTGAAACCCGGAGAGATCCCACCAGAAAAATTGTTGGAAGCAAGGTTGAGCCGAACGAGGTCCCGAAGAGTGAACAAGAAGTCGGGGATTTCACCGGAAAGAAGGTTACCTTGCAAGTAGAGGTTGCGAAGGTTCACACAGGAAGCGAGATCAGAAGGTAGTTGACCCGTAAGAGCGTTGAGTCGCAGACTGAGAGTGCGCAGTCGGGTCAAGTTGCCAAAAATGCCAGAGGGGAGTTGGCCCGAGAGGGCCACTCCGGGGAGACGGAGCACAGTGACGCGGTTGTCCTCGCATTTGACTCCAGCCCAATCGCACGGGCTCTGCTCGGTAGCATTCCAGAAAAGGGTTCGACCACCGACTGCAGACCGGAGTGCCAAGAGTGAAGATCGGTCCGAACCCAGATCTGGTCTTGCCAAGGGGAACAAAATGAGAAAGGCGAAAAGCAAAATGGGAAGCGTTTGAGTCAGCATTTAATTACACGGGGGGGTTCTCTCGCGGAGAAAACCCAGATTCTCAAAAGGGAAGACAAGAAAGGGAATGGGTCTGTAGATTCTGAAGTTCTGGTTCAATTTGTAGGCATTGGTGTGGTTTTTAGGGACTAGTGAGTGAGTTGGGCAAGCTTCATTTTTTTCTCTATGCCGAGAAGATAGAAAGAGATACAGAGAAGACGGGAGGAAGGAAGACAGGCTGTGTGGCTAAAGTGTTTAGGCTCAAATTTACAACATAAAAAAGTTAAAAACAATGATAAAAAGGAAGTAATCCGGGAGAGAGAAACCCTAGAGCCTGTGTTTTGTGTTGCGTAGTCAACTGTGGTTCCCTGTTTTTCTTGTCCTTTCTCTTCTTCTTTTTTTCTTTTCCATTATCCATCTCTTTTCACTGGTTTTTGTTTTTTGTTTTTGTTTTTGTTTTTATTTTTGTGTTTTTTTGCTTTGCTTTCTATAAAATACAAAATTTTGAGAATCCTACGTCCCAGCCATTATGTGTACAAAGAAAATGAAAGATATATTTTTAAACTAAAAAGTAATTCTATTTTTCAACCAGCCTTGTATTCTTCTCCTTGAGTAGATGAAGAATTTTATACATCAATTATTATTTATTTTTACATCTTATATCTATAGTTTTTTTTATAAGATGTAAAAATATTTTTTATAAGATGTGGAGTTTTTTTTATAGAGTGTGAATCAATGAATATTGATTGATGAGAAAAAAATTTCATCACAAAAAATTACCTTTTTTAAGACTTTAATTTTTTAGTTTTCTCTTTTCCATGGTATTTTTTAAAAAATATTTCATTTCTTTCCTTGAGAAAAACACAAATTTGAGTTATGGGTTTTTATGTTTGTGAGGTAGGGAATAATATTAGATAAAAATGTGTTTATTGTTTTAGAAATAATCTCGTATAACATACGCTGTTTTTATATTGAGATGAATTGGATTATAAATAATAATATTTTAGATATCCTATTAAGATGTATTTAATTTTTTAAAATTAAAATGTGTTTAACTTTTTAGGTTAAAATATATGAAGTATATTTAGATGAATTTAACTTTTTATATAAAATTAAAAAAAATAATAAATTCTATCCATAATTAATTTAAAACGAGTTGAGATGAAATCAAATACAACCTTAGATGAAAATGAAAATATTTATTAGTTTTTTTGTCCACCAGCACGTGGCAATCAATGAGGCTGTTATGTAACAAGTTTTTAAAAAAATTGCAAACTGAAATTTTATAATTTATAATTATAAATTATAATTATAAATTGTTAAAAAGCGGGATATTTTATAGTTTTTTCTTTAAACTATAAATTGTTAAAAAACAGGGGTCGCTGCTTGGTGACTTGGCACCTTCCACAAGGATAGTTGATTGTACAAGATTATTGGACATGTTTTTTTTTTTTCCTTAAATTCAACTCAATTTATTTATTAAATAAATTATTGGTGAATATAATGTTATGATCAGTTATTAACTACATACTTTATATAAAATTCGAACCATATAAACTCTAATAAATTCGAATTCATACATGTTATTTTTCATCGTAATATTTTAAAGTTTGTAATGACAATATCTTATATATTTAAAAAAAAAAGTTATATTTTTAAATTTTATGTGCGTTATTTGGATCTTTATAAATATAGTCATTGATATATGTATATAGAAATTATATAAAAATATTCTCAAAATTTCAAAATCTATTTTTTATAAAGTTCGAACTCGCTTGAAGAATAAATGAATGTTCGTGAACATAAAATATAACTCAAAAATATAACTCGAACACGACTCGTTTACAAGCATATTTGGTTCAATGGTGGCAAAGTTTCAGCCATATGACGGTTGCTCTCTTTTTTATAAAGAATTTATTTGAATAAAAAATAATTTTTTATTACACAATTTTTGTTTACTAAGAAAAGGTTTTAATAATGAGTTAAGATAAGATGAAAGTTAAAATTTGAATAGAATATTGTTAGAATATTTTTTTAATATTATTATTGTTTTGAAATTTGAAAAAAATGAATTATTTATTAAATTTTATATGCAAATTTGAAAAAACTATAATGATTAGACGGATAAGTTGAAATGCGTTAAAATGATTTTTATATTCAAACCTAATTGATTGGCTGATTTGATTACACAAAATCAAATTATCTTATCTCATATAATCATTAAAACTTTTTCAAACTTTCACACAAAATATAATAAACAGTTTAACATTTTTTTAATCTCAAAATAAAAATTATATTATAATAATATTTTATTCAATTTTTAACAAAACTTCTTATCTCATTTCATCTCATTTGAACTATATAATCAAATAAATCCCATCTCATCTTATCTACATAACTAAACGAGACAAAAAGAGGTGCTGCAGTGCAATCTTAACGAAGCATATGGAACATAAATTTTTTAGAAATTTGAAAATATAATGTATGAATTTTTCCAAAGAGCAAACATTTATCCAACCTTCTTCGGTCTGGGCTTCAAACTTATTGGCTCTCTCTTCATATTTTTACAAAATGAGAAAAAAAAATGATTATGTATTTTCTCTTGTCTAAAGACTTTTTTCCCCTTTAGAGAAATGCTTGGTTTACAAACATGTTTTATAAAAATTGAGTCATAAATTAACGTGACTTGTTGTAAATAGACAACAAGCGAATGTGAATTTTAATTTTTATGAAATTTATCATTAATTTTTTATTATCTTCTTCTTAAGTATCATGTTCTTCGTTGTCATTCTCTTATCATCTCGTTACGTGGTATAAATATAATGTTTTCATGCTAAATAGTATTTCATTTTAGCAACGTGAAGAGAAATGATTTATACAAGTTTTAAATAGATAAATTATACGCAAATTCTTGTAAAAAAATAAATCATACTTTAAAAAAAATTCTTTATTAGTAGAATCTATTTTTTTATAAAAAATTTACACGAAACTTATCTATTAAAGACTTATACGTAACATTACTCACAACTTAAACTTGTGTACCAGATGAATTATGTATCAAACCGTTGCAAATGTAGGAACCATCCTGATCCTGCTATTTCCAGTACAAGCTCATTTCAATATGACTCAATAATTGATGTTTGGTGGAGATAAGGTAGAAAAAAAACTTCCTTCTATTTTGTCTTTTGGGAATAGGTTTCCCAATGAATAGTAGTACTTTTTTCTCGTCTCTATTAACATTTCTGTTCTTTCTTGCAGTACTAATATCTACAGCCATCACATTTTCTGATTGTCACAAACATATATATTAATGGTGAGAAGTTCCAACTTTCCTTCATCACTTATTATTAAGTTTTTGATAATTATAAAAATAATCAAAATGTCAATGTTTTTATATTGAGTAATTCAAGTCTCGTGTATTCATTTTAAAAAAAATTGAGATTCATCATTAAAAATGTTTTTTTCCATAAATTTTAAATTTATTCACTTTTTTTAAAAAGAATATACGAGCATGTACATTCTAGAACTGCTAAAACCATTTCTCTCTTTTATATTTCTATAAATTTGAATCATAATTTTTTAAAATTAAAAAAAAATGATAGGATTACTACTCTCTTATTACTTATTTACTATTTTTTTTGTATTTAATTTTTAAAATTTTTTTTTATTTTACTTGATGGTTAAGAAAGTGACTATTAGTAAAATTATATATATTTTTTAATTTTTTTCTTAATAATTAAAGATGTTAAAAAAAATAAAATGATAAAAAATGATAAAAAATTTAATACACTATAAATAATAAATAGATATTAATAAAATAATAACTCTATCACTACTTTTTTTTTTTTTTTTTGAAGTCTGAGTCGGTAGCAGTTCGTGGTGGGAGTCAGGTTGTTTCAATCATACACTAGTATGTTGAGGTAGGACCCTCACAAACCAATTTTATGATAATGATTAGGGACATATTTGATATGAAATAACAAACATCAACTTGAAGCTTAGCAGGTATAAGGCATTTTTTCGATTCAAAAACTATTTTAATTTATTTCATCTCATTTTATTTAATTATTATAATTTTTTAATATTTTAAATAAAATATAATAAATAATTTAAATTTTTAAATATTAAAATAAAAATTATATTAAAAAATTATATTATAACAATATTTTATTTAACTTTCAATTCAATTTACCGTCAAAACCTCGCTAAGAATGCATGTTTAGGAGGATTTTAGATCAAAGTTTATGCAGTACAATGATGAGAGATATGGGGCAGAAAGTAATTGATTTTCCAGCCAAACTTGGGGTTTTAACATCTTAATTAGGTGAGAATCTTAGAACACTTTCTTAAGGGAATCAAGGTGTAAAGCTTGTCAACCACTTTAACAATGACAGATCGATATATACTAGCTGTTCCAAGCTTGCCTTAGCCTCCTTGTGATTAATGTTTGTAAATAGCTATGGCTCAAAGTTTCAGTACTTTCTACAGTTTGGAGAAAAATAAACAAAACAAACAAATCTCACTGTATTTGATATTATTTATGAGCAAAATTATATATAGTATTTAAAATAAATTAATTATATTTTTATGATCTAAAAATATTATAATTTTTTAAAGGTCGTGTGTCAAAATTAAGATGTTTAGGAAATTATTGAGGTACTCACACTAATAAGAGCATTCTCATTAGATTGATCAAATGCATATTCAAATTTTAGCTAATATCACATGAATTTACATTTGCCTATTTTATTTAAATTAAATCTTCACATTGGATTATCTATTTACTCTTTATATAATAATAAAATATTATTATTTTAATAATCAATTAATTAATTTTATTTTTATCACATTTTGTAGTTCTATCAATTAAATGTTAATAATAATTATATTGTAAATGTTAATTATATTCTAATTAATTTAATTTGTTTGCTTGGAGTGATAAACTAATATTTTAATGTTTGATGAAGTAATTGTAGTTAGCTATATTTGGTGAAGCACTGTAGCTAAAATCCAAATTGTTATATAGATGCTCAATCCAATATGAGGTTTTTTTGATATGAATGATCTAAATTTTAATCATCTTTCAACTTTAGTCAAACTAATGAAGATGCTCTGTGTGATGTCAAAAAAAAAAAAAAAATCTTTCTACTTGCAAGATGGTATAAAAGACACACATCAACGCCATTTTTGTGGTAAAATTTAATTTGTAAGATTTAAATTTTCAAATCTTTTCTACAAATTAAACTTTTTTATGTCGATAATATCGATGACGTGTCCCACGCCAATTTATAAATAGATTACTTAATAGTAGAGGGAAATCATGTCATTATACAACGATAAATGCACTAATTAGGTCACAAACATGCTGGCATTAATTTCCCTTTTTTGCATCCGAAAATGGAGACATGAAGAAATATTCCTCCACTTTTGTTAAAAATGGAGAAGATATTTAAAACTTTAATGGACTAATAGCCGATCTATTCCTAATTTGGTCATCCACCGGGACCTACCTGATTTAATCTTGTTACTCCTCTCAACTGCTAACTGTTTACTTAAGTACTTCAATTTCTTGAACAGTTTTTTTCTTTCTTTCTAATTAAAGTTTCTTTGCTTCAGATAGTAGGATTGGATTGTGAATTAAGATGAGATGAATTAAGATAAAAATTAAAAATTAAATAAAATATTATTAGAATATTATTTTTTAATATTGTTATTATTTTGAGATTTAAGAAATTTGAATTGTTTATTGTATTTTATGTAAAAATTTAAAAAAATTGTAATGATTTGATGAGAAGAGATGAGATGAATTAAAAAACTTTTTGTATCATAACCTCTCCTTGAGTCATGCAAACTTGACACGAAGCACCATTAATTACCTCGTTTGTTTTCATAACCATTCTCCTCTCATCTAATTATTATAACTTTTTTAAATTCTCATATAAAATAAAATAAATAATTTAAAATTTTCAAATCACAAAATATAAAAAATATTAAAAAATATATTCTAACAATATTTTATTAAACTTTTAACTTTTATCTTAATTCATCTCATCTCATTTGTAAAAACAAACGAGAAAGTAGACTTCCCAATAAAATTTCTTCAAATACTATAGAAACTCAAATCAAAAAAGAAAAAAAAATGAAAAATAGAGGCAAATGAATGCTCTAGTTCAATATTTCCTTAGTCAATTAATGGCTCGATTGGAAATATCTCATAAGTTTGTGAATAGTATTGAAATAGTCTGTAAATAGTTGTGAAATGATTTGAGTTAAGATATTTTCAAATGAAAACGAAAAAGTTGAATAAAAATATTATAAAGTTAAAAATTGTTTCAATATAATTTTAAATATTATTTTTATTTTAAAATTTAAAAAAGTTATATTGATTTTTTTTATTTTAAAATTTGTAAAAATTGTAATGATTAAATGAAAATATTGAAGATTTAACAATCTAGAAAGCTGTTGATTCTGCCATCTAGAAAGTTATGGAACACTTCAAATTGTTTGAAACATCGAGATATTGTTGAGTAGTTCAACAATCTTTACCATGGATAGAGTAAATTGACTATAGTTTTGGTAATTTTATTGCTATAATAAAAAAATTTCTTTTCTTGCACCCTTCCTATTGTAATTAGTAATGCTACAAAATCAAGGTTAGTTGGGAATTGGTTCTTGGATTAAACAGTGTAACAAATAAGGATGGACCTCTGCTCCACAGCATAATCATAGGGTACTAGGCAAAGGATATTTTAGAAGAAAAGAAAGCCATAAAAGTTGACTTGCACTTCAACACTAATACAAATTGTAGGTCTAATTTGTACATCATACTTTAAAAAAACTGACAGACAGATCAGTGACTAAAATGCTGAAAGTTATGGTTAGCTGGAGGTTGTTGCCTTTAAAGCACATTATTCCTGTTACTTTTGAAAGCATTGTTTTCAGAGATAAGATAAAATGAAATGAGTTAAAATTAAATTAAAATGTTGAATAAAATATTATTAAAATATTTTTTTTAATATTTTTTTATTTTAAAATTTAGAAAAGTTGAATTACTTATTTTATTTTTATGAAAATTTAAAAAAATTATAATAATGAGATGAGAGGTTTTCAAAATTTTTAAAATTTTAAGTTTTAATCTTAAAAACAAAGCAAGCATTTTTATTTAAATAATTAAAAAAACTTGTTTTTCTTACTGCCTACAAAATGAGTTAGAGGGAGAGAGGAACATTCAATTAGAGTATGGTTTTCTTTTCCTTTCTCTGTACTTTTATTTTATTTTTGAAAAAGAATTATGTTGTATTTGTTAAGAATATAGTTCAACTAATTAATACTCTATTTGGATAGTGAGATGAGATGAGATGATTTTAGATAAAAGTTAGAATATTATTTTTTAATATTATTATTGTTTTAGGATTTGAAAAATTGAATTGTTTATTATATTATATTAGAAATTTAGAAAAGTTGTAATGATGAGATGAAATAATTTATGTATCCAAATGGGGCCTAAATCTACATCTTTTCATCCACTTAAATTTTTGGAATAAGTGAGAATTTCACATGGTATTAGAACATATGTCCTAAGTTCGAACTCTAACTCTACATTTTATCTCATTTAATTAAATATTCTAAAAAAAAATGTTAAGAATATACTACAAATAATTAAATCTACCTCTTAAACTTAAACTTTTGTGATATACTAACCCAAAAACAACTTAAACCTGTTATTTTAACCCCAAACTTCTAGTACTTTTGTAAGTTTCCTGGTTAGGAATTAGGATACTCAGAGAATTTTGAATTTTTTTTCATATTTTTATATTTTTCTTGTAGATCTTTTAAAATTTTTAAGTTTATTTCAATTTTTTGGGATTTTCAATATTTTTTTTTGTTTTAAAAATCGATCTTACATTTTCAATTTTTTAAGTCGGGTGGGTGTCATGAACTAACATGTTGGTTATGATTTGTTGACACCTGACATTTCTACTCCATTTGGCAATTCTCCATGTAAGGGTTTTTTTTTTCCTATGGGCCCACAGGGCAAGCCTATGAGGGGCTACTAGGAAGTAAGTTTAGAGAGTTCGATTGGGGCCGACGACCATCCTCTAAAAGGAGTTAGTGAGTTTCTATAGAGTGCTCAGTCCATGAACAAAACTCACCCATGATGCAACCAACTTGTGGGGAAAGCAGACGGTAGGGTTATATGAGAATCGCCACTCTGACACCTCTCCAATGACACCCTACTCTTTGGAACCTGTATAGGCAGGTAGGCAGAAAAATATGAAAAATTCTCAATCTCCTGACAGCAGACATCAAGAGGTTTAATAGGGAATGCCAATAGGATAAAGTGAGTTAGGAAGCCACGCCGTATTCAAGAATTTTGACAAATGAACAATGGAAATGAAATAAATCCCTTAAAGTCAAGGATGAGATGTCCTCACCCGAAACCTAGTATAAAAGTCAATCTCTAGGTATGAAGAACTCTCTTTGATTCCTCTAAACTTACATACAAACTATTAAGGACATATACTGACTTTAGTATTGGAGTCTCTCCACACACCACCAGGGCCCCCATTCTCCGTGTTTGCTTAAGTGTGTAGATGACAATCCAAAGACTCAAGTTTCTGAAAACTGGCTCAAAGTCGCATGAAACACGGCGTTAACACTCTAATTAACTTAAGATGGTTAGAGGAATTAAAGCATAATTTTTAAAAAAAAAATCATGATATTGTACATAAAAGTTGAAAAACCCATCGTGATATTTTACAAAATAGTGAAAACCCAAAGATAATTAGTTTTAAAAAAAATCAATCAAAAAATTTATTTAACCCTTCTCTTCCTTATCCAGAACAGAAAAATGGAACGAGGGATAAAAAAAAATATAAAAAATAAAATTAACGAGAAAGTGTACATTCTGCAACTTTTAAATTCTTGAAAAGCCATTAAATTTTCTGCTTATGAAAATGGGAAAAAGATTATTTTTATTTAATTTTGATCCGATGCTGAAAAATAAGTGAAGTAACACAAAATTGATCATAATCAATGCTTTTAAATAAGAAATAATGTAATGTGTCGGTGGGTTGAGATATTAAATTAATTATTATTAATATATATGATTTTTCGTAAATAATTTAGCATCGAATCGCATCACCATGGCACCGACAACTTCGCATGCATAAAGTTCTCTCTTTGAAAATATTAGATCCGGATATCCAAGAAAAAGCATGCCAACGACATTCACATGCACGACGGTCATCTTACTTTAATTGGTATTATTATTTTTTCACATTTATATTTCATTCGTGATGACCAAAAAAAAAAAACAGAGAAAAAAAAAATTCAAACATTCTAGCATTTGATAAAACGAAAATCAATTTTAATATGTTTGGTGCCAGTATGAAAAAAAAATATATATATTGAAATATGCATTTCAAATGTTATCATACCTCGTATAAGACGCGAGACACAAGTATAAAAATCTATAATATATAGTATTAGGCTTTTTCGACAAAACTCGATATTCAACTTCAGTACTAGATACGTGAATTTTTTTTATCATCAAGACATCCGGTCCAATCAACATCTAAATGAGCATTTATGACCTAAAAGGATATTTTTGAGTAAGAAGCCCATGAGTGAATGAAGGGCTTTCGATAACAGTCCAATGAACATTATGGGCTTGTGCGAGCTGACAAACCTTGTTAACGATAAAAGAAATATCAGGCCTCGTAAAGGAGAAATACCGAAAGACCCAACAATATTGAAAACCTTGATATCGAACTTGATATGTGGCACGTCTCTCCATGCCTGCATTTCTCTAATGATTTTGGATAATGGTAAATCACCTACTATCTTTTTATCATATTTTTACTATTTTATAATATATTTGTCATTTTTTATTATTATTTTTGAATATTTTTTTAACATCTTTAATCAGTAAAAAAAATTAAAAAAATATAAAATTTTATTAATAGTCAATTTCTTAACCATTAAATAATAATAAATAGATGATATTCCTATCATATAACAATATTGCAGTAATATGTGTCCACAAGACAAGATTGATAGCGTATATACATTGACAATTGACAAGTTGCATGCGCATGCGCATGCTTCCAACTGTACATAATCATCATGATGTGATAAATTAAATTTTAAAATTATTTTTATTGTAAAATAAATTCAATGAATCACATAAATTTATATTATTTTATAAGTTTATTAATTTTGTATAATTTTTTTATGTCGATAACAATTCTCATATTTTATATACCTAACTATTTTTTTATTCTTAAAAAGAGTGGGAAAGGGCAGACAGTATTGTAATTTTTCCCTCTTAAACGTGATCATAAGGGACGCCCACTTATTGTGGCAAGTTCGGTTTGAGCCATAGCTACTAATCTAGGGTGGAGCAGTCTGTCACCGCAACCTTACCAAGGTGCCACAAAGACTCGTAAAACTTTGGTTTACAAGTTTTACTAAAGCAAGTCATTTTAAAACTATGACATCAGATAAGAGAGAAAAGAACCATCTCCTAACTTTTACAAATTGGGTTATTTGGCTATATAGCTAACTATTTTTGCTGTATATACAATAATATTGCGTGAAGAAACAACTTGGATATGATTCCCTGAGGTAGCTTCAGTCTGAAGTTTTATCAAAATCATATTCAGACACAAACAGAAACAAGCTACAGAAGATGAAAAGACAAAGGCCTAATCACTTTATATCTTTCTGATATACAAGACCAGCCTAGATGTTTTCACACGTACGTACATGAAATGGATCGATTCTGTCATCATCTACTCATTTTATTATTGGCTAGACATGCATATGCCTTTCAAAGACCCTACTTGGGTTGTAAATCAAGTGTATAAAAGACTCTTTATCTTTCAGTATGGAAAGATATAAAATCTTCGTGATTTGATAACCATTAATTCTAGATATACAGCTAATCAACTTTTAAGCATATTTTTCTAGATATGGCAAGTACTACTTATCACCATCAATTAAAAGCATATTCGATTCAATCAATCAAGCAATTAACAGATAGATATTACTCTTTTTGTGGAAAAATTATGTTATTTGCAGAAAGCTGATTGCTACACCTTGCGGCTCTCAAGCGCGCCCTGCTTTGGCCCTAAGAATTCTAAGAACGAAAATGTTAGTGGAGTCTTTTTTATTTTTATTTTTATTATTTTTTTTAATTTCTCATTTTTCTTAATAATTAAAAATGTTAAAAAAATAATTGAAAAAAAAATGAAAAGAAAAAAAATAACAAATTTATAACAAGCGGTAGCACCCAGTGATAAACGTAAGGTGGCTTGCTAGCACCATCCATTCTAAGAATTGTGCAATTTTTAAAGAAGACTTATACCACATATCTCTACTTTATTAATATTTGATTTGTTATTTTTTGTTGAAGTCCCTGCCCCAAGCAAGCAGTCAACAATGACTGCTTGCTTCTCAACCTCCAGCGTGCAGTGCCCAGTGCCCAGCGCCTAGCGCCCAACTGTCTATTGAATGCATATTAAATGCATTCACACGGTAATGCGATATACATTCGCTTATAAATTGAAGCTCCATGCGAGAGCTTCTGATACACCCAAGAAGAGAAAAGAGAGAGAGTCTGGAGAGTTCTGAGAGAAAAGAAGAGAGTTGAGTTGAGTAGAGTGTGATCCTCCTCTTCTGTAATATTTTCTTGTGTACCACTATTTAATAGTGAAGCTCTTTTCTGTAGATGTAGGCAGTTGCCGAACCACGTTAAATTCTTGGTGTCACTGAGTGCGTAGAGTGTACTCTTTTATTACAGCTTTTATCCCTTCCGCTGTATTGATTTCCCCAACAAGTGGTATCAGAGCTATTGTTGGGAATAGTTTTTTTTTACAGAAAACTCGTTTTTAGTGTGTAGCTCAGTTTTTAAATTTGAGCATACCACTGTGTTCGTCTCATCGAGACAAGAAAAGCGGTGACAACCAGAGGCCGGACGGACGCCGCATGCTCCCCCACGCGCCGTCTGAAGATCGGAGAGTGAGTCCACTCTCGACACGCGCTGCACGCGCCCAGGAGAGGCACGAGCGTGAGAGACCCACTCTCGGCACGCGCCGCACGCGCTCCAGAGAGGCCCTTGCGCGTGAATTTCACGCGCGTGACGTTTTTATTGACCCAGAAAGCGGGTGAGTTACACGCGCCTACGCGTTCCACGCGCTCCAGTGAGGTTCTGGCGCGTGAAGAACACGCGCCTACGCGCTGTTAGTCGCGCCACGTGCTACACGCGCGACAGTGTTCCTGTTTTGGTTCTTTTGCTCATTCCTTGTGCTATCTGAGTCCGATTTTGACGAAACAAGACTCGTTTCCAACAAAATCAAGCGTTCCGGACACAACGGTGTTGTCCGTTTTGCGATATTCCCCTTCAAAAATCCTGTACTTGCATTTTGTATTTAGAATCAGTCTAAATCCATGGAGGATTTAGCATCAGGCGCCATGATAAAGCTGACTGCCTCAAACTACAGTCTTTGGAGGCCTCGGATGGAGGATCTATTGAGCTGTAAAGATCTGTCTGACCCTTTGGAAGATGAATGAAAGAAGCCAGATGAAGTTACAGATCAAGTGTGGAGAAAGATGCACAAGAAGACTATCGGTCAGATCAGACAATGGATTGACCATAGTGTTTTTCACCACGTGGCCGAGGAGACAGATGCATATAGCCTCTGGAAAAAGTTGGAGGATATGTATCAAGCTAAGACTACTCGAAACAAGGCCCTCTTGATGAGACGGCTTGTTAACTTGAAGTTGAAGAGCGACACCTCTGTTGCCGAGCACACTAGTGAGTTTCAAAACCTAGTTAACCAGCTCGGATCCGTCAACCTGAATCTTGGCGATGAAGAACAAGCCCTGCTACTTCTCAGTTCATTACCAGATAGTTGGGAGACGCTGGTGGTCTCCCTCAGTAACTCTACTCCAGATGGCAAACTTACCATGACGATGGTTAAGGATGCCCTGTTTAATGAGGAGGCCAGACGAAAAGAGACAAGCATGAATCAAACTCATGTCCTTGTCACTGAGAGTAGAGAAAGGCCTCGAGGTGATGATAGAGGGAGAAGTGGAGGCAGAAACAGAGGGAAGTCTCAACCACGTGGCAGGTCCAGCAATAGCAGGAACCAGCAGACGGATAACATGAAATGTTACCATTGTGGCAAAGAAGGCCACATAAGGAAAAACTGCCGCAAGTTTTTAAGGGAGCAAGGTCAAAGCAGTAAGCTGAAGAAAGAAGATGGTGAAACCCTTGTCACTCTTTCGGGAGATGTGGCAATACTCTCCACTAGTGACGAGACGTGTCTGCACGTTGCAAGCCATGATGTTGAGTGGGTGGTAGACACGGCAGCATCATACCATGCCACTTCCCATAGTGAATTTTTCACTACGTACAAAGCAGGAGACTTTGGTACGGTAAGGATGGGAAACGCCAGTTCCTCGAAGATTGTGGGAGTTGGCGAAGTGCAGATAAAAACCAACGTTGGTTGTACCATGGTGTTGAAAGATGTTTGACACATTCCTGACCTTCGGCTCAACCTGATTTCGGGAACAGCCCTTGATCGACAGGGCTATGACAGCTACTTCAGCAATGGCACTTGGAAGCTGTCACAAGGTGCCATGGTTGTCGCCCGAGGACATATTTGCGGTACGTTGTACAAGACTCATGTGAAGATTGATACTGATAGCCTCAATGCAGCAGAAGACGAGGCATCACCGAATCTGTGGTACAAGAGACTCGGACACATGGGTGAGAAATGGTTGGATACGCTTGTGAAGAAGGTACTCATCAAGGTTGCCAAAGGAATAGCGTTAAACCCTTGTGAGCACTGTTTGTTTGGCAAACAACGCAGAGTCTCGTTCAATTCCTCTACGAAGAGAAGATCAGAGTTGTTGAGTCTGGTACACTCTGATGTATGTGGTCCCATGGAAGAAGAGTCATTGGGAGGTAACAGATATTTCGTGACATTCATTGATGATGCTTCACGAAAGGTCTGGGTATATGTTTTGAAGTCAAAGGATCAGGTCTTCGAGCACTTCAAGAATTTCCACACCCTAGTGGAAAGAGAGACGGGAAAGAAGTTGAAGTGCCTGCGAACGGACAATGGAGGAGAATATGTTTCCAAAAGGTTCGCTGCATACTGTGCTGATCGCGGTATTCGACATGAGAAGACGGTCCCATATACCCCTCAGCACAATGGTGTAGCCGAAAGAATGAATCGGACCATCATTGAAAGAACAAGATGCATGCTCAGTATGGCTAAGTTACCAAAGCCATTCTGGGGTGAAGCTGTTCGTGCTGCCTGTTACCTGATCAACAAATCACCTTTCGCACCACTGGAATTTGAAGTTCCTGAGAAGGTTTGGTCTGGAAAAGATGTCTCTTACTCTCACCTGAGAGTGTTTGGGTGCAAAGCCTTTGCACACGTATCCAAGGAGCTGAGACAGAAGCTCAATGTCAAGTCAACTCCATGTATCTTTGTTGGATATGGAGATGAAGAATTCGGATACAAATTATGGGATCCAGTGACAAAGAGAATTGTCAGAAGTAGGGACGTTGTGTTCCATGAAAACCAGCATATAGGAACTGAAGCTTCCTCGATGTCAGTAGAGCTTAGTTCCTATACACATCCTGCACCATTACAGTTCGCCACAGATAATGAGGATATGCAGGATCGAGATCCAGAAGCAGAAGAAGAAGCTCAGGGTGTTGAGCAGGGGGAGCAAGAACCCCCTCCACCAGCAGCTGGTGTACCACCACAAGGGTTAGATGGTGATGAACCTCCTTTGGTTGATGAAACTCAACCAAGAAGATCGGCAAGAGGCCGCCTACTAATTCCGTCGATGAGATATCCGGAATCAGACTATATTCTGCTTACTGATGAGGGGGAGCCGGAGAGCTTCCAGGAAGTTCAAACTCATGCTGATAGAAGCCTATGGGTGCAGGCAATGCAAGAAGAGATGAGTTCTTTGCAGAAAAATCAGACCTATGAGTTGGTGAAACTTCCTGAAGGAAAGAAAGCCCTAAAGAGCAAATGAGTGTTCAAGCTGAAGAAAAATGGCCAATGAAAGCTGATAAAGCACAAGGTCAGATTGGTTGTCAAAGGATTCCAACAGAAGAAGGGAATCGACTTTGACGAGATATTTTTCCCGGTGGTGAAAATGATGTCAATCCGAGTCATACTCGGATTGGTAGCCAGCTTGAATTTGAAACTCGAACATATGGATGTGAAGACAGCCTTTCTCCATGGAGATTTGGAGTAGGAAATCTATATGGAGCAACCAGAAGGGGTTGAAGCTCCAGGGAAAGATCACTTAGTCTGCAAGCTAAAGAAGAGTCTCTATGGCCTCAAGCAAGTGCCGAGGCAATGGTACAAGAAGTTCGACTCATTCATGATGAGTCATGGTTACAAGAGACTTGTTGCAGATCAGTGTGTCTATGTTCGAAGGTTCCAGGATGCCAAGTTTGTCATACTCCTTCTTTATGTTGATGATATGTTAATCGTTGGTGAGGATAGGTCCAAGATTAACAAACTAAAGAAGAAACTATCCAAGTCTTTTGACATGAAGGACTTAGGCCCAGCACAGCAACTTTTGGGCATGAAGATTGTTCGTGATAGGAATGTCAAAAGGGTGTGGCTATCACAACAAAAATATGTTGAACGGGTCATCAGACGTTTCAACATGGGAGATGCTAAGCCAGTCAATACTCCACTTGCTAACCACTTCAAGTTGAGCAAGAGCTCGTGTCCTTCTTCAAAGAAAAAGATTGAAGAAATGGAAGTAATTCCCTACTCTTCAGCAGTAGGAAGCCTGATGTATGCAATGGTTTGTACCAGACCAGATATTGCTCATGCTGTAGGCATGGTAAGCAGATTCCTTTCAAATCCAGGAAAGGATCATTGGGAAGCAGTCAAGTGGATTCTCAGGTACCTAAAAGGTACATCTAAGATGTGCTTGTGTTTTGGGGGAGCTAAACCAGTTTTGGAAGGCTATACAGATTCAGATATGGCAGGAGATCTGGATAGCAGGAAATCTACTTCGGGATTTCTCTTCACTTTTGCAGGAGGAGCTGTCTCTTGGCAGTCCAAATTGCAGAAGTGTATTGCTTTATCTACAACTGAGGCAGAGTACATTGCTGCAGCAGAAGCTGGGAAAGAAATGTTGTGGATGAAGCGTTTTCTCCAAGAACTAGGGGTTAGTCAAGAAGACTACACGGTACATTGTGATAGTCAAAGTGCTCTAGATTTGAGCAAGAATTCAATGTACCACTCCCGTACCAAGCATATTGATATCCGCTATCATTGGATACGCGAAGCGATGAAACAACAGCTATTGAAGCTTGTGAAGATCCATACGAAAGAGAATCCAGCGGACATGCTGACGAAGGTGGTTACAAGTGAGAAGCTTGAGCTATGCAGAGACATAGCTGGGATGGATAGCATCTAAGTAAGTGGGCATGGAGGGGGAGAATTGTTGAAGTCCCTGCCCCAAGCAAGCAGTCAACAATGACTGCTTGCTTCTCAACCTCCAGCGTGCAGTGCCCAGCGCCTAGCGCCCAACTGTCTATTGAATGCATATTAAATGCATTCACACGGTAATGCGATATACATTCGCTTATAAATTGAAGCTCCATACGAGAGCTTCTGATACACCCAAGAAGAGAAAAGAGAGAGTCTGGAGAGTTCTGAGAGAAAAGAAGAGAGTTGAGTTGAGTAGAGTGTGATCCTCCTCTTCTGTAATATTTTCTTGTGTACCACTATTTAATAGTGAAACTCTTTTCTGTGGATGTAGGCAGTTGCCGAATCACGTTAAATTCTTGGTGTCACTGAGTGCGTAGAGTGTACTCTTTTATTACCGCTTTTATCCCTTCCGCTGTATTGATTTCCCCAACATTTTTATTATTTTATCTTAATGTTTAAATATATGTGTATTTAAATAGAATGATAAAAATGAAAAATCACATTTAGTTATGTGGATGTGTGGTGTAAGGTTTTATTGTAGAATAACTCTGAGAATTTTGCTGCTAGGTCATCCAAAACTTATCTCTCATATGATCTTAATCTTGACGTAGCATCATCATGTGGTGTCATATAATTTATTATATAAAAGAAAAAGAAAAAGAAAAAACATATTCAAAACAAAAAGGCGTCTGAAAACATAAAAGAAGAAGATTAAAACTCTAGATTTCTCTACACCTAATACCTATTATGTGTGTGTGTTTTTTTAATAAACCACGGCAATATATAGCATTATTCTTGATCCTAAAGTATTTTTCACTACAACAGAAAATCTTTCATCTGTTCATAATTAACCATTAAAGTCTACGGTCAGTCAACTAACAAGCAAAAGAATCTTCTTCCATTGGAGTTACTAATCACTATCAATCAAAAGCATATTGGACTCAATCAAGCAAGAGATCATATATATATATATATATATATATATATATTCGGCAAAGAGAAAATTCCGGTTACTTTCCATATCCAATAGCATCAATTATTCTATTTCTTACAATATACGCAACATCCAAGCACTTTACTTGATATTTTGATGAACTTCCAGAGTTCAAAGTTCAGTCTACATGCGATCCAACAGTCCAAATTAACCAAGGTTGAAAGTATAAGATATAGTCGTAGAAGGTATAGAACAGGCAAGCATGCCTGTTGATTGTTTGAACCATAAATAAAAATATAGGTCCTGCCAACTACCGGTGAAGGAGATTATGTTGGGTTAGTGTTCAACCATCTAGTAGATGGATGATTAACTAGACGAGAAAGAAACATGTTTTAGTTATGAAAAGATTTTTATGAACAGTTGAACAGTAGATTTTTATGAACTGACGTGATGACATGATATAATACATTATATTATAAAATTATTTTTATTGTAAAGTAAATCTAACAAATCACATCAAAGTTCAAACCACATTAAATGTTTTTTTATAAATATAATTGTCAAAGTAAAAAATAATTAAGTATTGTTTGGATGTTGAGATAAGATGAGATGAAAATTTATAAATATATACTAGTAAAATGGTTAAGTTAAGATACTTTATTAAATTTTGAAAAATGAGAAAGAAAAATTAATAAAAATATTATAAAATTAAAAAATATTGTCATAATATAATTTTTTAATATAATTTTTGTTTTAATATTTAAAATAATTTAATTTTTTTATATATTTTTTTTTAATTTTGAAAAAACGTGACGTATGGAAAAATAAGATAAATCAAGATAAATATCTAAAGGAGGCCTTAAGTGAATGATATAGAAAAATTTGTTAATATCCTAAGTTTTATTTTTATAATTTTCAAACGATGCGTTTATTAAGACTGCGTTTAGAGGTTGAACTGAGTTAAATTGAGTTGAATTGAGATGATAAAATATTGTTAGAATATTATTTTTTAATATTATTATTATTTGAGAATTTGAAAAAATTGAATTATTTATTATATTTTGTATTGAAATTTGAAAAAATTATAATTATGAGTTGAGGTGATTTTAGTTATCAAACGAAGCTAAGTGTGTTTATTTGAAGCGACTTTCTTAATTGATTTATAAATCACTTAAAATATATCCAAATAATTAAGAACAATTCAATCTAGTTTAACCAGCAAAACCGTCAACTCAACGATGGCATCGTACATAGGGCATAGTGCTCTCACTACAACAAATTTGAGATTTTGGGATGAAATTATTTAGGGACGAAATTTTTTCATCCCTAAAAGTCATTTTTTGAGACGAAATTTAAATTTCGTCTCAAAAAATCGATGAATTTAGAAAATCGTTCGAACGTCAAAATAACCGTTCGAACAGTATTTTCTGTGACGAATTAAATCGTCTCAAAAAAATTTTTCCGTTCGAAAGTGAAAAAATACGTTCGAACAGTAAAATTTGGCGGATAATTACTTTATTATGGCGGGGAAAGTTCAAAAACGTTCGAACGAGAATTTGTTGTGTTCGAACGGAAAATATTTGGTGGTAAATCCTGGCGGGAAGGTTTCTAAACCGTTCGAACGGAATATATTTAGTTAGAACATATTCAAGTACCACATTTATACATTCGAAGGTATAATATTAATCTCGGTACGAAACTCAAAATATAAAAAATATATATCATATATACAAATTCATTAATTAATTTTAAAATATTTTAATAATTTCTTTTACGTTAAATAAGATTTTTAGTTAAATAAATATTATCAACCACATATATATTAATCAACCAAATAAAGCAAATTATCAAAATGCCATATATATTGTTCATAATTACAACAAAAGAAAATATAAATAAAAGATAAAAACTATTGTGATGCGAGGTCTCTACACACATCCTCGACTGCAGCTAATTGTGTCTCTACCTGTGTCAGTCGAGTACTAACTGTGACTTGAGTTGCATTATTGGCATTAATCACTGTACGTAACTCATTAACCTCTGTACGTAACCCAGAGACGGTAGCCATAATCTCTGTATGCAACTCAGACATGGCAGTATGCACTGCAGTATGCACTGCATCAATCACTGCTGATGTGTGTACGCTGATCTCAGCACGCAATATGTCAGCCATCTCCTCGCGAATATATGTGCGTGATGTCTCAGCCTGTGTAGATGTCTCACCAGCCGATACTCCAGTATCTCCCGGCTGCGCATCTCTCTGAATCTCAGCCCTGTCAGGAACAGCCCCACGAAAACGAAATCTAGAGTGTCCCGTGCTCCGTGATAGGGTGGTGCTGTTGATCGGTGCCATCGGAAATCGGGAACGCTCGGCAGGTTCGGACACAACCCCGGCATGTAGCAAAAATCGAGTGATGAGGATCCCAAACGGAAGTATATCTGTCGTAATGAACCGTGCCTCTGATCGGATTCTCTCAAATATATAACCAACGAGGTCGATCGGGATGCCACGAGCGACCCGTATCATAAATCTGCTCGATCCATGCCGACCTCCGTCTTGTGCTGCCGTGGGTCAATATTATTGGCAATGATCAAATTCATAATCTTGAAGAATGAAGATAAATCTGCCTGCCTAATACTCTTGGAGCCATCGTACACTGGAGCATCTGGACCAACAATCAAGTCTCTGATCTCGTGATCAGCAAGTGTATCGATCTCATCTGTGTAATCTAGTCCCTCGTCCTGAGACATAGCTGCATCACCTGAAGGACCAGACTCTCTAGGCGGCAGGTTTGGATAGGCATCAAGAAGCCTAGGAATACCCAGATATACAGCGAGTCCGTCTGCTGAAAATATAACAGGAGCTCCTCGGACACAGATCCTATATGCCCCTCCATCGTCTGGGCTAGCAGCACCGAGCTCTTTATAGAACTCAGTAACGATATCAATGAAGGAAACGAGCTCCATTCCTTCTTCTCGCTGATCTAAGATTGGTGCCCAACCACGATCATTGAATACTGATGGGAGGGAATGACCCTCCCATATAAGAGAGACAAAATCAGACAGTTTTACCTGTCGCTCAAGGAAAACGGTCCGCTCTCGAACTGTTTGGATGGAAGGTTCTCCTGATCTACCACGTTTACGGCCCCGATAAGACATTATTATGATCCTGAAATTTTAATGATAAAATCTAATTACGACTAAAAGATTTACAAAATTATATACTAATAGCAATTTAATAAATTAATTGATAGAACATATAATCAATTAAACGATGAAAACAATTTAATAAGCTAATAAAATGTTAATGGAATGAATTTAATAATTAGCTTTCGAACGTCTAAATATATGGTCGAACGGACAATTAATAACGTTCGAACGTGTTGATCAAGTTCGAACGTACAGGTTTACCGTTCGAACGGACTGGTTAATACCGTTCGAACGTAAAACAGGTCTAACTCGGCCATGGCTGAGTCAACTTAGTGGCCATGAAAATACTCAAAAATTAATCGATTCCGTGGTTTCTTCGACTAAAAACAAAGTACTCTTCATTTCTAAACATCCTACGATAGATTTATGATGTTCTACGGTAATTATTGATGAAAAAATGCAATTTAAAAAAAAAGTAAATAAAACCATAAAATTATAAAATAAACGGTAAAATGAGTTTGAAAATACATACCTTTACTTGGGAGGAGAAGTGATTGACGTATGTGCTGATCACAACGGTAGACGGCGGTGAATGTAGTGCGTTCAAACGTTTTCTCGCTTTTTCAAACGGTGGGGACGGCGGCGTGAGAGAAGGAGCTGCCTGCAATAACTTATACGTGCATAACCGTTCGAACGTTAATAGTTAACGTTCGAACATTAATATAAAACCGTTTGACCGTTACTATTTCACGTTCGAACAGAAGTTTTGTAAGTTTATTAAAAAATATATTAAATGTATACTATATTTATATTCCTATAAATTGTTATAATATATATACTATTATAGTAGATTATATATACTGTAATATATATGTAATATTATAATATATATTATGATAGTAGAATACTTTAAATGAAAGCATAATAACTTATAAAATATTTTTTTATAGTATAATAGTAATATATCATAATACTTTACTATCAAAGTGTTATATATGAGATATTAATATATATATATATATATAGTACCATATAATAGCATGTAGTGCTATATGGTATGAGTTTATACTTAACTAATATATGTCATATTATATATTCCATTATACTTTACCTACTAAAGTTATATATGATATTATACAACATATATATATAGAGTATAGCTTACTAATATACTATCATCTTATAAATTTCTCTACACTTTATTATGTGACCTTAGTATATTGAGGCTATATATATGTGAGTATATATTACTAATACATATGATCTTAATAATATATATGATAGTATAGGTCACTACATATATGATAATATATATTACTATATATATATACTATATATTTAGTATAGATTACTATATATATGATAGTATATATTACATTATATATGATAGTATATATAACTAATACATATGATGTTATAGTACTTTTCATTTAATGATGAAAAAAGTTATATTTAAACATAAAGGATATGTGTTCGAACGGTACTCGTAAACCGTTCGAACACATATGTTAATGTTTGAACGTAAAAAAAATTCGAACGGACAAGGCAAATGGCGGGAAAACATCCCGCCAAAAAACAAGACAGCTGGATTACCGTTCGAACGTAATTTATTATAGTTCGAACGGATTATTGCAGTGGTGGTAAAATATCCCGCCAATTAAACTACAGTATCATCTAATATGTCTATATATATTAATGTTGTTCTTTTATTCAAAATGTGTAATGAAAAAAAAATATAAATAAACATTTACAATACCGTTTGAACAGTTAGAAATTAAAGTTCGAACGGTTAATTTTCGAGCGGTAATAAATCAATAACGTTCGAACACATATGTTAATGTTCGAACGTGAAAATTAGGAGGGAATTTTCTCCCGCTTAATATTTTCACGTTCGAACGGTTAGTAAATAACCGTTCGAACATGAAATGTTCTTCAAAAACACGACAGAACCTCACAATTCTGTTTCTCTCCTCCTGCTGTCGCTCCGTGTGGTCGCCCGAAGATTACCCATTCGCATATCAGAGGTATTCTTTCTCAAACTAGCCCTTAAGCTCAAAAAAATTGTTCATCTCACTCCATTATTCTCGAATTATTACTTGTAGGATAGTTTGTGATTATTCTCGGATTATTCTCGGATTATTTCTTTTTCATCTTCAAAAATTCAGGTATTTCTTTTAAAATATAAATGTATGGTTTGAACTTTATATTTTGTAATGTTAGAAAGTTGAATGCTTTGAGATTGTTGTTTGTGTTTGTTAGAGTTTGGGATTAATGGAGTTTTCGGCGTTGTTGAAGGCGACTGGAATCTGGAATGAATACGTTCGAACGGGTTCGGATTACCGTTCGAACGTATTCATTTTGTTCGAACATAGGTTCTCATAATTCGAACGGATAATGACATTACATCAATAACGTATACAGAATACGTTAGGTTTCGTATGGTTATAAATTATATGTACTACTAAATCACAAATAATTAGGACCAACTACCATTTAATATTGTTAATTCTAAATAAATAAAATTAATATTCAAATTAAAATACTACTAAATCTTTAAATTAAAATAGAAATATTTAAGATTTAATAATACTTAAATACTTAAAGATAAATTAATAAAATTAATATTCAAATTAAAATACTACTAAATATTTAAATTAAAATAGAAATAGTTAAGATTTAATAATACTTAAATACTTAAAGATAAATTAATAAGTTTAATATTCAAATTAAAATACTACTAAATCTTTAAATTAAAATAGAAATAGTTAAGATTTAATAATACTTAAATACTTAAAGATAAATTAATAAGTTTAATATTCAAATTAAAATACTACTAAATCTTTAAATTAAAATAGAAATAGTTAAGATTTAATAATACTTAAATACTTAAAGATAAATTAATAAGTTTAATATTCAAATTAAAATACTACTAAATCTTTAAATTAAAATATAAATAATTAAGATTTAATAATACTTAAATACTTAAAGATAAATTAATAAGTTTAATATTCAAATTAAAATACTACTAAATCTTTAAATTAAAATAGAAATAGTTAAGATTTAATAATACTTAAATACTTAAAGATAAATTAATAAGTTTAATATTCAAATTAAAATACTACTAAATCTTTAAATTAAAACAGAAATAGTTAAGATTTAATAATACTTAAATACTTAAAGATAAATTAATAAAATTAATATTCAAATTAAAATACTACTAAATCTTTAAATTAAAATAGAAATAGTTAAGATTTAATAATACCTACTAATTAAGTTTTTGTTGTATTGTTGTATAAATAATATGTTGTTATTGTTTGACATATATTAGCATATTTTGCATTGTTTGTTCATCAAAATAAACCTTAGACCCGTTCGAGAATTATCAATCCGGATGAATGCTTGATTGATAACTCTTGAATTGTCCAGAGTGGACAGTTTGGGATTGTAAGATCATTCTCGCAAACTATAGAACTATATCTGTTGTCGTCCAACATTATGATTTTGGTAGATTCATCCATTGTTCTCTGGATATGCAGTTTCGGTGATGGTGCAACGACGTGTTAATCGTCAGTGCACACAACCAAACGAGCATATTTGGAGAACTATGGGGAGATGCTGTCGAAATTTTGTTGGACGTGACAGATAATAGATCATAGGTTGGCGACTATGATCTTACAATACCGAACGGGATAGGACCAACTACCCGGTGAAAGGTGGCATACTCATTAATTGGTACATGATACATAGTTGTTTGCTGATGCATTACAATATTGTTTGTAATGAATATAGTTAGGCATGGATAAGAGTTGGATGAGAGTTAGCGATCGATTGGGTCAGAATTACAATGTATATGCTGAACGTGTTAAAAAATTCTTGGAGTTTGCATTGGGTACATGTGATAGTGATGGGCGTATCAGATGCCCATGCAGAGAATGCAGGAATTTGCGTTCTCATAAGATAGACTTGGTGAGAGAGCATCTGTTTGTCAAAGGTATTGATAAGGGTTATACTGATTGGGTCTTACAAGGTGAACCATATCCAACTTCATTTGAAGCTCCACATGAAGAAGAAGAGATCGATGAAGATGTACAACCAGAGATTGTTGGAGATGATTACGATGAGGATATGGAGGAAATGTTAGGTGACATCGGTGCGGGAATGTTTATGAATGAAGGTGACACGGACACATCAAGCTCAAATGATGGAGGCCATAACACTTTTGCACGCTTGTGGAATGATTCACAGCGTGAGCTATATCCAGGATGCAGAAGACATAGTAAGTTGTCGTTTACCGTAAGATTGCTTCACATAAAATCAATGTGTCGATTATCTATTAAGGCAGTCAATATGTTACTTGAGTTGTTTAAAGAGGCACTGCCGACAGACAATACTTTACCTCGTAACTTCTATGAAGCAAAAAAGTTGAAACGAGGACTCGGATTTGATTACAACGTAATACATGCATGTAAGAATGACTGCATATTATTTTGGCGAGAGAATGAGCAGTTGAACGAGTGTCCTATATGCCACGAGTCAAGATGGACATCGGACAAGGCAAATGTTCCGCAAAAGGTCATACGCCACTTTCCATTGATACCTAGATTACAACGATTATTTATGTCACGCGCAACGGCTGTAGATATGACATGGCACTCATCAGACAGAGTAAGGAACGATAATATTTTGTCACATCCTGCTGACTCCCAGGTGTGGAAGGAATTTGATCAAGAACACCCATGGTTTGCTGAAGAACCGCGTAACGTAAGACTTGGGTTGGCAACAGATGGATTTAATCCTTTTGGGAACATGAGCACTAGTCATAGTACTTGGCCAGTTGTACTTATGCCGTATAATCTACCACCGTGGAAGTGTATGAAAGATCCATATTTCATGATGAGTTTGCTCATCCCAGGTCCGAGGTCACCGGGAAATGATATAGACATACACTTACAGCCATTGATTGCAGAATTGAAAGATTTGTGGGAGAATGAGGTTGTCACATTTGATTCGTCAACAGGCAAGTCGTTCAAGATGCATGCTGCGGTGTTGTAGACAATAAATGATTTTCGAGCTTATGGGAATTTGTCAGGTTGGAGTACTAAGGGAAAAATGGCATGTCCAACTTGTAACAAATATACCAAATCTGAATGGCTTACGTACGGGAGGAAATTATGTTTCATGGGTCATCGTCGATTTTTACCTGGTGACCATAGATGGCGTGGAAATTCTAGAATGTTTGATGGAACTGTTGAATGGGGCCAACCTCCACCATATTTGTCTGGCGAAGATGTACTTGCACAATTTATAAATGTTGGTTGTAATGAATTTGGTAAAAAACAACGAAAGAGAAAACGAGCTACGAATGAGTTGAATTGGACAAAGAAGAGTATATTTTTCGAACTCCCGTACTGGTCGAAGTTAAAATTGCGACATAGCCTTGATGTTATGCATATTGAAAAAAATATTTGCGAATCCGTATTGGGAACATTGATGTCAATTGAAGGAAAAACAAAGGATACAATAAACTCAAGGAAGGATTTGAAGCGGGTGGGAATAAGACGGGAAATGCAGTTGCAAGAAAATGGTTCGTCTGTCTACATGCCGATTGGGTGGTATACATTGTCAAGGAATGAAAGGGTTACATTTTGTGAGTGGCTAATGAAGATCAAATTACCGGACGGTTATGCCTCGAATCTAACAAGGTGTGTGAGAACAAATGATTGGAAAATAACTGGATTAAAAAGTCATGATTGTCATGTTTTCTTACTGCATATCTTGCCTATTGGTATCCGTGGGTACTTGACCAGAGATGTGCGTGTGGCTTTGACTGAGTTGGGTGCATTTTTTAAAGACTTATGTGCTAGGACGTTGAATGTAGAAGCTTTGGATCGAATGGAACGAGAAATTGTCATAATATTGTGTAAGCTAGAAAATATTTATCCACTGTCATTCTTCGATATCATGGTTCACCTAGCCGTTCATTTGCCACGTGAGGCTCGACTTGCAGGACCAGTTCAATATAGATGGATGTATCCCATTGAACGATTTCTTGGAAAGTTGAAACGTACAGTGGGTAACAAGGCCCGTCCAGAAGGATCAATTGCAGAAGCATATATTGACGATGAGTGGCATACCTTCTGTTCCAAATATTTCCATGGAGTTGACACTCGGTTTGATCGGCCAGAAAGAAACTTTGACGTTGACCGAGCAAGACAACAGAATATATTTTCTGTGTTTTCCCAACAAGTTCGTCTAATTGGTGCAGTGCGTGGTTATGACTTGTGTGGAAGAGAGTTCGAGAAAGCTCAGTGGTACGTGCTGAACAATTGCCCTGAGATAGAGAACTACTTGAAGTAAGTTATAACTTTTTCTTAATTTAAATTGCCTCATTAATTTTAAAAAAATACAAAATATAAAATATTTGTGGTAATCATCAATTTCAGTGATCATATTAACGTACTCAAGGAACTAGGAGTAAATGATATAAACAAAAAACATGAAGAGGAGTTCCCAAGATGGTTTGAAGAACGGGTAATGAAATTACATATGCGTTACTCAATAACAAATGAAAAATTATTAATTTCAACTTTGATATAGTATACGCTTTACTCAATATGTAGGTTGTACAATTGCATGCGAATAATCCAAATGATATATCTGATGAACTGTATGCATTGGCGCGTGACCCATCGAGACGCGCTGCTCGATCGATTTTCTGCATGTATTTCTCGGGGAAGTAGGTATCACACACTGGATCGAGATTGTTATAGGAAAACCCAAAATAGTGGTGTCCTAGTCGAATGAAGTCATGATGGAGAAAATATTGATTTCTATGGGGTTATTGTCGATATAATTGGAATGAAATATTTGGGAGAGCTTGCGGTGTATCTGTTTAAGTGTAATTGGTGGGATTTAAGCAATCCTCGTACTGGAGTCCGTGATGATGAATATTTTTTGAGTGTTAATACATCAAAAAAATGGTATGAAGATGATCTTTTTATTTTGGCTTCTCAAGCATCTCAAGTATTCTACTTAGATGACCCGAAGTTAGGAAATCAATGGCGAGTAGTTCAAAAATATTCTCCAAGAAATATATATGATGTTATCCCTCAGGAGGAAGGACAAGATGAAGAAAAAGATGACTCTTTTACTCAAGAAGCATACCAAGAGAGTCAACCCGCCTTAAATTTGTTTGTGGATTTGAGCCAGTATGAGATGATTTCATTAAATAGAGAAGATATTGAGGCTGAAATTGTTGATGCGACAGTTGAGGAAAATGTTGAATCATCTGAAGTATCTACAGATGATGAGAGCGAATTGTCAAATGAAACTGATACAGATTCTGATTGACCACTTATGTGTTAACATTACACTTGATGACAAATATTTTACTTATTGAATGTATCAGTAGTTTGAAATTATGCCGCCAAAGAGGAAGGAAGTTCGCAACCCATCTCCACCTGTTCCTAGCTCTCCTTCATTGTCACCATTAGAGATTGATTTTACAGAACAAGGTAAAAATCTAATACTCATAAAAGTTATTAATTAAGGTCCTATAATAGAGATATAAATGAAATTGATTACAATGTTATATTTTATAGAATCTACAGTACAATCTCGTCAAGGTCGAGACACCAATAGAGGGGTGACGTTGGAAAAATATCGGAAGGTGGGTAAGATCAAGGTTAACATTCCTGACGAACATATTGGGGGCGAAGGACAACCAGCAGCTTGGCTTGCATCACATGTGGGTGCTCTTACACGAACTTACGCACCTTTGGCAACGACTTCATGGAAGAAAGTCCCCCAAGATGTTAAAGAGCTTATCAAGAAGCGTTGTTTGGTAATGTTTAAAACATTGATTTAGTAGAATAAATTTCTATATTTTACTTAAATTTAGAATATTATAAATGATAATGTGTTTGTGACTATTTTTTTAAGGATGATTTCGAATTAAATTTTGGTCGGAGAGAGGAGCATAAGACTGTGGAAGAGCTTATGGGTAATGCATTCCGTAAATATAAGGCGAGGTGTCATGAGTATTATAATAAGTTTGAGAAGAAGGAAGATGCATGCCAACATCCTTTCCAGGATGTCCGACCTTCTGAGTGGGAAAAACTTTGTGACATGTTTGAGGATCCATCATATCAGGTATAATGAAATTTAATTATTTTTCTTGTCCTATCTGGCATTTCGCTTCATCATATTTTCAATTTCTTTGCAGGAGCGAAGTTCTATAAACAAAATAAATAGATCAAAATTGAAGATTAATCATCATGCAGGCTCAAGATCTTTCCATCGCCTTTCTAAGAAATTGGTATTGCTATTTTTTTTATTGGATATAGTTAATTATTTGGATGAATCATAATGACTTTATATCTTAACACATTTATTGTAGCAAGATTCAGATACTAATTATGATCTGACAAAATTATATGCTGCATCGCACACTGATCGTAATGGATAGTGGACTCATCCTGATGCCCATGAAAATTATGTAAGTTTTATAACCTGTTTTAATTAAATATATTAGAATATTTATGACGATATTAATTCTTTATCTTATATATGGCTAGGATAAAATGATTGCCCTACGTGCTGAATCTGCGTCAGATCAAAATTCCTCAACAAGTGATATTGAGATTTTTACACAACTCCTGGGTCAACGTTCAGGATATTTGAGGGGTTTGGGTCGTTGTGTAAAGCCTGGTCCCTCTTCCTCTTCTTCTGGGAATGCATCTATGACTTCTATAGCGCTAGAGAATGCGAATTCCAGAATCGAAGAATTGACTGCAAGACAGCATGAGTTAGAGGCTCAATTGGCAAAACAAGCAGATATGGAGATGCGCCTCAAACAACATGAAGAACAACAAGAAGAGTTCAGAAGACAGATGCAACTCCAAATGCAGCAGCTTATGCAACAGTACAGGCCTCTAAGCAACTGATGGATTTTGGGATTATCTATTTATGTACGAACAATGCCCGTCTCGACTGTTATTTATTTAATTTGCGCTTATTTTAACACTTTTGTGAGTGTTAAACAGTTTCTAATGTATTTTTTCAAATAGTATGAATGTCTATTTGGTTTTCTATTATTGATTTAAATTAAAGAGATATCGTTCGAACGAACGTAAAACGTTCGAACTCTATGTAACGACAATAGCGTTCGAACGTAAACGTAATGTTCGAACGAAATTTATGTTCGTAGAGTTCGAACGATCACACAACGTTCGAACGTAAATAATTTCAGTCGTGTTCGAACATAGCCTATACCGTTCGAAGCCATATACCGTTCGACCTGACCATTTAACGTTCCAACACAAAGACAATTCATAACGTTCGAACGAATTCATGTGTTTTCGAACATATTTCGAAATCGTTCAAACACGTCACTACTGTTCGAACTTAAAATTTTTTCCGTTCGAACCATTTTCTAGGACGAATTTAAACCGTGACAAAAAAAATTTTCGTTCGAACGTGTTCGAACGGTTTCCTTCAATTTCGTCCCAAAAGAAATTTTTTGGGACGAAATAGTGATTTTCGTCTCAAAATACCTTTTGACACAGTGATATTGGAACGACTTTGGGACGAATTTTTTTCGTCCCAAAAATTTTTTTGGGACGAAATTGGGATCTTTTGGGACGAAAATTTTCGTCCCAAAAGACCCTTTCTGTTATAGTGTCTTGACATTCGTTCTAAAGAGCAGCTAGGCAATTCGTCGAAGGCAGAGCAACAAAACTAGGAAAATACAAACAACGCATCATACTAGAAAGAATCGGAGCTATTCTATTAAAAGAATGAATCAAACATTTTTACATGATCTGCAAGCTGATTCCTGCTACTACCAAACCTACAACTACATCGTGGAAGTTTTCGATCTTGCGTTTGAACCACAATGACCTCAAAACTCAGAAGATGAACGCCATGAATTTGCCATGGAAACGAATTAAGCAAAGCTCCTTCAACAGATCGAACACTTACGTTCGAAGCTCAAGTTCTGGTGCCGCATGATATCTTTAGGTTCTCCCATATGTTAATCTTGGTGCAGTCATTTGACAAATCCGACCAATTAATGGCCAAAGTCAGTATCCTATGTACGAGATTTTTCTTCAGTTTCCTCTTTCGGCTGAGGTTGCAATTGTTGACCAACTAACACATCCAAAGCTTCCTTCATCCACCCATGTTGACATACTTCCCTAGCTTCTGCCACTGTCATCTACACAACATAACACAAAGCTAGCATATTTTAGAACATAAAACATCACCCCAAATTGTAATAATCATCAGCTTTTTCTGTGTATGAATCTGAGTAAGTATGTTGCATTTAGACACATACCCATCTTCGTTCCCTGAGGTTTTTCTCAGGCCACCGGTCTAGCTGCTCGTTCACAAGCAAAGAGAACATGTAGACCTCATGCATTATGCTTTGTCTCTTGCTCTTATACTGCCAATTCCCCAAACTATTCTGCAAATCACGTCCAAACAACTGAGTTAGAACAAGATATTGGGAAGAAGACATTTTGATTGGATTGAGCACAAAAATGCTTTGAAGATACTCACTTCGACTTTGCCAACAACACCAGCTTCCTCTTGCGTCTCTCGCATGGCCGCATCTTCCACAGTCTCATCCGTTTCCCAACCTCCCTGTAGTAATAATAACCGAAGTTATTCACGATATTGTCAAATGAAGATGAAAAAAAGGATGGATAATAAAATTAAAAAAAAAAAAAAGATGGTCAAAAGTGAATGATGGGTAGGAAAAATGAATGGTACCTTTGGGAACATCATTCCCTGCCCCTTCTGTGAACTGATCACAAGAACCTCTAAATCCTCAATGGAGGAAGATTGGCAGTTGGTTTCTCTGTATCTGTACGGAATGCATCTGCACAATTTTGATCATAAACATAAGAAACACACTTTATTAAAGCAAATTAAAAGTAAATAAACGTAAATAATGTCTTCCAAAAGTCCAAAACAGAACACATTAGCAGAAATCTAAAGAAAAGTCTGCACAAAACGACAAATCACAAAAAACAAAAATAGAGGAAATACCCAAATAATAAACAGTAAAAATAATTTTCCATCTGCCCTTAAAACCCCGCCTGAGGAAAAACTTCTAAAATCTAGATGGAAAAGAAAACATTTTCCATGGATTTCAACAAGAAGGAAAAGGAAATTAAGCAAGTTGAAATTTAGATAACAGAAAGGGGTAGAACACAGAATACCCAGAATGAAGAAGAAGAAGGAAGAAGACATACCCAACAACTAGGCGGTAGCCTTTACTATCGTAGCGCTGGGAATGCCTCCCGGTGCGGGAGACCGAGTTTGCCAACTGCACAGAAACGAAGGGAAATCTCTTGGGAAAGAAGACGGAAAACAAAAGAAGATCTGTACAAGTTTTAGATAGAAAGAGACCCATCTCGTTTATCCCAAAAGAAATCTCTCCGAAAGCCGAGAAATTTCGGAAGCTTTTGTTTCAGAGAGAAGGGAGAAAGGGCTCTGCAAAACCTAGACAGATGCCATAACTATATATACATGCAAGTGTCTAGCTTTGGGAAAAGGATAAGGAGACGAAACTGGTGGTGGTGGAAGTCAACACCACGGGCTAACGCAGCGATTGAGAAAGGGACTCGGATACGGGGAATAATGTAGAGGGAACGTGGCCATCACTTGTGTTTTGAGCGCGTGGTATAGAGATTCGGGCTTACATATAGCAACTATTTAGGGGAGCTTCCGGGATGGCGCGTGGAACGCGTTGTCTGGAAGATAAAGTCAAATGAGACATAAAAAAGAAAAGAAAAAGAAAATGAAAAAAACACAGAACTCCGTGTTGAAACTCAAAATTCTGGAACGACTCCCACCTGACACGTTTTCTGGTGGGAAAGAGCTGTGTCGTAATTCCAAGTATAAATACATCCGTATATTTGATAAAAGTCAAGTTATAAAATCTCATGTGATACATTTTAGAGTATATCCATTTTTAGAATATTTAAATCTCACCTCTTCTCTTTTCTTTTTTTTCCTCAAAGAGAGATTTCTTATTGAAAAAATAATTTTTTTTATGTAAATTTTAGATTTATTCATTTTTTACAAAAAGAATTCGCTTACATATTTTAAAGACTATAAATGTTATTTTTTGATATATTAGATTTATTTTATGAGTAATGCTAGATATAAGTCTTAAATAGACAAGTCACATATAAGTCTTTTATAAAACAATGAGTCCTACTAATAAATAATAATTTTTTTACACTTTTTTAAAGTGTGGTCTACTTTTTTACAAAGATTTATATGTGATTTGTCTATTTGGAACTTGTACAAATCATTTCTCTTATTTTATATGATGTACTACATCAGACTATATTTATTTGTAAATTTACTCTGGTAAAATCTCCATGTCTTTAAGCTATGTTTGAATGTTAAGATCACCTTAATCTATCTCAAACTAATTATTGATTAGATCTATTACATTTTTAACTTTTCATACAAAGTTAAATTCATCTCAACCTACTTCATACATTTTTAAACATATATCTCAACTTATTTATATTCAAACACATCTTAATAAGATCCATAAAATATTATTATTTACGAGTAATGCTAGATACAAGTCCTAAAGATACAAGCTTTTTATAAAAATGATGGGTCCCATTAAGAAAAAAATGAGTTTTTCCCATTTTTTCATAATAAAATCTATTTTTTTTTTATAAAAGACTTACACGATACTTGTATATTTAGAATTGGATTATTTATATTTTTGTCTTTTTATAAACAGTACTTAATATTAACAAATTAATGAGAAACAGAAGTGCTAAAGGGGAAAAACACGGGCTGAAAACAAATATAAAAAACATGAGCAATGTTAATGATTATACACCATTCATATGAACTCATGTAAACGGTACATGATGTTCCTTTTTTTTTTTTTTTTTTTTTTTTCACGTGTTTTCTCCCACGTACTAGTTTTCATCGTGGCACACTTTTTATACGTTACAATTTAAGTGATTGTTATTTAGGACACTGATATATGAATCCATTTCAAATAAAGAAGTATTAAGTTTACATTGAAATGAAATTATAAATTAATGTTGTTTAATATAATAGGAAAATGCTAGTCCTCCTGTTGAGGGCTACTGCTGAGATTGATTTTTTTTTTTTTTTACTTAATGATTAAGAACGTATTTTTTTAATAATATTGTGATTTTTTTTTGAAATATTTAAAAGTGTTAAAAAATATATATATATATATGAAATAGATTAGCGGGAGCTCCCAACTGTAGAGCCACCCAATATAATATGTTAGTTTTAATTTATGATAAAAACATTTTTATAATTTGAAAGATTATATTAAATTGTGTCAGTTTAATTTATAGATTTACTTAATAAAAGTTTTGCATGGACCAAATATTTCCCATTGAAATATGCTATATATATTAGTAGGCTTGATTGAAGATTATAGAATTTGAAATAAAGAATAGAATTACTCTTAACAAATACTTTTCCTTGAATAAAGAAAATTGTTTAGATAAAAAAGTGTAGAAGATCTTAATTCTCGTGTGATAGAAAAATGATATTAATTAATATTGTAATCATCAAATCTTTATCATTTCTTGATCAAAAGATTAAGAAGTAAAAACTAACAAACGATTATTTTAATTATTCAATATCATGTCAAGGATGATGAATAGCATGTCTTCGTCTAATATTAATGGTTGGATCTTAACACAAAGGGATTACATAAAAGTAATTCTACAAATTTACGTAACTTTATGTGAACCGTCAGGTCTGTATTATAATAAAAATAACTTTACAATCTGACAAACCATATCAAGACACATCAATTTATGAGATTACTTTTATATAATCACTTTATAGCTAAAGTATTTCTCATTAATTTAACATTAACAAGCAGGTATGTTAGTTTATTTTAGTTTTGTTTTTATTAAATTTTTGTCGTTAATATTTTGTATATTGTGTAGTGGGTTTGCTTTGGATCTTGCGTTTTTTTTTTTTAATACTTGGGTTTGGATTTTCTTGATTATATGTAACCTCCAGGCTCCAAGTGTCTGGTTGTAATTACGATTTTCTTCTGTTATAAGTGAGTGTTATCAATAAAATTCGAGTACTGTTCTCTTCTTAAAAAAAATTAACATTAACAAAATAATTAGTAGTATAAGAATAAAAATATATTTTCACCTTATAATTACCTTTCATGTTGAAAAGATATTTTAGAAAAAAATTACGATTTATTGTCTCTCAAACTACAATTTCATTTATAATATGACCATAAAAAAATTAGTTCGACTACTTTCACCTTATAACTCTCTCAAATTACCATTTTCAGTTTGCTCTATCTTTTAACATTTAACAATTAATTAATTAGATCAAACGCATAGGTCTATCCGTCGTTTTATCAGTCGAATTTGGTTGGATAAATTGTAAGTTATAATATTTCAAACGTAGAATTAAGAAACAATTAGTTTCGATAGTTAAGTGATGCTCATATTGCAAAATGAGTGATAATTTGAGGGAATTATGTTTTTCTCGATCATGATTATTTATTTATTTATTCCAAATAGAATTCAAATATAATTAGCATTGAACTTTTCAACTCATCTTTCCACACTCCATGCTTTTCTCCTTTGATCAATTCATGTAAGAGTACGAGAAGATAACGATTTCTTTTTTGATATTTCTTCATGCTGATCTCTTCCACACCAAACGCCAAAGGCAAGACGTAACTCTTAGGGTATGACAATTATCTTAGCCATGATTTTTAGGACAACATATGCATTGTATCACAAACCCGTACTCCATTTGTTATGTAATATCTAAGAGTACGCTACACGAATGGAAAATCTATGGACAAATCTGCATGGTCCGTAAAATATCTTTCCATACTCAACTAAATGTTATTTATACTAATAATTTTATTTACATAATTATATGTGACGAAAGAAAATATTGATAAGATGAGACGTTTACTCATCAATACGTATAATATTATGCATAAAGTTATACGTACGTGTAGCACTACTATCTATGATTTCATAATATGCAAAGCTAAATAACTCTTTTCATGCAATGAAAAAAAAAAAAAAAAAAAAGAAACTCTATTCATTTAAGTTTTATAATCAATATATGAAAAATAACAAATATTTTAATAGTTTTAATAATAAATTCGACATAATTTAGAGGATAAAAAAGAATATTTTCATTTCTATTTTCATTTCGATCGTTTACTTCTTTTCCTTATCTTGATTTTTCTTAGGTCGTCCTTCTCTTGGTTTTCCCATTTGAGAGAACCTACATCGATACAAAATATTATAAATTGATAATAAAATATTATTTTTAAATGAAAGTAAAGTAATGGTCAGCTAAATTTATTCCTATTTATATTCTCTTTCAAGCAATCAAATGATCAATCAAACTCTCATTATTATAAATGTGAAAAATGAGAAGAGAGAGAGACGTGAGTCGTATATGTCACGCTCAAACATGGTGAATAATGGGTAAATGATCTTTTGGCCATAATAGGGACTTCTAGTTAGATTAGTCTACGTTGGACTAGTAATTCTAAAGTCTAAATAATAATAAAATATTATATATTTTAATATTCATTTTAATTTTTTTAATATTTTACAAATACACATTTAATCTCCACAAAATGCCTATCACAGATCAAATTCAGCATCATTTCCACCAACATTTAATCTAAAAGTTGAGAAATCTACCAACATCAGCAACTACTAAACCAACAAAACAAAACCTATTGCTATCCAGCCATAAAAATAGTTCATAAATCAGTTGCTACCCAACATTAAATTCCACCAACATTAAATTCCTTGAAACCGTAAAGAACTGCCAAGAGATGCTCCATAATATAATTTCCTGCCACAAAATCAATGAAATACCACTTGTTAGCCTCTCCAACAAAAGGGTTGCATTACAAACTCTACGTTTAAGTGCAAAAGCTTCCACACATTATGGTTTTAAGAATAAATCCACTCTTTCTATCAAGCCTACACAATATTTAAAGTTGTGCACTTGGATCTGCATTGAGGACCTTATATAGACAAGAGAATCTTGCTCACTCTTATATAGAAGAACAACAAATAAATAAAAGGAAGATCAATAAAAAGGTCAAATCCACTGCTATCCACATCACTTCTAATAGCGAATGGGTTTATTCGAAAATTATTCAGATAATAAAGGCCATTAAGGATTGCTGAATCTGGTTAATGGGTATACTACAAATAATGTGATTAGCAAAACTCAAAGAGGGGGGAAAATAGGTATTCTTACAATACAAATTCAGGGCAAATTGACTTTTGAGCTTTCACTTTGCGTTTCCTCTTCTTCCTCTGCTATGGATATATCATGCATGCTAAAGAGAGATTCACGTTACTGGCCTTATTAAAACAAGCATTAAATCAAAATATAGACAAATACATTCACAGATTCTCTTATTATAAAAAATCAACAATTCGAACAAATAAACAAAACCCACAGATGTTTTAAAATTTAACACACACCCAGTTTAGTATTTGTAAGGAAAAATTGGGACATACATTGATCTCGATAGTCTAAGGCAAAAATCAAGTCCTCAAAATCCAGATACTCTGTGTTGTTGAAAGAGTCGACGGGTTCTCTGCAAATGAGTATGGAAAGAAAAAAAAAGTGGGAGGGGGGGGGGGGGGGGGGGGGGGGGGGGGGGGGGAGGGAGTCGAGGGTGCAGAGAGAAGATGAAAATGGAAAAAAATGGAAAGGAAAAAAAAACACAGACAGGGGGAGGGAGGTGGTGTTCGGCGAGGGTGCAGAAAGAAGATGAAAATGGAAGGGAGAAAGGAGAGGTGCAAGTTCAGTATTCGGCGTGAGAGAAATGGAAGAGAGAAAGAAAGAAAGGGATTTAATCACTCGATGAAGGTAAAGTGAGAATCGGAGAAGAGGGAGAGAAGAGACGGCACAGAGAATACACAGAGAAGAGGGAGAGAAGAGGGAGGAAGAGAGACTTACGTTGAAGATCACGAAGACGATGACAATTGCTGGAGAATGTGACCGCTAGAGAGAAGGGGACGCTTGCGGGCTGGAGAAGATTGGGGTTGAAGAAAAGAAAATGGCTTGCGGGTTGAAGAAGAAAGGGGCAAAGACAGAAAAGAGTTTCGAGAGAAAGAAAGAAAAGATAGATGAAATGAAGGGTTTTGGAGATGAAGACAGAAAAAAATCGAAGGAAAGAATGAGCGGGAGGTAGAGAAATAATAAAAAATTAATTTGGCTTGTGTACAGTCCCTCGCTAGGTATGGAGAGAAGTTAACATTTAGTACTGTAGCATAAATGTTAAACTTGAGATGTTTAGCTAGGCCAATGCAAGAGTTTTTTTTTTTTTTTTCCTTCACATTTCCTTCTAATTTGGACTTGCATTAGCAAATGGCTAGGCCAATGCTCTTATGCTTCTTCAATTTGTTCACTTGGTGTGCTCCTAATGTAAATTACATTTTTTTTTTGCTTTTTATTTCAAACATTTTGTAAACATATTTAAACATTTTTTTAAAAAATAAAAAAATATTAATACACTAATAGTCACTTTCTTAACCATTAAGAATTTTTTTTTAAAAAAATTAAATACATGAGCGATCAAAATGAAGAAGTAAATTGAGGAGGTATAATAATATTATTCTAATTTCAAATAAAGAGCATCGTATATTTAAAATTTGTCCCTAAAATAATTCTTTAAGGAATAAAACAAGTATTGAATTGATGGATGCTTGTAAGAGATTTTTAAGACAATGCATGTCATCTTTGTTTGTAATAAGAATTACCATAATGGTCCAGGTAAGAGAATAAAGATCAACTTTAAGGAATAAAACAAGTATTGAATTGATGGATGCTTGTAAGAGATTTTTAAGACAATGCATGTCATCTTTGTTTGTAATAAGAATTACCATAATGGTCCAGGTAAGAGAATAAAGAAGTTGATCTTTCTGGCTGTGGAACTAAAGTAATATAGAATGCAACAAGGGAGTGAGAATTAAGGTGGCTTTAAGTTTTTGTCTAAATTTAAAGATCTAACTTGTAAAGATCATTTGATTCAATTGGCAACATATTGATTTTTCATTGAGAACCAATGATCGAATCCTCTCTCCTTATGTATAAAAAAAAAAAATATCTAACGTAAAAAAGAAGAAGGCAAACACATAAAATAGACGATCTTATATTATTTATTGATGTCCACATAAATAGTAATGAATCTAAGATTGTAATGTTTTTTTTTTTTTGGGGGGGGGGGGTTGTTCAAAGTTTGATTATATATGAAACTTTGATGAAAATGAGTTACTAAAAGCTTAAAATATATATGGTATTGCTTTACGTTTTAGATGTGTTTATAAAGTTAAGTGAATAGCTTTTCTTGAGTTGTGCTTAGAAATAAGAAGTTTTTTGGTACTAAAACATTCTCATTGAAAAGAGCAATGATAGCCTTACAACCCACCTATATTTTATTTACAATTTATCAATAAAATATATTTTTTTTAAATTTCAAAAACATCAAATCAAAATTAAAAGTAAAATAAATAATAAATATTTCAAAAACTATTATTTTATTAGAAGGTTGCAGAAAAATTGTAAATGAGTAGTTGTTTTTATCATTTCTCAAGAAAAAAAACCCAAAAACATTAATCACCAAAAACTAAAACAAAATAGCCCAATTTAGAAAGGCATTGGAGAGAGGGGGTGTTGTTAATAAAGAGGTTTGAATAAAATATTTTCTCACACATTACAAAGAAAGCTTTACATGAATATATATACAGCAAGTGATTTAGCTATATATGGTAATACCATAAATCACTATCACCAAGTGCGGGATTTACGTGAAAGCATGCTGTATAGGAGATGATTCAGTGCCAGCTATTCTATTGTTTCTACAGCATGATTCTTGGGATGTGATTGGTGGAGTTCCACTTTCCTTATTAGTTAAAAGCATAACAAAATAAATAAACTTCTCATATCTTTTGGGGAGTAGCTCCCTCGTCTGGCCTTTGTGTATAAATATGATAATATTAAATAAGTAATAAATATTGTAAAATTCACGTAGGTATTTTTTTTTTTTAAATCCATATGCATGCCTGAATTGCCATGCAGACGTGGTAATTTGAGTCGGCTAGCTTAAACACTAACATCCATTTGATAAAAATGTTGAAGTGAAGAGATTAATTATATATATGGATCCAATTGCATGCAATCCTCTTCCTAATAAGCCATTTAACTCTAAGCATGTTCACCACAGAATTAAGCCTCGATATTGTTATGAGGAAAACTGAAACAAGATATTTTCTTTCAAAATTATTAAGCAATGGGATAATGTCAGCATCTCAGTCATGCAATGCATGGTCCCTAGCTAGCTCAGTTCAGTCTCCGCTCCTGTCCACTCTTCTAATATAAGTACCATCAAGCATATATGTATATATGTATATATGTATATATAAGAATGGGTGGCTCTACATGCATTTTTTTAATATTTTTATATACTTTTTTTAAAAATAAAAAAGCACAATATCATTAAAACACATTTGCTTAATCACTAAGTAAAAAAAATTTTAAAAAATATAGCGGGAGCTGAAACTGGTGAGAATAGCAAGTAGCTTTACTCATATAAGAATATCTACTCCACTAATTCAACTCCACTATATAAGTTGTAAAAGTCATGACACCCTTTAATTTCACACTGCAAAGTCGATAAATGGCAACATCTTCCAATGAACCATTAGTTTGGAAGGTTGTTAATGTCAAAACAAAAATTCTACTTACAACCGACCTGGGGATCCCCTGCATCATCGTGTCCTATGTGGCACATTTCAAAACGAAGTCGTTTCTAATTTAATTCAAACGAAGATGAAGTGGCCTCTATCCCCCTCCATCCCAGTAGAAAGTTAGAAACCTTCATCATGAAGTGAATTCTCTTTGTCTTCTCCATTCCCATTGTCTTCCCCACGAAGCCGGCCTCCATTGAATCGAAACCCTCTTCTCTGTCCCTATCAACTTCGTTTTCTACACAAAGGCAGTGCGTCTTCGTCTTCTCCTCGAACCCACAAACCCATGAATGTAAATTGATTAGTTATTGGAGTTATTCCATTGATCTAAGTTTGATTTGGCGCATGCTAATGCAACTACTTTATTCAGTGTCTTACGGTGGCTAGAAAACCACAGAGGCTGTGGCTAGAGGCGTGCTCGTGGTGCATGGTTGCTCACAGTGGCACGACTGGTTGCAATGAGGCATGCAAAGGGCTACTTCCCATGAAGCCAACCCTTGCTAGGAACTTCTAAATGAGTTCTATAGCCTTTGAGAAAAGCAAACTGATCCACTGAAGTAAAAGCCCCATAAGGCCAAGGAGTGGGAAGAAGCTAATGACAGTAGTTCTTCCAAAAAATGTTTCTTTCATCTGTAAATGGGTTCCGAAATGGGTTCCGTATGAGTTCAAGGTCGAAGAGTTGTTTGAGAGGTGGTGTTGCTGCATTTCATCCGTCTGTTCCCCAAGAGCAAACGCTTTGGCTGAAGTATGATATGATTTGCGGTTTTAAAGTTTGAAGACCCTCTTAATTTTAATTTTTAGTTATATGTAATGTTTAAATTTGAGTTCAATGATGGGAGTATGAATTTTTTTGCTTCAAACGTTTGAAGATCATTTGCAAATTATCATTTTTTGTTTGTTGCCATTGTTTTTCGTTCTTGTATGTGAGATTTTTTTGATGAGTAATGAAATATTTCTAATTGAGTATAAAAGAAAAGAGAGAGTTGTTTGAGAAGATGGGAAAATGAAAGGAGAGAGAAAGAGGGAGGAAGAAATGAGAAAGTGGAACCCAATTACTTCAAATGGTTACGTAAAGGTTGCACACGCCGGTTGTACGTAGCATTGGTGATGTCAAAATATAATATAAATAATTAGATCTAGATATTTCCATCGGTTTAAGTTTTGTAAACAAGTAGTGATTTATCAATCAGATTCACACACAACAATCTCGCAATCTAAAAGGGCGGTGCAGAATCAAAGGTGTTTTCGAAAGACTTTGAATAACTTAGTGGAGACAAACACATTGCGTTGCAGTATATGACTTGTAAGCACAAGATGACAATGGAATACATACCCTCTAAGAGAAGTCAGTCATTTCGATATCAACTTTGCATGCACGATTGGTGGGATCGGGCAGGGAACAAGCTACTTTATTCTTAAAGCATGGGGGGGATGCTTTCTTTGTATTGCAGAGAAATAAAGTAAACGTATTCGGACCTTTTCCACCAGATAAAATCGAACCTAAAACATCTTTAGGACATTTAGAGCATTCACAATGAATTCTAATTTATCTTATTCTTTAAAATATATCACCGAAACTCATTTTTTCTATTATTTTTTATTAAGTTTTACAATACATCATATCATATAACAGTTTATCTATTTTTTCTTTATATCATTTAAATATTATATTCTTTAATATTTTTTGGGAGAAAAAGTACAAGAAGAGAGAAAATAAATAAAAAATATTTACATTTATGCACCATCCACGTTACATGTAGTGGCAACGCTATAGGAAAAGTGAAAATAATTATGAAATGCATCATCCGTTGGATGCAATTTTGGACCACTTTTCTTCAAACTTTACATAAAAATGAGTTTTACAAAACACATTGAGAATGCTCTAATAGGTTTGAATGCAAAAGTATTCTATTTCATCTCATCTCATCTCATCATTACGACTTTTTTAAATTTCTATATAAAATATGATATACAACTGAATTTTTTCAAATCTCAAAATAATAATAATATTAAAAAATAATATTATAACAATATTTTATTTAATTAACTTTTAACTTTTATATTAATTCACCTCATTTCAATTCATTATCCAAACAGCAACTAAGTCTTTTCTAAGCCAGAATAAAGCACTTTCAATATTATTTTAATACCATGAATAAGATCTTTTCCAATACCATTAATTCATGTAATCTTTTTATGAGAAAACCCATTCAATATTCTTCCTTGTACTGCTGTAGAGACAGAGAAGGAAATAAAAGGGTATAAAAGTTGGAATAAATTTTAAAGAAAAAGGAAATCAATATACAAAAGAATTCTTTTGGGCCAGCTTTTATTGGGAGTTCATGATCTGATTGATAAAAAAGCATCTCTCTCTTTTTTTTTTTCCTTTTTTTTTCTTTATATATATATATATATTATTTATGGTCTTAGTATTGGGTGGGACAACACAATAATGAAGTGCTCCCAACCCTTCCTAGGACATTTACATGATAATTATGAAGTGTTCCCATGTCTTTAGGTCTTTCATGCAATTATTGGAAGCAGAGCATTGGGCTCATTTAAATGGTAAGGTCCTTTGCTATTTCACATGGATTCAGATGAAGAAAACATCTATTTGTAATTTCACTTATTAGGACACTATGCCACTAATTTGAAAGCCTACAATATCAGCTAGTATTAGAAAAAATGTGTTTTGATCTTTCTTTAATATGTGTAATGGATCCCGCAATAAATAATATATTTGCACTAACTATGTACGTAGCAGAACTCTTAGATCAAATTCATATGGATGTGGTGATGGGAATAAGAGGAATGTTAGATCTATAAAGAGATCTTACAAAATGAAGTTTACAAATTAGCGTGACTTAATCTCATACATCAGATCTATTTTATAATAAAGCATATCATAACAAATCACATTAATTTATAATTTTTTTTTCTTTTTTTCGTAAGATTTTTTTATAAATAAAATATTTTCCTAAGGGCCTAATTAAGCTAGGCGGAATAGACCGATCGAGGAGATGAAAAAAAAGTAATAAGAAGAGCCCAACTTGAGCATATGGGTTTAGTTGGCATGCAATAGATAGATCCAATATCTCTATTAATGTGTCCACTTTGGGTTTTCTTTATATTCATTTGGAAACTTTAGGAATGCTGTCAACTTGGACATATGGGACCACGACATGGCATGCATGCATATAGCGTACATTTAACTTCAACTTCTTTTATCTTTTAATTCGTTAAATACTTATAAAGAGTACTGTTACATGCAGTCATAGAGTGCGTAAGTACCGTGCAGTCACTTTAAAAAAGAGTGAGGTATACTATTAAATTTCTCATGTGAGTTCTGTATTTATTCATTTTTTTTTAAAATGATTTTATGACGCTTGCATACTCATGGTTGTAACTATCATTTCTCATAAACATATATACATTAGATTAATCATGTTAAGTTGGGCAAAAGTGCGCGCGCGCATATATATATATATATATATATATATATATATATATATATATATATATCCACTACTAGGCGTGCTTGTGCAGTTTTTAGATGCAGCTTTATTAATTGATGAAGACGATGTCAAATTACCAAAAATGGGTGATGAGATCTATATTCAAACAGCTTGGACTACCGAGCATTAGTTTTTTTCAAGATATCCTCCTATACGTGCATGTAAGATGAAAACCCTAATTTTGGCCGCTTGTAAAAATGTTTAGATCTTCTGTAAGTTCTTGTTATCATTGATTATTAATTAAAGTTATGCTACTAGCAAACTTTGCGTATCAACGCATGCACCAATTATTGTGAAATTCTTTTAATTATAAAAAAAAAATTAAAGCACTAATTATTTGATGCCACATGTTTCTACATTTTTCACATTACTAGATTGTCAAAATACAAGCCTCCGTTGCTATTCTTTGGGCAAGTTTGGTCCTTCTTCCTTGAGTACCTCTTTTGGGGCTAATTTTGCATCAAAGTTTACGGTTCTAGTAAACAAAACCATAGGTAGTTAAAAAGCTTTGACAAGACCGCTAATGAGAGAATGCATGTAACGATGTAATGCACAATTTTATGTAAAAATACGTGTATTTGTGCGTAGCGAAGGATTAGGACTCAACCTCTGAGAAATTACCCTCTATGCAAAACTCAAGTATATGTATATATAGGTATCATCGGGGTGAGGAATCACCCTCATGACATAAGGCCTCATCGCATAAAATGACAAGCAGGGGAAATCACTTCACCATTTAGCTCGGGGAATCACTCCCACACAACCAACATGCAAGCTGATTCGTCTATTTTAAATCATCTAATACACACACCGAAGTGTACATGTTGCACCGGGGACACATTCTATCCAACCAACCAACTCGAAGACACCACACATGACACGCATCATCAGGAATCCCTTGACCCATCCATCAAGTGAGGCCAATACAAAACCCTACTAGCCCGATCATCACGGGGACACACTTTTTACTCGTATCAAACTTGTGGCAATGGTCATAGGTATGGCTTGGGAAATCCTCAACCCGTCCATGATGATTGATGCATAGTAGGACTCACACAGACCCGAAATCACCACATCACCAATCCAAACCATTCAAACCTCAAGATCTCAAAATTACAATGTAAAAATATTTGTAAACATAATGAAGGAAAAAAAATTATTAGTTTATGAACACAAAGGGGAAATATATAGAATAAGCAATGCTATAAATCACAACACACTCATGATATTTACCCCACATTTTTTAGTACTATCTTAAAAGCTAACCCTCCTCAAAGTATTAGAAGTGCTATGGCGACATTGGCGCTGCTCCTTTCCCTGCTCCCTCCGAAGCTACTTGTTGTCTTCAAAAACTCTGGCTCCAAAGAGACTTAAGCACTTATTATCTCCAAAATGAGATTTTGACTTTTACCTTAAGCAATTTATAGAATGGGATCGTCAGGTTTCCTTTTAACATCCTTCTGACTATTGATGTGCCTGAGTAAGAGCACTAGCATTGGCTAGTCAAATGCTAGTGAAACTCATATTTTGAAGAATGTTCACTAAATTTCTGCTACAATGGATTAGCTAAACACAATTCATTTGGAAGATGAGCTACAACAACTTCATTCCTAGAGTCATATATGAAAGGAACTGTTGCATCTTTATTCTAATATTTTATTATTTCTTGTGTTTTCCTTTTCATTCCCTCTAGTGTAACTTCATCCCTATAGTAACTTCATCCCTAGAATTACGATGCATTTTCCAATTATTAATTATGTTCTTATAAAATAATACTAATCATCTTTCTTTTAATATTTTTTAAAATATAAGAATAATTAAGAAATTATTTTTTGCATCTATCTATAATCGTACAAAAATTATAATAATATGAGAAAATATAAATAAAATTTTTATCAATTATTTATAAAGTACAAAATAATGCAATAATCTTATCTTATAAAAAATTATAATATAAGTAATGTTCATCTATATAATTTAATTAAAAAAAATATTAATAATAAAAAAAAAATAAAATTTTATTATTATAGAGAGTGTGGTGATTAATCCAATATAGACTTTAAGTTTTCAATGATTGGCTAAAAATAAAAAAGTTTCATATTAGTCAAATTTTGAAGATTGGGATGACTAATCCAATACCAATGCTCTAATTAGAGCCCTGTCTTAGTCGTCCATCTATAGGATGACAGAGAAGGCTGACGGGATAAAGCAAGCATGTTCCACCGGCTTGTCTTTTGTCCAATCCGTAATACCTCCTCGAATGTGGCTCTCCCATGTGGTGTTGTCCATACTTCTAAGTCTAGATGATATTGGATCCACTCTAGATGATATTGCAAGTTGTGACTTTTCTTCTATAGATCCACTCTAGATGTGACACTTTGTTGTGAAAACGATGCAAGAAAAATAAAGTAATACAATAAATCAATCATACAACACAAAGATTTATGTGGTTCGGTAACGTGCCTATATAGCTACAGAGGATTTTATTATCTTGAGAAATGAAAAAAATACACTTTTGAATGAAATACATTGTTTAGCAGCCAACTGTTTATAATAAACTTATATATAGGATTATATGGCGGAAATCATAATTTCACAATTATCTCGTTATTCACTCGAGCGAACTCTTTACCTGATGTTCACTTGAGCAACATGTCGAGTGAGTGTCAAGTGAACTCTCTACCTGAACTTTACTCGAGCGTCCTGTCGCGCGAACTTTCTATTGTCACAAGACGGGCTAAAATGTTTTCCTCATGAGGCTTCGCCATGTTCACTTCGGCTTGGGCCGCCCTTGACTAATTGGAACTCCACGAAAGAACCATGACGGATCCTTGTCGGGTTAAGTCATCAAATCGGGCATCCACAAGAGTAAACCAGGCTCTATAAACCTAACACCTTTCAGGTGGAGTATGGGCTTCTGCCTGTGACACTGTTACCTATTAAGCATTTTGTGTTATCTTGGAAAGTCCTTATGTCCGTTTGGATCTTTTTCTTGACCGTTGCTTGCCTTAAGCTCGTATCTAGCTCTTCATCTAGTAGTTCTCGCCTTCATACGAATGATACATTTTTTTTTTTTCAGAACTACTAGCCTCTTTAGTTCCTTGTTCTTGGCTTGGGTACCTGCTCCCTTGGCACAGGGTGAAAAGTCTTTTGTTACACTTTGTGCTGAGATTTACCTACCAGACTTTTTATATTGTGTTGCTCGCCCTATTGGGTTAGCTGCACTTTGTAGATCATCGCTGCTTAGTCTTCCATCTTTCCATGGAAATGCTCTCTTTATTGCCTCTTACTTGACCTTGGAAAGTTGTATACCTCCTTGCGCTAGTGCGATCATTATAGGACAAACAAAAGTACACACCCCCAAGGCGAGCACAAGGCAGAGCAAAAGTTCTCGCCCCTATTAACCTGTTGTGAGTGGGTGGGTGAGTACTTTCCTTTCCATGATGCTATATACGAGATGACGAGCACTTTTATTCTCTATGTTGCTCACCTGAAACTCCCGACTTTGGCATGTTTCGTGGAAAAGCAAAGTGCTCGCCTGGTTATAAAACATGAGGCCCGCCACCTCTGTGAGCAGCTTAGAAAAGGAAAGTACTCAACCCAAACAGAGCACTAGAGATAGTGAAAGTGCTCGTCCCAGGGCGAGCATCGTGATATCAATAGTGCTCGCCTCCAAGCGAGCACCATGGAGTGCAACAAAGCTCATCCCCAAGGTAAGCATTAGAAAAACAAAGTGTTTACCCACAATGAGAGAAAAAGTGATCGCCCATAATAGAAACCAAGGAAAGCAAATTGTTCACCTACCAAGGCGAGTTTAAGGGAAAGCAAAAGTGCTAACTCCTAAGCGAAGCATCAATTAGAGCAAAATTGCTCACTCCCAAGCAGCCACAACAAAAGTAAAAGTGCTTGCCCAAGCGGGGAGCACCAAATGATTGTTATCATATTTGCAATACTCGTAAAAGTATGCTAGTCACTTATTTGGCTTAAAATTATTATTTGTAGATTTGACATATTTAGATTAGATTATTCCTTTTTTTAATTTAATATTAATAATTTGTAGGTTTGATTTATTATTTTTCATTTGAAATTGTTAATCATTACGATAATGGAGAATGAAGCAGCTGCACGCTTAACTAGTTATCCTAAATACGGTAACCTTGTAAGCTATACTTTTATAATCAAGTACTTCAAGTATACGTAAAATATTTGATCATTTCTTTGGTTAGGTCTCTCGCTTTAAAAACTTTGCCTAGCTAGCTAGGCCATGATTACCATAATAATACTTGTTCCCCCATCCATATTAAACGGAATATATATATATATATATATATATATTAATATTATAGTTACAAATGTGAGTGTGTAAATCTCGTATAATTATTTTGAAAAAATGAATAAATGCAGAATCCGTATAAAAAGATTAATTTTTTTAATAGTAGACTATACTTTTTTTCAAAATAACTGTATGGTACTTATACATTTTACGACTATACGTAAGATTACTTATATATATATATATATATATATATATATATATATATATATATATAGCAACCAACATCACCTAAGATAGTACCACTCATGCGTATCACATATCATTAAACAACAAATCTAAAATATTGAACCGTTTGAAGTGCTATACTTGGAAAGGTATTACCATATAAAATTCTTTTGCTTAAATCTCTCTACGCCCTGTGAAGGATATCCAGTCGAACTGAATTTACACCTATGATCTTCTACGCCATATATATATATATATATATATATATATATAAGGAAAATGCTACTATACCTCTTAATTCATACTACTCAATTTATCTAATTGATGTTGTGCCACGTGGTTTATTAAAAAAATTAAAGAAATATATTTTCAAAATAAAATGGTGTCCGAAAACACAAAAAGATGAAGATTAAAACTCTAGATTCTCTCTACTTTTTTATGTTTATATTTTTAATTTTTTAATAAATCATGTAACACCACATTGTGATACCATGTCAAGGACACACATTGAGTGGTATAAATTTAGAGCACAGTAGCATTTCACTATGCATAAATGATAAACCAAAAAAATTAAAAATGCAAGAGTTTTGAATTATCTCATGATCTTCTACGGTTTATAGAAACCTAGTGCAACAAAAGTACTTTGACGTCGGTCTATGCCTCTTGTACGAATTACAGAAACCCTAGCTCCTACTTAATTAAGAAAACCATTCCCATAATACAAGGCATAAAAAAAAAAATTAACAAAACTAATTTTTACTATCAATATATATATAAAATAAATAATAAAATTTATTTATTTTTTTCAGTTTAAATTTTTAAAATAAATTATAATTTCATATGATATTAAAGCATAAGTCTTAAATTTGAACATGATCTAACTCTATATTTCATCTAATTAATTAAATATTTTTCCTGTTGAACTTACTTATTAAAAGTGAGTCCGATCCTGAGGAAAAGTGTTCAATAATATAAATAATTAATATTCTCAATTAATTCTTTCAAAAGGTGGTTTAAAAGTAGATTTTTCATGATATAGGCGTTTAATTGGTTAGATATATTGGAATTAAATACAAATATTATTAAGTGATAATTAAGACTTGTCCCACATATCAAAGACGAACGTACAACTGACTACTCCTAATTTGTCTCGGTGGACTTTGAACTTGGAGTTGGACTTGGATTCAACATTGTCTGCGCGCATGAGATATTAGCTCAGAATAGTCTTCAATTTTCACACCTGCAAGAGTTATTTTATTTTATTTTATTTGACAAAAAACATCTCATGATCTTTCTAGACCTGCGGAAGGAAATCCAGTCCAACTAAATTTTCACCTCTGATCTTCTACGCACGCCATGAAGAACGGTTTGGTGCTATTCGCGCGCGGCCATAATGTTCTTTACGATATGCCCACTCACAGTGATATGTAGGGAAGATAACTGGGTCGAGAGATAGTAGGGATGACAATATGTGACACGATTTGTTAATTTAATACGAACAAGACACAATAAAAACAAGTTAGAGTTTAGTCTTAACGGACTCGGATCAAAATGGATTGACACGACACGATTCGTTATATTAATGAGTCATGTTAAGGTTTGAGATTTTGAAACAATAAGCTTAACGGATCGGATTAGGGTTGACCTATATAATATAATATACATATATTGACACGACACGAACACGATTCGTTAACACGATTTGACACCCCTAAGATTAGAGTATCACTCCATTCTAGGATGTGCTGCCAAGAACTTTGATGCCTTAATCCCCGTTGATCCAGAATGTTGCAAGATTATTGACGATTTCGATCGTGCATGTGTAGTCTCGCACGTCACATAGCCATTTCTTAAATTTGAGTATTTATCAAAGACTATTAGATTCTTAAATTTGCTTTGCCTTTGGACTTTCCTCGTAATTTCTGTTTTATTTTTTCTTTTAATAATTCACATATATATTAACAAATTCTCGATTAGAATATGGCCTCAGATCATGTACAATCACATGACCCAACTCATGATCTGTTTATATCGATCACTTGTGGACTTAATTTGCTGGAATTAGGGAATTAATCAATTCTCCCGCGACTTCATTTATTAATATTTTGCCTTTTGATTTGTAATTAACGTTCATATAAATTAATATTCTTTTCTAGAATATAATTAATTTTACGCATAAGTTATTGGAAGTTGAGATATGTATAAATTTAATTTTTAGATTAAAGTGTTTATGCTTTAATTGGTAATTGAAGTTGAGATCATCATGATCATGTATGAAATTTATTAATCTTACGATTACAAAAGAAAAAATTACTAGTCGATCAAAATTTTCCCCTCTATTCTCACTTCTCACATGCCCTTTATTTCGTTTATATCAAAATAAGTTTTGGGGTTTTGATATTATTATTGGGAAATCTCAAATTGTTAATATTGCTCGATTTTGCATGCTGATGGTATTACTAATTTTCATTCAAGAAATTAAAACCAATTGGTGTACATGGAGATGATCAGATACATTTAGGCATGGTTTGGATAACAAAATCCTCTCAATTCATTATGTTTCATCTCTTCTAATATCCAAATTTTCATATAAATACAAACACTTTTTAATTTCAAATCTTCAACTTTTTTATATAATCATTACAACTTTTCCAAAATTTCATACAAAATATAAAAAACAATTCAACTTTTTCAAATACAAAAACAAAAATTATATTCTAATAATATTTTAACTTTATAATATTTTTACTCAACTTTTACTCTCTCATTTCTCAAAATCCGGTCCATAAAACATATTAACTCAATTATTTTATTACTATTCACAAATCATTTCACTAATATTTACATCTCATCTCATCTCATCTTACTATTAAAATAAAGTCTTCGTAGATATATATGTCATGTTTAATTAGAAGGGTGGCAATGAGCAATATTAATATTATAGAGTCATAGACCTTGGTACATCTGAAACCACGTAAAATGTGTCCCATTAGTCCGCTATAGAATGGCAGATGAAGAATATCATAATTGTTCTTCAGAGAATTATCTCCAAAGTCACATAGGTTTTTTAGACGAGCTTCTCCGACAATCATGTATATACGCGCTAGTTATTTATAATATCTTTCTTTAACTTAACATTAATAGGCAATTATATGTTTGGTGTTTCTATTAATTTTATTAGTAATGTTAGATATAATCATGATTTGTGCAAGCGTTGAACAATCTTTTTAAAAAATAAAGGAGTGTATTATTAAAATTTAAATTTTTCATATGAATTTCATATTTATTTATTTTTTTTTAAAAAAATGTACGACACTTGCACATGACTTTATAACTGTAAATATCATTTCTCTAATTTCATTTGTGTATATCTGTTAGTTAGGATATCAATATCTAGAGCTCCGCGTAAACAGCTTTCTCAAAACAAACCACGGAAAACATCCTACGAACTGAAATGTCAAAATGGATAAACAACAAAGTGATCATCATCAGAAAGACGGTTGCTACAAAACAAACTTGACTTCTATCTTCATTAAGTTGTTGAGGAAGAACGAAAATCAGCCTAACATCATTCCGAAATCTGACCAAAAGAGAAGAAAAACATCTAGTAGTTCTACGTGCTAGGTGGTTGGAAATCTTCAAATTGATGAATGAACAATTCATGATCATGGTACTACTCGTTTTTAATAGATTGAAAAAAAGTGGATAAATCTAATACTCATATAAAAAAAAGAAAACCATACTTTTTAAATTTTAACAGTATTGGATCTCACAATTTTTTAAACAGAGTACTGTATGAAACTTGCATACTTAAAACTGTATATAGCATTACTATATAAGACAAATTAATTAGATCACAACTCATGAAGTTAGATCATGAGCTTAATCAGTACTTTTATGGTTGGGGCTGACCTAACGCATTAAGTATGCTTATGATTTCAAATCATCATTAATGCTTAATGGGTTTGCAAAGAAAAGTACAAATTATGTGGTTACTTCATGATCAGGTCAAAATTGATATTTCAATAATACTCATATTAATATATGTTAGTTGATTAAACATTTTAAACACAGACACAAACGTGATGAACCAATAAAACGGCTAAAATACAAAAAATTGGCTTGGCCGTCGAGACCTTTGTAGTGTATTATTAATGTTGTTCACATGTATTTGTCCTTCTACCCCTTTTTTTATTTTATTTTATTTTATTTTATTTTATTTTTTTTGGTGGGATAGTTTTGTAATGTCCTAGCTAGCATTTTTCTTTTAAATTTTTCTATTGAGTTAATTAATTAGATAACGAGGGAAAATTATTAAATATTATGAGTATGAATGATGTGGTATGTCCATCGAATCAAAAGATGACATGCTATTAAAATTGCTTACATAAACACTATTTTTTAATCATGATATGTCATCTTATAAAAATTTAGGAGTAACACATGTTAATTTGTATTTCGAGATTATCTAATAATTACTTGATAACCAATAGCACCGTTTTGGAGCTTATGGTCAGAGCATTGGATGATTATCCACACGCCTAATAAAGATCAAATGATTAGTTATGAGATAAATATGGTATGGTACTCCAATCCTATGACATATGAGACAGGTAAACTTTCAAGTTCACAAAGCTCAATAGTTCAATATAATACTTTAGAAGAGTTTTATAGTGTAACAGATTACATTAAATTACGTCAATTTATAAAAAATTTATGTAGACCAAGTATTTTTCTAAAGAAATGACACTAAACATGACAGGCCGAGATTCACATGTTACCCATGCGATCAACTTCAAACATCATGACATGCATGCTTATGGTGATCATTGATCACATATTCCATATTCACATGGCTTAAACCTAGAACCAAGACGCAGGGCCCGCTCTCCCATAAGGCGAGTTAGGTGGTTGCCTAAGGCCCATAGTAGAAGAAGGCATCAGAAAATATTAAAAAAAAAAATAGTTAAAAAAATCTTAAAAAAAAATTAAATTATCTAAACTAAACAAAGAGACGTTGATATTGAAAATTGAAAAAATCAATTCTCAACTCCATAGTAAAAAAAAAAAAAAAAGACTAACAATTATAAAAAAATATTTAAATTTTTATTTAATTACATTGACTCTGCAACTTCCTTTAAGAAAGCCAAAAGTCACAATAGTGATTGTAAATTCGATGGTTCCAATCTATCTCTACAAAGTGAATATATATATATATATATAAAAAAAAAAATTCCAACAGAACATCTCATAAACTCTCCTTCTATACTTAAAATCAACAAACTTTATTTCATCACTTTTGTACTCTAGTCTCCATTCTCTAATCTCTCTCTTGCATCCATCTTGCTCATATTTGGTACTGGCAGCCTCTCCATTGTCTCCAATCACACTGGTAGACGTTGAGCAACTCTGTTGTGCTTTGGTGATGAAGGTAAAATAAGTAAAGCTGATTAACCTGATCTACAGTTTGTATATACAATGAATTTTCGTTTTATATATATATATATAGTTAAGTTTTGTGGCAATAAAAGAGTCACGTGAATGACTTGTTTTCTACAACATCCTTGGTTGTTTCTTGTCTTCTTCTTCAAGACTTCAATCGACCATAGCTTTTATAATTCACATGATCCATAGGCCACCTATTCCTGGACTATTTTTCAAATTTTGTTTCTTTCTCTTTCAGTTCTTCTAGTGTATAGTTTATTTCTTGATTTTGGATATTAACACTAAGATATTTTATTTTAGTATGCATATTAACAATTTTATATAAAAGTGAAGGTCATTTGTTATATAAAAGTGAATCTCATTTGCTAAATGAGGTTCTATTGAATTATGTTAATATTTATTTTATTCTAGAACATTCATAAGCATATTAAGATTTTATATAGTGGATATTGTTCTTTTCTACTAAGAAATATGTCTAATAGAAAATATGTATTTGGATATGAGAAACATAAAAAAGAAAAAGGAGAAGAAGAAGAATAGAAAAATTGATTGAATTCCAAAAAGGATCTTTAAATAAATTTGTTACTACTAATAAACAAAATATAGTAGAAAATTTAGGTGAAATATTTGTAGATAATCAAGAAACACATCAATTAGGACCACAAGATAATAAAATAAATCAAGAAATACAACAAAAGGGATATAGAGATAATGAAACAACATCACAAGCCCAACAAAATGGATATGAGGATAGTGCTAAAACATATACTGCTACAATTATTGCTAGAGAATTTGGGAAAGGTATAGAAGAAAATAAAAATACTGAGGACATATCTGATTCTATTCCTTCGAATATTTATGACCCTGCTCAATAGAAATATGTTGATACAAAATTAAGAGATCTATTAGTAGAAAATGGTCCAATTAGATATAACGATATAAACTTTTCTAAGGATGAGAACTCTAGACATTTTTCCACTACATATTATATATGAAACTTATCAAATGGAGAGAAACATGATAGCAAATGGTTAGTGTATTCAAAAGACTTGAATAGAGAATTCTGCTTTTGTTGCAAGTTGTTTAATTCAAAGCTTAGTATAAGCTAACTAGCTAATGAAGGAACCGATGACTGGAAAAATCTTAGTGCTAAGCTTAAAAGCCATAAAACAACCAATGAGCAATTACTAACATTACTGCTTGATTTAGAAATGAGATTGTTAAAAACATAAAACAATTGACAAAAAAGTCCAAGAACAAATTAACAAAGAAAAAGATTATTGGCACAAAGTGTTATTGAGAATTGTTGTTGTTGTAAAAACCCTTGGTAAAAATATTTTACCATTTCGAGGACAAAATGAAAAGAACTCCTAAGAAATTAATGGAAGATTTTGCAAGATAATGTGTCGATTCTAACTCTTAAGCCACTCTCACAAACATTTTCGAAAAGTCGAACTGAAAGTATCGAAACAATAAAATTTCAAACTCCACAAATAAGAGAAGTTTTATTGCAACTAGGAAACATAATTGAAGATCCTAAAATAAAAAGTGAAGCTAATTGTTTAGTAGCATATGAAATTGAGAACTTTGAATTCATGTTAGGCATGACCATATGGTATGATATATTATTTGCGGTCAATACTATAAGTAAAAGTCTGCAATCCAAATATATGCATATAGATGTTGCCATTGATCAGTTAAAAGGTCTGATTTCTTTTTTTCAAGATTATAGAGAAAATGAATTTAAATCTATTATGATTGCATCGAAAGAGATTGCAATTAGCATATAAATAGAACCCGTATTTAGAGCAAAACGAATAAATCATAGAAAAAAACAGTTTGATGAAAATGTCAATGAGGAGACAACACAATCTGCAGAACAATCTTTTAGAATTAATTATTTTTTATTTATAGTAGATCAAACAATTTTTTCAATTCAAAACAGTTTTGAACAATTTCAAATATATAAAAATATTTTTGGTTTTCTATTTAATAGCAAGAAATTGAAATCACTTGATGATGGTGGTTTGCATTCAAATTGCCTTAATCTTGAAAGCTTTTTGAAATATGATATTGATGGTTTAGATTTATTTTTTAAACTCAAAGTTTTAAAAGAAATTTTACCAATAGTAGAAAGCACACTTATTGATATATTAAATTAAATAAAATGACTAGATTCTTTTCCAAATAGATGTATCGCTTACAGAATTTTATTGACAATATCTATTACTGTTGCTTTTGCTTTTGCATAAAGAAGTTTTTCAAAATTAAAACTGATAAAATCTTATCTAAGATTATCAATGTCACATGAAAGATTAAATAGATTAGTCATATTATCAATTGAGAATGAGATATTAGAAGAACTTGAATATAAAAAATTTAATTAGTAATTTTGCATCTGAAAAAATAAAAAGAATAATTTTTAAATAAACATATATTTTGATATAACCAAATTAATTTGAAACAAGAAAAAAACTCCGTTTTAACTTATCCCCTCAAAATCTATTGAGCCGTCCCTGCCAAAACGTTGATGGTTCAGTACCATTTTGCTTTATCAATTAGTGCATGTGAACCAGTTGAATCTTTTCCTAATAGAAGGAAAAATAAACAGCCAAGCGTGTTCATGTGGAGTGAAAATGCGGCTGAGGATCGTCAAATTAGTTATATTTGATATGATTGATTTGGTAGTGTGCGCGTGAAAACCTGCGATTTTTGTTGATCAGTATAATGTCAAAATTAGTTTCTTCTCGTGGGGTCATATCTTCTTCTTCAATTTAATTTCTTTTCATGAATTGATCAGTCGGCAGCAATTTTTTTTTTCTTCGATAATAAGTTATCTCCAATATTGTGATTTTGGAAATTAAGAAAAAATAAATAAATAAGTTTTTTTTTTCTTAAGCAATACAAATTAATTAAGTTGACAGTTAAGTTATATTCATTAATTCGTACCATTATCTTTAACGCGTAAAAATTGTAAAATAGTTATATTTATATTATTTGAAAAATTCTTGTTGAAGGCGAATTCGTGTAGCCATGCACACGGCCTAGGTTTAATGAAACGGTGTGTTGATGAAGGGGGCAGACAAAATTGAAATGAAAATGTGGGAATATGGGATTTAATTGAAGAAAAAATATATTCATCATTTCAACTTTCATCATCTTCCCATCATCTCATTATGTGGTATTATATAATTGGTTTACAAGTGAAATATATCTATCATCTCAACTCTCATTTTAATTAAATCCCATGCGCACGGATTGAGTTTAATGAAACGGTGTGTGTTGATGAAGGGAGAGACAAAATTGAAATGAAAATGTGGGAAGATGGGATTTAATTGAAACGGTGCATTTTTTTTAATAAAAAAAATTAAAATAAAAAACACAGAAGAAGAAGAAGAAGAATGAGAAACGGACGGTTTCATCTTTCTTTGAATAATTAAAGTTGATTGCTATGTCATGTTCGTCCACAGATGGGTGCGTCAAAACGTCTGTACCTAGACATGTTCATTATTTTTGTTGTGAAGAACTCATATCATGCATTTTTATAGGATATTATTGTAACTGTGTGCAAGTCTCGCACACTCTCTTTAAAAAATAGTATGACCCACTATTAAAATGTGAATTTTTCATGTTAGTATAAAATTTATCTATTTTTTTAAAGAGAATGCGCGAACTTTACACATCATAAGACTGTACAGATCATTTTCTTGTAACTATACGCCAACAATTATCCTAAAATGATCATCGTGATAGTTGATCGTAGAATGAGCTATTAGTTATGGTAGGATGATCGTCATGGTAGAATGAGCAAATTTTGATTTTTCTTAAGGTTTGAAACATTCCAATACGACCCATAATTAGACCAATGTGAATGTGCCATCTGTTGACTAAAACTTTCAAATAGCTATGCCCACTTTTGGGTTTATCCATTTCAATGGGAATCTTGAGGTTGATAGATAAATGGGAATAGATGACCCAAAAAAAAAAAAAAAAAACAGGGAGGAGGAGGAAGAAGAAGAAGAAGAATTAGGAACAAACTTAACTACCTCAACTGCCACCGCATTAATCCTGCGGCTGTTGGTTGTGAGCCAAATGCCACACGTCAAGCAAGCAACGTAAGCACTGTGGATAGGAACAAGGACCAAGATATTATCTCATCTTTGACTGTTTCGAGTCCGCACTGTTTTTTGAGTTCTTCTTCATGGGTTTGGTTCTTACCATGTTTGAAACCCTGCACATAGTAAACATTAATCTTGAAAAACGAGGGCTTGACTTGGTAAGAAGACCCTTTGCCCATCTCCACCGTATATGAATTTTTCAAGAAATCAACTGCCTAATAATTTTTAATTATTTATAAATATATATATACATATAAAGAAATTTTTAAGATTATCAATTGTATCTTTAGCACTTCTATTTGATTATTTTATTTGATTATTTTGGTTTGAACCTAACAATTAGGATTGAGCAATGGCCTAATTCTTGAACTTAAATAAGCCTTAATGAGTTTTGCAATTTATAAGTTGATGTGTAAACATACTATTTATTATGAAATCTGTCAAAATATCAATACATTTAGGAAAATTAATAAAATTCTATATTTTTTTATTACTTATTTACTACTCTTTTTGTATTTGATTTTTTTAATTTATTTATTTACTTAATGGTTAAGGAAGTGAATATTAATAAAATTCTATATTTTTTTAATTTTTTCTTAATGATTAAGAATGTTAAAAAAATATTTAAAAGAAAATGATAAAATAATAAATATACTATAAGTGGTAAATAGATAGTAAATAAGTAGTAATCCTATCATTACCCATACATTTATATGCTTACGCATGTTGAAGGTTGTTATGATATGTTGGGTGTATCAAAACATTTAGGTCCTGTTTGGATTAAAAAGTGATCTCAACTCATCTCATCATTACAATTTTTTCAAATTTTCACACAAAATATAATAAACAATTCAATTTTTTCAAATTTCAAAATAATAATAATATTAAAAAATAATATTCTTAATAATATTTTAATCAACTTTCATCTCATTTCAACTCTAAATTCAAACGAGACCTTATATTCTACATATTTCAAACGTTTTTATAAGTAATATTATCTTTCGTCCTAAATCTTGTCATTTTTAATTAATTACGCGTGGCGATGTCGCATTTAAGGTGATTTATTCTATCAACCATGATTAAGATAAAAAAAAAAAAAAAAAAATACCAGATTCAGTCCATCTTTTGCCCCGCAGGAAGAGCTTTTGGTAATACTCGTGGCCACACACCATACCATTTCAAGCTTTCAAAATATGACTTTCAAGATGTTCATTACAGTGTTCACACTTTATAAAAAACCAAAAATTCCTAAGATATCATAAAGAAAATCATCCCATCAACTGCAAAGATCATTAATTACCAAAAACAGATTGATTTCAGCTAATTATATTTAATTTTTTTGGATTAGCTTCAAAGCAAAGCCATTTGAAAAGGGTATTTAAATTTTAATAGTATGGTGATGAAAAATCATCTTTTTTTTTTTTAATGTTCATGCCCTTTTGGTGGTGACCCACCTAATCAATGGGCATGATCTCTACCATATCTGACGGCAAGCAAGAGTACAGGAACATCATATCCATGATCTCTGCAGTGATCTTACCCCACACAATTATTTCTAAATATTTCATGAACAAGGTCCAATACAGTCGTCTCATGTAGATCCAAAGGTGGTTCTTTCCTACCAAACTTCGCTTTCCTGCCTTCTTACGTCTTAACGTTGAATCATCCTCTCTCTCTCTCTCTCTCTCTCTCTCTCTCTCTCTCCCCTTTCTATATATATTGGCGCACACAGCTGCCCTTATTGGTTCTTATTAGTTTTAGCAGTTGCAGAGACAGAGATATAGGTCGATAGGTTTAGATAGACATACAGAGGAGACAGCCCTAATATATCCTAGAGAGTTTTGCCGAGTTTCTGTTAGCCCGGAGAAGATGGATAACGTGAAGAACAACAGCAGCAGCAGCCGCCAAAACAAGACGAGCGAAAAGAAAGATGGGATCGAGCAGAAGGGTTTTCCGGTGCATAGCCAAGTCCGAAAGATTAAGCAGGAATCCGAGAAAATCATAGACTGGTCTCAGGAACAGCCGGAGATGAGACTGGTGCTCCGGGAGATCCAACGGCAGCTTTCTCGCTCACCCTTGGGATTATCTTGCTGAACCTTTATGGGTGATTATTCTTAGGATATTGAACTAAGGTGCTGAAAAGTGAAGATGGGTTGTCTTTATGCCATCTCTGTAAACAGAGACAGAGGGTTTCTCTGTTTTCTCTGTTCTTTTTCTCCCCTGTTTTCTCTGTTTTTTTTTCCCCTGTTTCCATTGTATATACCTTTTTCGATATACATGACATGGTAGTCTTTGTAATATAAACTGACTAGTCTTGAGAATGATGGATTTCACTGTTCTTGATTTCCCATAATTTCTCGGTTCTGTTTATTCATATCAGTCAGTTCTTCCTGTCATTTTTTCATTCCTTCGTATATGCACAGATCATGAGGGATGAAATATGGAATAAATTCACCAGGTTTAGATGATTAAGATAGGAATCGGATGCTTGGGCAAGAACTACAGCCAATTCACAAGATTATGTTGATTAAGATGGTAATCAATTAATATTGCTTTGGTTCGTATATGCACAGATCATGAGGGTTCTAAACCAGTGGAATGATTTATAAAGAAAAATAATTGATATGAGATCTAAACTATCTTGCTGCAGAAGCCTAAGCTCATTGCTGCTGCTATTTTTCTCTTAACCAAGAAGAAAAGAAAGGATGTCTTGTAATTGTCCCACACTCCGTTTTCTGCATGGTTTGAAACTGATGTTTCATCCTCTTTTCATTTGTCTTTAAGCTTCTTTCAAATTGTCCTATAGTCTGGATCTGGATATTCGAGAATGATGACTAAAGGTTAAAACTTTCTTGTCCTCTTTTATTCATTATACTATTTGATCATATGGGTTTGATCAAGAAGAAACAGTAATTATATAATGTATCTTCAAAGATTTTTTCTAATGAATAGTTAGAGTTTTGTATTCTAGTGCCAGCAATGGTTTGGTAGGGTGAAAGCGAATAGGATTTAATCAATAGAGACCCTATGGGAGGATCAACCTATTCACCTGAATGCCTATCTGTAATACGCCCACAGCTTTTTAGATTTTTGGAGGTCGAAGGATATTTTGTTTTTTGTTTAAATTCAACGCCTTATATCTCATATTTTATAAAAAATACTTTTATATCTTATAAAAAATATCTTTATAAATTTAAAAAAAAAAACTATAAATATGAAATATAAAAGTAAATGATAACTTATTTTGTTATCTTTTTAAAACAAAGCAGGGGTGAAACTGTTCTTTTTCTTTCCCAAAAAAAAAAAAACAAAAACAAAAAAGAAACAAAGGTTTGACAATGGTCCCCACCAGCCATTGGATCCTGCTCTCATCTGCACTGTACATGACAGAACTCATTTACAAATCAACTAAGAAATGAAAAACCCGTCTCGAGTGTTGAAAAGCCTTTTTACCTCTATAGAGGAATACTATGCTGATCCAAAGATTCCTTCGAGGTGCCATTGGCGTTATCTTTGACAAAGAAATCTGCAGTCTGATTCATTTCCCATGAAAACAACACCACCAAACTGTTGTTGCATCCAAACAAAAAGGTTAAAAAGCTTGATGCAAAGTTTGTAAACCATCTTGGATACCGTTGTTACAGTTTATAGTAGATGCCAAGCTACTCGGAGTGATAGATTCCGCAACAAAGAATATACCTATCAGCACCAAAAGCTTGTCGAGAATTGTTGGGCGGGAGACTCCAACACTTCAAACCAGCATATATATATCAATAAAGACACTTCTGATATGATGGATTCCACTACAAAATGGTCATTGTGACATACATAGTTCTTTCCTTTTTGTATCCGATTATCCTTTGATAATAGTTTGCCAATCTCAAGCTCTTCTGAATGATCTCAGCTTATGGAAGAAATTGAATATGGACATGATAGATAGCCGGGTACACAAACTCGCTTTCGGGTTTATATCCCATTAATTAGTAGTTATCTGGCTGAAGTCAGGGATTGGCATTCAAGAGAATTAAAATACCAGTGTCTTGTTTTGATATAACCATCTCACATGTGGTCAGAGAAGCCAACCAAGTTGGGGGTTGGCTGGCCAAGCATATAGCAAATGGGGAGAACTCAAGAGTTTCTGTGCCGTTCGTCACCGCCACAAGAGGCTAGAGATCTTTTAGCAGTGGATCGAGCAGGTATTCCAGTGTCGCAACTTCGTTAAAACCCATGGGAAAGTCTATTTTTTTGCAACAGGTACAGCTTCGCAGAAGGGTTATTATTATTATTATTATTATTTTATTATTATTATTATTATATTTTATTTTAATTTTATTTATTGAATGAAAGAATAGGGAATGTAACACCCCAGCCCAGGGCCCAAGCCAAGTGCCAAACCCAACCCAAAAAAAATGCAAAACGTTCACTCCCCTCAACTTCTCCATCTTCCTTTTTCTTTCCCCCAACCCCTAATACCACATTTCCGCCCCGTTTTCACGCAGCCACAACACCAAGTAAAGCCCCCTCCCTCAAAAAATGCTATTTCGGTTCCAAATCTCCACTCTCTCCCTCACATCAGTTTCTCACTCCACAACTACTCCTCCGATGCCTTCGTTCTCCTTTGCATTGAACTTCCCCTTCCCCACGTCTCACTCTCTCTGTTGTTCCTCCCTCTTCTGGTTCATTGACATCGTGGCCGCCTCCACTAGGTCTTCACGCCACCCTAGCCCATCGTACCAAGCCCCTACATTGAGCGCCACCCCTCTCCTTCACGTCCCACTCCTTTGATTCCAGTCTCTAGCCGCCGTATCACACTCACTGAGCGCTGCCGTCTGTCACGAGCCCCTCTTGTCTGGTCCATCGTGGGCTGTTAGATGCATCTGAGGGTTAAGGAGATCTGCACGTGCTGATGCATTCCAGATGCTTCTTGATATTTCTTTTATCTGTTTAGACTATGTCTTTATGTTATCATGTGTTGACCGAGTCTTATGTTAATAGGTCATTTGGAGTCAGTCTAGTAATTAGTGGGTCAGTTAGTGAGTAGTGGATCTAAGCAGTTATTATGGGATTTGTATTATTTAAATTCATGTTATCATTAATAGAAGGCATCGAGCCCATTTCTTTCCTATTAGTCTTGGAGGTGCTGGCCCCTTAAAGTGCCATAATCCATCAAACACAATTGGAAAACATAACAAGTCAAGCCCTACACCACGATGCCGGTAATCTCTCTCTCTCTCTCTCCTGGTGATCTCTCTGTTAATCTCTCCCTATCTGCACTTGTAAGCGGCACCACCCACCCCTCCGCCACACACAGCTAGTTCCTTTGCCTCCCTTAGTTGCACTACACGGTCACATGGCATCACTCCCTTAACCTAGCCAACCCCTAGTTATAATCATGAAGACAAAGCCGTCGTGTGCCACCGTGCGCCACCAAGCTGGCATTTCTTCCCCCTCTGATGTGTTACTCTCTCTGATTTCTCTGTTTAATATCTCTTAACCCATAAGCCCTCTTTTCGATTCTCTCTGTTTTCTCTTTCCATCACTCATTTTGCTCTCTCTGTGTTGTAGGGTAACTCATTTGACTAGTGGAGGTCGTGGCTTTCATAGTCTCTATTTTGAAGTGCCGCCAAGGATGTCTCCAATGCCTTAGATAGCGTTGTTTCTCTCTAAATTTGATGGACCATCGCACAAAATTAGGTATAGTATTTTCGAGTTTTCGTCTGGCATTTTGCATGGTACCGTTGTGACATGAACGACTGGTGTTAGTTAGCAGTAATTTTATTGATGTTTGTGTTGGACTTGTGATTTTTAGGCTATGTGGTTGTGATTGGAATTTTTATGTGAAGTGTGGGAATGAATTTGTGGCATTGGATTGTGAATTTGTATAGTGGTCGAGTGCCCATGTGAAATGTTGAAATAAAATGTATAGTGGTGATGTGGTGGTTGTGCCTGGGGAAGTGTTGAGATAAAATGGGTATTGGCCACGTGGTAGATGTGACATGCAAAGTGTTAGAATGAAATTTGTAATGTGATTTGACGTTGTGTGCAGTGGTGGGATATGTGTGAATGCCTCAAATGGGCGAGATTTGTGAAGTAATACTTTTTTTGGATTGGAGTTGAGTAACCACTGGGTTGGAGGAATTGGAACCACGAAATTTATTGTCATGGAGTTGTTTGGTTATGATGTATTAATTTATCTTAGATGTGATAAATTAATTGTATTAATTTATAGTGTGTTTATTTATATCTAGATGACGATCATTTTTGCTTAATACTGTTGTGAGGATTTTTTTTAAAAGTTGAAGAGTCAGATAAGCGGGATTTCTATACTAGACTTTGCATAAAAGAAAATGACTGAGGTTAATTTTGAAAATATGTATGTTTTTTTAAAATTTTTAAAAGAAACCTGAAAACAACCTCGGATATGTGTTTTACTTACTCATAAAATCTATATAAAAATGAAATATTTTATGTCATGACTGATGTAGACATAAACTTATTTTAACATTTTGTTTCTAAACAGCAAAAAAGAGTGAATATGAGATTTAAAAATTTTTGCTTTGATTAAATGAAGATGCTTTGATTCGATTATTTTGAATATGTGAAATGATCTAAAACTATTCGATACCCTCTGTTTTGATACGATGTATCATCTGAAAAATCTTGGCATGCATTTTTTATTCTATATTTAATTATAATCTACTTCCGATGTTGTTTCTATTCCGTTTCTGTTAAGGCCTTGTCACTGGTATAATAGTGGTATACGGCTCTACCACGGGTATAATAGTAATATACGGCCTTGCCACAGGTATAACAATGGTATACGACTCCGCTACGGGTATAATAGTGGTTTATAACCCTACAACGGGGGTTAAACGTGGTCTCTATCCTATTGTGATACTTCAATATGATATGAAGATGATGTATTAGTTTATGATATGCCAAAGGATTTTTGGAATAAGAATGTTTTCTGAAAGTTTTGCTCTGATATTTTGTAACATGTTTTGACTCTGTATTTTGAAAGTAAATATTTTGTTCCGCATTCGGAACTTTGTTAAATCCTCATATTTACATACTAGTATATGTTTTCTACTTACTAAGTTGTTAATAACTCACCCATTTATCTTCACAATATTTCAAATGAGTTTGATGGTTCAGCTGAGGATTAGTAATAGAGTACATGGACAAGATTAGTCGAGTATAGTAGTTGAGTACCTAGGGGTACTAGTACTGTTGGTGGATTTATTTATTCAATAAATGGATTTCAGTATGTTTAGATGATTATGAAGACTTATTTAAACCCTATTTCATTTTATTACGTTAATTGAGACATGTGGAGAAGTTGATCTATTTTATTTGGGTTACTGTATTGAGAATCTGATGGATTAGTATATATAGTTAATCATATTAGAGAATTTTATGTTTGATTTGGAGTCTTTGAAAATATCTATTGGACATGGAGAATATATTAAAAATATCAAAGTTGATTATCAATTAACAGGAGTTCTGGACCTTCGAGATCGAGACGTTATAGGAAATGATGGGAACACCAAAGTAGTTGGACTAAAACAGGGATCACCATACAGCTATTTCTGAACCTTAAATGTCTCAATCCAACAAGAATCATTTGCTGTTAGAAATGCATCCTCCCTTCCCCACCAGTTAAGCTTCCATCTAGGCTGACAAAAATGGAAAGACAGCTATATGGAAGAAGACTCTTTCTTCACTGCATTGAATGAATACAATGAGGCCTTAATGGTTACTTTATACAATTGAGGCCTTACCTCGGCATGACAGAGAGCAAAATAATAGAAGAATCCTAACAAACTTCTGACATGTAAAGTAATGCAAATACACATAAAGAATATTCCTAAAAAATACAATGACATTTTTAACACTCTCCCTCAAGATGGACTATGTATGTTTAATAGTTTCATCTTGGAAATCAAAACTTCAAACTATTTTTGTCCTATAGCCTTTGTGAAGATATTTGCTAGTTGCATGTTGCTCTTGACATGCAGTGTTTTAATTGACCCAGCTTGAAGCTTTTCCCTCACTATGTGACAATCGATGTCAATGTGCTTTGTCCTCTCGTGGAAGATAGAATTGACAATTGTATACAAGGCTGCTTGTTGTCACAAAATAGCAATGTTTGATGATGATGAGGAATATGCAATCTTTAAGCAATTGTACCAACCATATCAATTCACACACGGTTGATGCCATAGACCTATATTCTGCTTCAGCAGAACTCCTAGAGACTGATGACTATTTCTTGGACCTCCAGGAAATCAATGACTCCCCAAGAAAGATGCAAAAACCAATGACACTTCTCCTTGTGTCTACACAGCCTGCCTAATCTGCATCTACAAACCCCTTTAAATGCAGCTTTGATTTTGAGGACAAAAAGAAACCTTGTCCAGGTGTCCCTTTGACGTACTGCAGTACTTTATGTGCTGCTGCAAGATGCGTGTGCCTAGGTTTGTCCATGAACTGAGAAAGGACTTGCACTGCATATGAGATGTTTGGTCTTGTGATGGTAAGGTATATCAATCGACCAATTAGCCTCCTATATGAAGTTGCATCTTTTAGTAAATTACCTTCTATTCTACTAAGGTTGCATTTGGATGTTGAGTTGAGCTGAGTTTTTTATGAATAGTAGTAACTTGATATGGTTGAGTGAGTTTTGTGAATCCCATTTAAGATGAGTTTTAAATATGTTTGGATGTTAAAGTGAGTTTAAATATATTTATGTGAAGATAAAAAGATATTGGGTCCCAACATTCTATTACTGTTCATATGTCAGACATGTCCCCCACAAAATTGGTGCCAAACTTGCAATAAAAAAGAGAAAAATTGTAAAATGTTCGTAACGGACTGCTTGTAGTCCAAAATGCAATGCGGTGTTAGCCTTCAGGTGGGGCCCAGCCATCAATGCAAGAATTGCATCAGTGCAGTGGAAGAAAGTAGCACATATGTGGGGCTCACACCAAGTTCACATTTGAACTCTACTGAAAATGGCTCAAATTGTGCGTTTGGACGTTGAACTTGTTCTAAAAGTAAAGGCAACTCAACTGAGTTTGAGAACCAAATGCAGCCTAAGTTTCAAATTTTGCTCCATGGAAAATTCTGCACCTTACTTCCCAACATTTCACTGTCTTCAAGTATTTCCAAGACATATTTTCTTTGGTTGAGTGTGATACCCTCTACTGATTTGGCTATCTCAATGCCCAAAATACTTTAAGGATCCTAAGTTCTTTAATGTAAACTTACCGTTCAAAAATAGTTTTAAGTTTCTCAACTTCATTCATGTCATTATAGGCTATTAGGATATCATCTACATACACAAGTAAGGCTATGAATGAGGGATCCGTGACTTTAGTGAAAAGTGAATGGTTTGCAGCAGATTGAATAAAACCATGAGTGACTAATGTTTCTGAGAATTTGTTAAACTATTGTTTTAAGGCTTATTTCAAGCCATAAAGAGACTTAAGTAGTTTGCATACGGCCTGTTTCTCCCCCTGTTTAGCAAACCTTGAAGGCAGATTCATATAGACTTCCTCCTGAAGTTTACCATGCATAAATGCATTATTGACATCTAGTTGAATGAGATGCCAATTAAAAATTGAAGCAAGTGCTAAAATAGTCCTAATAGTTACCATTTTAAGAACAGGTGAATGTTTCAAAGTAATTGAATCCTTCTAGTTGGGTATATAACCTTTGGCCACTAATCTGACCTTCTACCTCTCAATTGACCCATTTGACTTGAGTTTTACTTTGGAAACCTACTTGCATCCAATACGGGTCTTACCAACAGGTAGAGTGGTCAATTGTCATGTCTGATTAGCTTCTAGGGCTATTATCTCAGCTGTCATAGCCTCTCTCTAGCGAGGGTAGCTCATAGCCTCATGAAAAGATTTGGGTTCATAAATGGTAGATAAATTTAAAATGAAAGCTTTATGTGGAGGTGAGAGTTGATGATGAGAGAGAGTGGGAGCTAAATGATGAGGATTACCTGCCTGTAGAGGACCAGTTGCAGTAAAGGAAGGCTGGAGTGAGGTTTGAGAAGGAAGAAGCTGGTGATGGACGTCAAACAGGTAGCCAGGAATCCTTCGGCTTCTAGTAGAGGTACGAGTAGGTATTAGAGGAGGTATAGAAAGGGAAGAAGGAGGTTCATGGTGAGAAATATCAGTAAAACACTGTGAAGGAACATAATCAGTATGAGAAAGTAAGTATCATCAGGATTAATATCAGGCAATGAAATGGGGAGAACAAGTGAGAAATTATCAGTGCATGGGGGGGAGGGGGTGGCAAAACAAAAGTGAGGAAGAGAAAAATATTCTCGTGAAAAATTACATCCCTAGAAACGAAGACAGTTTTAGTGGCAAGTTCAAACAACTTATAACCCTTTGTAGCATAAGGGTATCCAATGAAAATGCATTGATTACACGAGCTGAGAATTTATGTATATGAGTAAAAGGTGTTGTGGCTTAGCAAAGGGATCCAAAAACTCTAAGATGACTAAGGGATGGACTGTGTTTATAGAGAGCAGTATATGATGAGATGTTACCTATGACAGGAGAGGGAATCCTATTGATTAGGCAAGTTGCAATCATAACACAATCACCCCAAAAAGAGAATAGAACCCCAGATTGAAATTTGAGATATTTGAGAGCTCTAGCAATGTTTAAGAGGTGTTGGTGCTTTCTTTCTACCTTAGCATTCTGTTGAGGGGTTTCAATGCAAGATCTCTGATGGATACATCCTTTTGATTTGTAAAATTCAGTCATTAGGAACTCTAAGCCATTATCAGCGCGAATATTTTTAATAGCATAGCCAAACTGAGTAGATACAAGAGCAAAAAAGGATTCTAAAATGGATCTAGTATCAAACTTGTGTTTCACCAAGTAAGTCCAAGTGCATATAGTGCAATCATCAACAATTGTAAGGAAGTATTTAAAACCAGAGTGAGTGGGTACAGAAAACGGTCCCCAAATGTCACTATGGATTAAATCAAAAGGGTGAGATGCAATGGAATTACTAATATTGAAAGGTAAACGTTTCTATTTTTCTAGAGGACAAGTAGTACAATGAAAAGAGTCTGAACATGAAATGCTAGAATGTAGTTTCTGTAATAAACTCATCCTAGAGGCAGAAACATGCCTAAGTTGAAAATGCCATAAATCAAAACAAGAAGGAGCAACAGGAATACTAGAGACAGAGTTATTCAAGGCAGTCTACTTGTGAAAGTATAAGCCATCATTTTCTGCACCCACTCCAATCATCCTCTTGCTAGTTAGGTCTGGTATCAAGCAGGAATCAGGCAAAAAAAAAAGCCAATAGTGAGAATCAATGCTTAGCTTGCTAGCAAAAATTAAGTTAAAAAGAAAATCAGGAACACAAAGGACACTGAGTAAAATCAAATTAGGGGAAAGCTGAACTGTGCCTTTGTGAGAAACATAAATATAGGTGTTATTTGGGAGTTTAGCAAGGGAACAACAAGGGACAACAGAGGTAAATAGAGAAGGATCATTGATCATATGATCCGAGGCACCAGTGTCAATTTTCCAAGTGTTGGAGGGGCAAGACACATAGTGGGAAGAAGAAAAACATGTTGTACCTATGAGGCTGTGAGAGAAGGCTAAGTTAGCAGACTGAGTAGTATAACCTATTGGCTTCGCAGAGGTGGAATTGAGCATGGAGATAAGTTGCTGGTATTGTTCTATGGTGAAGGACATAACAGGTGTCGCCACAGGTGGAGAAACATGAGGGTTAAATAGAAAATCAAAAGTAGCATGAATAGAACCTAATGCAATAGACACATTAGCTGCATATGCTTTATTTTTGGACTTGAAACCAGGTGGGTATCCATGCAGCTTGTAGCAGAGTTCAACAGTATGCCCCAAGAAGCCACAATATTGTAGAGTGGTCTATCCTTGCCACGAGAAAGAGCTTGTCTTGTGGGTAGACCAGGGTCTTGGCGAGACAGAAGGGCCATGGGTTCTATAAGATTAGTAAGGAGGATTTCACACTGTCTTTCTTCTTGGTGGACTAGGGAAAAAACTTGGTTTATGGGTGGAAGGGGTATCATGAGGAGAATTTGGGCTTGGACAACAGCAAATGATTCATTGAGGCTAACAAGGAATTGCATGACATACTCAGAGTGTTGTACAGCAATGACTTATTTGAGAGCACCACAGGTGCAAACAGGTAGGGGTTTATAGTTGCTAAGCTCATCCCATATGTCTTTTGAGAAGAGTGAAATAAGTAGAAACTAAAAGGGAACCTTGGGAGAGGCCAAAAATCTACCTTTATAGTTGAAAAATGCGTGCAAAATCTGCTTGAGAAAAACGATCATGCAAATCATCACAAACCTCTTGAGCATTGGCTGTGTAAAGCTATTAGCTATCTCTTTGTAGACAGCATTGAGAATCCAAGAAAAAAATCATCTTGTTGCAGCGGCACCACAAACCAAAAAGAGTATCATTATCAGAGGGACGAGAAATGGAGCCATCTAGGAAGACATGTTTGTTTTTGGCCTCTAAGGCAATGAGCATGGATTTACGCCAGCTGTGATAGTTATCCCCTGAAACAGAGAGGGGTTGAGAAACAAGCATTGCACCTGGACTTTCTGAATGATGAAGATAATATGGGTTTGAAGGATGATCAAGGTTCGTGATAGATTGAGGGTTAGGATCGTTGGGGTTAGCCATGAATGTTGTTTGGCAACCGAGAAAAAGGAAGGAAAACTCTTTTCTCAAGAGTTCTCTTATACTCTGACAAAAATAGTATGGAAGAATCTTTCTTCACTAAACTGAATGGATACAATGAGGCATTAGTGGCTTTATACAATTGAGGCCTTACCTCGGCATGACAAAGAGCAAAATAACAGAAGAGTCCTAACAAACATATGACATGTAAAGTAATGCAAATACACATAAAGAATATTCCTAAAAAATACAGTGATATTTTTAACACAGGCTGCGTATCTTCTCAACCACAAACACCAAACTGTGTACACAGTTTCGCCTTGTTGGATCAAACATGCAGTTTTGAAGAGTAATCGTAGTCTTGTAGACCTCATTGAATCGCCATGAAAGGCAAGAATCGAAGTTTTTTTTATCAGACAGATCCTTCTAAAAGTTGGTCTATTAAGCCAACTAAATGCAAAATCTGGCTAATAAATAAATATTACAATACTCTGCCTTCAAAGGATGTCAGAGCTCAACATGCATTAGTAGTGAACAACAAATGAAAGAAGAAGAAGATTACTTGGGATGACACGTCTATGCATGTTGATGTCACGGCGGAAGGAGATGAATGACGTTTCAAGCCAATCAGTTAGTGGGTGGATGCGTGACTCAGTCGGGCAGAAATTGTTGATTCAGAGAGAGAGAGAGAGAGAGAGAAGAGAAGAGAAGGTGGTGCTGCCATCATTATCCACAAAGATACGTAGGTTGAATGATGGAAGATTCATGGTCCAGGACAAAGATAACGTGGCTCTGTTTGCCAAAACAAACAAAGTTGCTTTCAACACCTGTCATAAAATCAAAGTTCCACTTATTATATATATAATATCTTTGTGTAGACCCAGTAGTTCTAAATGCCAAGCGTCAAGCGTCAACTGGCTACTCCATAGGGAAGCTCTCTTCCATCCGATCTACGTTTAAGGCTTCAAATCTTAGCTACATAGAACAAGCGCAAGGAGTAGGATACATGCATCCGCATAAGACACCAAAACATATTGACAGTTTCAGTTCCAAGTTATTCACATAAGAAAACAAAGAAACCAAACAGAAACAATAGCCAATAACTATTAGGCTTTGCCCATTTATGTATTGTTCTTGTCCAAATACAGGCAAGAAGAGGAGGCAAATACTAAATGGAACAAAAGGGGGGCACAGCTTGGTAATGCTGGTCCTTTTAAAGACGGCAATGGCAAACATTGGGGACAAAGATAAACGATCAACCACGAGGGAATGGTTTGAATAATGTTCTCATGGATGCCAGAGGATGGTGGTCTCTGCAATCATGGAGGTCACCACATATGGATCCATGTTAGAAGCAGGCCTCCTGTCCTCGAAATAACCTTTCCCATTTCTCTCTGTCTCTCTACCAACTCTAACGGAGGCTCCTCGGTTTGCCACTCCCTGTCCATAACCAGATGCAAAAGGATTCAGCATTGTGTTAAATTATGAAATAAAGCACTCTAAAAGATAACAGTTTCTAGTTTAAAAGCTATTAGAAATTGATTCATATGTATAATTCCATACAGAATGAGAATACAGGTGCATGAATCGCAAATCATCACTCTGGTCGGGCAATCCTCACATCACATGCCCCCCCAGAAACTCAGACTGCTTCTCTTCTAACTATTCCATTAGTTAAAACATGGAGGTGGAACTTTTTACCCATAAGAAGTTTTTGATGTCTGCCGTTTCATGCTTTCCGGTGAGACGGCGGTCGTTGCCCTCCCCATAAGCTGCAATGTGCTCTTTGTGCTTTAATCCGAGCTTTTCAATAGCTTTTTTGATGACTTCATACCCTCCATCAGTTCTCATGGACTTGGTGCTGAATTCACCAAAAGTAAAACAAGGGAGAGATATCACAATTACATACACAACTTCAAGCGAATTAACATATTATTACAAACCATATTATTACACAACTCCTTCAAGCCATTGGGAACATATTAACAACAAATATATATTAATGATAGATCTCGTACTTTACCTATAGTTAGTGTGAGCACCAGCCCCATTCCAGTCGCCCTGGTGATAATGAGTTGTCAAAGTTAATACACAAAACAATTTTTACAAACCAAAGTAATTCCCACAATGAGAGACCGGAGACAATCTAACCTCAATAGGTTTGGGATCAAAGGTAAGTGTTACTCCAGCTATCTCTGTAATCCTCTGGCAATACAGAAAACGTGTCTTGAGGAACATTGTTTTTTCCATGAAGTTTGAATAAAAAGCGATCACCATCACATTTTAAGATTTCAACAGTTAGGAAAACTAGATTATATAACCTCTAGAATATAACGAGCAACCCAGAGCTCATCTCCTGCAGAGATACCAGCGACGGGGCCAACTTGGAATTCCCACTACAAAATAGGTTAAGACAGTAACTGTTTGGAACTAAACCACATACAACAGAAGCTGAGAAAATCGGCAAAGATCAAAAAAGCAGAAGTCGAAAGAAAACCAAACAAGAAATTAATTTCTTTTACCTGTCCCGGCATCACTTCTCCATTGACGCCACTGATGTTGATGCCAGCATAAAGACAGGCTTTGTAATGAGAATCCACAATATCACGGCCAAAGGCCTTATCAGCACCAACACCGCAGTAGTACGGACCCTGTAATCAAACACACACTTCCACTTACACCATGCATAAACGGCATGGAGAAGACTTGTATGAACAGAGAAAATGAGCATTAAGTAGTCAACTAGAATCAGGGTCACTCAAATCCAGATGAAATATAGTATTAACAGCATGCTACTCTTGTATCAAACATGACCATTCCCTAAAAAATGTGGTCATGTTGCTCAGAATACTAAATGCTAGAAGTGCCACATTGACGGAAACACGAGATGTTTTATAGAGGACGTTCCTGGCTTGAAATAAATGAAACCAGACCCTAAGGACCTGCTCAATTCCTATCTTCTGTAACCAAGTTAGGGTAAGGAGATACATAAAACACTGAGGATGACAAACTAGAGGCCAGGATTTCTAATTTCAACAGAATTTTGGAACAGGGAAATCCAGAAAAACTGGAGACTTAATCAGGTAGTCAAACAACGAATACCATACAATCAAAAACTGTAAATTGGCAAAGAGAAATATATGTCACCTGTGGTCCAGGATAACCACCGCGAGGCCACCCCATTGGCCATTTTACATCTTTTTGCAACAAGGTGTACTCCTGCTCTATACCATACCTGTTTGTTTACGTTAAACTTGAGAGAAACTATATGCATATTCGTGGATAAATATACAAACAAAAAAGATTAATAAACAAGAACAGGATAGAACTTGTCAAAGAAATACTCGAAACCCCAAAAGTTAGAACATACCAAGGTTCTTCAGCAACAACATCAGGATGGCTAAAAACTTTTGCAGCATTGTATCTCTTATTTGTTGAAATAGGCTCTCCGGCCGGGGTATAGGCATCACATATAACCTATGGAGTTAAATTCGATAATAATTAAACAGCTTAATTTTACTGGTAATGGACAATAACAAAAAATCTGTCTGTTCAATAAGTTAAACAAAAGAAGTTCACATTAATTAAGTGAAAAATACTTACAAGAATGTTATGGCCCCTCCTAAATGGATCCCTGAAAATCGCTTGGGGACTATTTTAATACACCAAAAAAAAAAAAAAAAAAAAAAACCAATTATCAAAAGGAATAGAGAAATAAATAATTATTTGAGAAAGAGAGTGTGTGGTCCATTATACTGTAAGATGACTTCACTGTCATCCCCAGGAGCTTGGCCTGTGCTAGAACCATCATAGTTCCACTTTGGAAGTTTTGCAGGATCACTAACTGGTCCAGGAAGAGTCTGTTCCATCGAAAATAAATATTGAAAAAAAAAATAACCATAACATAAAAAACATTATTATATAAATGCCAAAAAAAGAAAAAGAAACGAACAGAAGAAAAGAAATTACCCTGGCTTTGCTTCTAATGTCCATACCAGACCCACCGATCCTGTTCATAAATTAATAGACGGATTAACGGATCAATTTTAACACGAGAACAGAAAAACATAAAACAGAGAAAAAATATATTACAAAGATAATCGGTTCGAAGAAGAGATCATTATAAAAAGGAAAAAAAAAAAAAAAACTAAGAGAGGGAGAGCTGAAAAATAATACTAATCACATGATCAGTGAGAAATGTATAGCGAGAGACGCAGTAACAGAACGACAGATATCACTGAAGGATACCCTATCATGAAACAAGAATGCAGCAGCTAATCGAATCATGCATAGCAGAAAAAGCTCCAAGAAAAACACAGCCATATCACAACAATGGGATGTACCCAGAAACAGAAAGACTCCAACTTTAATGAAAAACGCACTATCTATCAAGGTGATTCTTCATTTACATTGAAAGAAATTTAAAAGGAACAAAAAAGCAATGAGAAAGAGACATTAAGATCTGAGAATGCTCACCATATGTACTCGGCGATCACCTTCTCAGTGGTCTCGGAGAGATTGAGGTTGACAAGATCTGAAAGCGGAGACATTTTCACAGCAAGAACAAGAAGATCAAATGAGAGAAAGATGTTGCACCCAACAGGCGGTTCAGCGATAAAAAAGAGGAAGACTCTATTTAAATGATCAGGCTCGGATTCTGCACCGTGCAGAGACGTACGATAGTTGTACTTTTAAGCGCTTAAGCTTTTGGCCTTATTGAAGTGACAAGTGACAACGACGTCAGGCCGAAGATGGAGGAAGTGGTTGCATGTGTGACACTTGCAGGATCTCGTAATTTCGTGAAATATTAGTAAAATAATTTGTGTTAAATAGTATAATTTGGTTAAAAAAAAGTAGAAAAAAAGATTAAATAAAAATATTATAAAAATTTAAAAATTATTTGAATATAATTTTTAATATATTTTTATTTTAAAATTTATAAAAATTAGATTGATTTTTGTATTTGGATAATAATTAAGTGATGATTAGATAAATAATTTAAAATTTTGAAATTGAAAAGTGTTAGTATTTGAAGAATGTATGTGAATGAAATTATGAGAAGTTTTAAGGTGTTTAAACATGCCTTTTATCTTTTCTGTCATATAATTAATTAGGAAAGAGTTATTTGAACAAGAATTCTTATGCATAAAAGTGATGGATTTATTTATTATTTATGGTTAAGGAAGTAACTATTAATCTTAATTTTTATAAGTTTTGATAAGTTTTTATCGAGCATACTTTCCAAGTCTAGGGATGGCAATTTCTTTCCAAGTTTAGATCATGTGTAGTTAATATTATGTTATGTGTAAATCAATCTTAATGCGACTTGTTTGGTTAATCAAGTTAAATTTCTCATCTTAATCCACCAATTCTTGTATTATATCTGTATTATGTTCATAAATTGTAATAAAAATTAACAATTTCAAAGGTAGCATATTCAATTTGAATTGTGTCAAATTGATTTTTATGTTGTATATGAATCAACACTAACCTGACCCAATTCATTTGCTGAATGAATTAGGTTCTCAACTCTAACTTATAATTTTGTATGAATAAATTAGCCCCCTAATTCTTACCTCTCCAACACATGTAATTAGGGTGTAAAAAAATATCTGAAAATCGATTACATTGGGTTCGGTCTATTTTGTAACTGGATCAGTCCGATATCGATTCTTAAGAATCGAAATTGGTCCTAAACTGGTTTGGTACCGATTTTCATATTTTAAAAATCTGTTTGAATCGAACCAAACCGGTATATATTTTAATTTTTTATATTATATATAAACATTTTTATATAATTTTTTATATTATATTATATATATTATATGCTAAATTGCTAAGTAATATAACATAAAATTTTAATATTAAAATAAACATTAATATTAAGTTATTAATATAAACTTACTTTTGATAAGTTAATTTCACTAATAAGTTAGACATTACTTATACTAGTATAATTAGACACTAATGAAATAGTAATTATTAATAATAAATAATAAATTCTAAAAATTAAATTTAATGTTAAAAAAATTATAATACTAAACTTATGTAGTGCCACAAGTGTAAATGGTAAACTGGAAAAACGGATCGAATTTGAAAAAATCTAAAGTCCCAATTTTAAGCCAATGTGTAGAGCACACACAATAAATATTTATATGGCATAATTTGATTTGACACATAAATCTCAATTGTGTGTTACTTACGAAATAAATTTTATCATTTAAGTGATGTACATTATGTGTTATATGCACCGACTTGATAATGAAATAATTTTATCATATATTGCCGCATTAGCTATTTCAATGGGACATGTTTTCTATTAAATTAGTGAGAAAGCAAGAGGATTTAAATTGTATCATGTTAAAATGAGTAAACAACTTAATTATGACTTGTAATGAGAGCTCAAATTAACACTTCCTATAAACTTCGAAGTCCATATCCCATATATAGCAAGTGCTTGGACATTTTACAACTCAGAATTTTCAATTGATACTAAATTATCAAACTCGACAATTTATACTCTAAACTATCAAGTTTTGACAAAAGATACAAATACAATTTCAAATTTTTATTTTCATCCCATATATATTTAATCATTGACCGACAACACATGCATACTTGCATTGGTGTGTTGGAACTCAATTCAGAGCGTCCAAACCTATAGACTTAGGTTGCATTTGGATGGCAAGACTATCTTAAATTATCTTTATACAGATGGACATACTTTCCATCCAAACACATAATTTACTTCATTTGAAATAAGTTCACTTTTTTCATCTAAACTCAGCACTATTCACTATGGGTGATAAACGGTCCGGTCGGACCGACCGTTTCAGTCTGGACTGAACCAGACCGAGATTGAGACCGGTCGGTCTCGATCCACGTTTTAGAGCACAAAAATGTTTCGATTCGGTCCACGGTCCAGGATTTTTCGGAACGGACTGAATGAAAAATAAAAATAAAAAAATATTTTATATATATTATTTATATAATACTTGTAAAATTAACAATATAAAATTTTAAATGTGTTATTAATACTTGTTAATATTCTTTAAATTAGCAATATTTTATATATATCTTCATCTAACCTATCACTATTAACAATATAAAATTTTAAATATGTTATTAATACTTGTTAATATTCTATGAATTAACTAATATATAATATCAATTAGTTAATTATATAGTAATTATATAAATTAATAATATAATTTTCATCTAATTTATTATCATTGACCATATAAAATATTTTTTTATTGAGTTTGTTACATAATCCACATTAATAAGTCACTTAATTTAATTTAGTATTTTAAATAAAAATTTTTATTAATTATTAAAAAAAAATTAGGCCGGACCGACCGAACAGATAGGTATCGTATCGGTCCAGTCCGGTCCCTATAGGTGTTCAGTTCGGTCCAGTCCGAAAAAATGATGGACTGAAAATATTCGGTCCATTGCCGGACTGGACCATTTGCACCCCTATTATTCACTAATGAGACTTTTATTTATAAAACATATAAATAAAATAATTATTCCATCACTATAACAAGAAACTAATTATTGATAGAACCCTACCTTTTCAATTTTTCGCAAAAAAGTTAAATATATATCAACCAAGTTTATACATACAAACACAATTCAATAGGACCCGCAATAAATATGGCTTTTTTAGGTGATTTTATGTCTGTTGGAAATAAAATCGCCGTATAAAACCTTTAATTGCGGCCATTTTTACATCGTCATGATCTTTTTACATAAAATTTTGAAATCGGGATTTTGTGGCGATTTTTCTACTTTTTGCGGCAAATAATCAGGCCTTTTTCAATGATTTTAAAATCGTTGCAAAACAATTAGACCTTATTTTCGGCTTTCCAAATCACTGCTTAATATCCAGTGTGAAGTAGGAAATCACAAAGCAGATTAATGTACAATTCACATCTGTGGCGACTATTGTACTTGTTGCGGCGATTTTTGTCTTCGCAATAAAGTATTTTTAACTATAGTGGCATTAAATTCCTTCGATTAGAACATATTTTGCCAATTAAAACTTATTAGTGGCGAATAAAAAATGCCGAAAAAGCTAATAAAATTTTAACCCTGTGCGTAACATTTTCCCCTCATTTCTTTTCCTCCAACGCCGTCTCTCCCCCTTTCCCCCCTCTCTCTCCCCAATCCCTCTTCTCCCTCAAGCCTCCATCACGCACAGCCCGTCGCCAGTGACCACACCTTACCTTGATGGCCACCCCTCCTTTTCCCCCAACCCGACGGCAGAAATATCTTTTTCCCGAATCTGGCCTCACTTCTCTCTTTCTCAAATTTCTCTATGATCGCCGCCGCTAGGGGTGCCGTTCGCCACCAATCACACCTCGACGCCATCACCAATCTACCATCGGAGCCCCTTCTCCTCCACGCCTAGCCTAGCAGCCCAAGGCCTCCCTTGCTCTGTTCGCAACCCACAACCATCAATTCGAGATAAGTTTTTGGGCAATGTTTAAGGCTTAAGATTGTTTAGTGTTAATCTTGCTATTTATTTATTTTAGCAAGGTTTCCTTTAGTAATTTAGTCCCCTGCTTGCAGTTGACCGTATAGATTTTGAAAGGAATGCATATAGTGGTCCAGTTGTGAGGTTATCGTTTACTTCTCTGTTTGATATTCTTGGCATGTGAGATGATTATATGTTAATTGCATGGAGAGAAGAGAGTGAAAGTCTTAAATCCATATTAACTGAAGCCGTACAAACTAAGCTTGGGAGAATAGCTTTGGTTGATGCTCTGGCGCAGTAGATTAGGAATCGCATGAAAGTTCAGCTTCCAAACCTCCTCTTTGGGTGTGTGTTCTGTTGATGCTATACGACATTCTATTTTGATATTTTCATGTTTTTATGCATCTTTCAGATATATATTTTTTAACTTGCAAGTTTAGTTCCTGTAGTGCCTAATATTTTTTATGTTTCTTTCTAGTGTAGTTTTTTATCCACTTATAAAAAAGTAGTTCGTGTCATATTAATGGGATTTTTTTTCATAAGTAATTGAACTTTATCGAAAGGCACAATCCAGTTTAGCATACAAAAAATACAATATAGAGGAAACAAAATCATGTCCAAATGTTTCAAGAAGTCTCCCAGATTTTGAGCTGTCTACTTTGATTAGAGTTGGCACTATCAAGTACTGCTGACATGCAGATTACATTGAACCAATAAATCCAGCTTTCTAGGTTGTATAGATCAAGTTTATTAAGTATTTTGCATGTCTAAATTTGATACCATGCACATAATTAGCCACATACCTTTCTTGAAACTACTGCTTTTGAATGGATTCATATCAATATCTTTTCCTATCAAGCATGATGAAATTGGGTTCCTATCAATGCCTGTTCTTTTCATTTCTGCAGGTTGCAAGGGAAGTCGCAAATAGTTCAGGATGAGCTGGTGAGGCTTGGTGAGCAATTGGTTCAAAGTTCTAAGGGCACCTGAGCTCTTGCCCTGGAACTTTGCCATGAATTTGAGGATAAGTTCCTCCTGCATGTTACATCTGGGGAGGTTTTCTTTTATAATATATATACATTTTGTTTCAAAATATAACCTTAAGTATTTAATTTTACCTATAAAAAAAATATAGCCTTAAGCACAGGGTTCTGCCAATTATTGAGATTTTATTGCAAATATTTTCATAATTGCTTAAATTTGTGTTTCATTGATCAACATGGATATTATTAGTGTTTGACTGTCTTCACTTCCTCTTCTGCTTTTCCTTCATTTTTCACTTGTGAAGTTTTGTGTATGATTTGGTATTTCACTTTTGAGTACTTGTATTTATTGGGAGTTGTTTTTCTATCAAAATATCATTTGGTGTCATTCCCACATTTATTCATAGTGAGTGGCAATTGCATGAGGTAGCAACAGTTGCCTCATCCTTTAGAGTAATTTATTGCCATCATTATCTTGATTCATGACCCTCATCTATTGTTCTACTATTTTTTTAAGGTCCTGGTTGGAAAATTGTTGCCAGTTTTTTGCGGAAAGCTTTCCAAATAGAATGAAGCAACTTTCTTTAGAAAGACACTTTGATATCAATAATGTCAAGAGGGTATGTTTTCTCCTTCCCCTTTTTCCCAAATTGCCCTGTACAACTTACCTTTTATTGCTTTTTGGACATTTTTTGGGGCTTTTTATGACCTTTTCATTTCTAATTGTTGTACTAGATTGTGTTGGAAGCAGATGGTTATCAGCCATATCTCATATCCATTAAAAAGGGTTTAAGATCCTTAATTAAAGGTGTCTTGGAGCTTGCTAAAGAACCATCACGGCTTTGTGTTGATGAGGTAAATCTAGGCATTCAATGCCATTTTCTGTAGTTGATTTGGATTTTGTAGCTTCAACATCGTTTATAAGGGTTTATTATCTAGATTCTAACTTATGATCTTTAGTGAGCTTTACGAATTCTCTTTTTCTACCGTACATTTACTTATGAAGGCTTGAGTTGGGCTTTTCGATATATATTCTTGATATCATTGGGGATGATATAATCCTTTGTAAGAGTTTTTCTCTTTTACAATGGATTATAATATATATATATATATATAGTGTTGGATTGTACATTAATAATATATGGAATGGTATGATTGAAAAAATTACATGTATGTCACGTCTTCAGATTTTAGGTGTTGCTTTAAACGTTTCTTTGTTCCAATTTGATAAAACGTGCTCTTTTTAGGTTTCTATATGTATTTATACATGAAGAAAATACATGTGGTTGACTTTGATGTTCTGATGGCATCACTAAAGTTGATTCTAATTGGATTAGTTTCAGTTGAGTATCGAAATTCTACATGTTATATCCAATGTATGAACCTTGTTAGGTCTCCTTTTTTGTGAGCTTTCATTCTGAATTTCAATGTATGAACCTTGCATACATCAAAATTTTTGAGTTTCTTCTATCTTGATAAGCTTGTATTTGGCTGCTTGGAAGCATAATTGATGCAAGTTAATGATGTCTAATAGAAAAGTTATATTCTTTTGCATGCCATGCGATGATATAAATTGCCAATTAATATTTTCATTTAATATATCTGCAGTTTTGGCTGCTACAGCTTTTGTGGCTCCATTTGGGATGATGTTTTATGAGATAATGAAGCATATATACTAGTTGGACAGATTATCTCTTGTTTGGAAACTATTTCCATGTAATGTTTATATGTGATGTTTAGTGATTAAAGTTAGTTTGAAGTTATACAATTGTGTTTGTTCAATGGAAGGTCTTGAATTTTGTTATGTAATATAGAATATGAAAATGTGAATGGAACTTGAATGAATATGTATTGTGTAGTATTTTTGGGCTAGCTTTTGTGTAGGAATGGAGGAAGGGCTTTTTACATTGAATTTGAATTAAATTGTGTAGCTTGAACTGATGTTTTAAATTTTAAATGGGCGTTTGGATGGAATGATGAAGTTCTTGGATCTTTGTAATGAATTATAAAGTGAAGCATGAAAGCTCACTTGGAGGCTTACTTTGAGAATTAGATATTAAATGGAGTTGTATTGAGAAGATGCAAGAGATGTGTAGAGCCATGGATTGGATGTAATAAGTTGGAAATGTGTGACTTTAAGGACTCCTTGATTATGGCTATGAGGTTAAGAGTATGTAGTGAATGGAGCATGAAGTTTGTTTAGAAAAAATGGTGAGGCTATGGATTAGTTATGTAAGTTAAGTCTCTGGTTTCTTATTGAGATTGATGTGCTAAAACCTATGGTTTGAGGTTATGAACCATGATTTGCAAAAGTGTTGTAATAGGGTGTCTAAGAGTACCTATTGGTGTAAGTGATAAAGCCATGGATGTTATAAGGATGTATTTAATGAAGGATGCCACAAGCCTTGAAGTTAAGGTTTGGATTTTTTGAATGTTTATGTTTTACTATGTAGTTAGTGAAATCAATGATGAAATGAAAGTTAAAACAAAATGATTTAAATGAAACAAAAGAATGTATGCATGAAGACATAAATGACGGGCCAAATGAATGTTATGAAGTTTTGGTACCAAATAAATTGGTAGATTGCAACAACGGGATGACTCACAAGGTGATTCATTTGGTGTCAATAAGTGGGCTTGCAATAATAGTATCACAATTTTGATTGGTTTTGTTGATTTTTTTTAATGCTAACATAATTTAATGCTCTTTTTTCAATTTTTTTAATTTGTCAGTTTTAATTTCTAATATTGTACTATGTGAAATTGCATGATGTTTGAGATACTTTTTTTTATCTTTATCTTTTCTTTTGGCTTGGGTAGGGGGAGGGATGTTTTCTAAATGAAGTGTTGTGTTTGAAACATGACACTTCATTAGTGCTCACTTGCATTTTCATTTCAAATTATGTTTGAGGTAACTAGTTTTTCTTAATATGTACATTCTTCTATTATTTTTCTTATTTCTAATTCTTTTTTAGCATATGGACAGGAATAGCCTATAGATGTTAATCTAAAATTTGTTGTAACCACATGTACGAGAACTTGTCACCTGGTGTGATGATTGTGAGCACCCTTTCACTTTTTATTCTCCCTTCCACTCCTCTTTCAAGTTTGGGTATTTTTTTGATTTAGTAGTTTGTACATTTCTATGAGTGAAGCCAAGTAATGTGAAAAAAGAAAAGATGTGGGAATCAAATTTAGAGATTTTCTTGGTTATATAAGATGGTGTGGTTGTATATTTAATTCATTATTGTTTGATATAAATACTAAATTGCAATTTATATACCTTGAGCTTTTGTGTGACCATCTAGAAATTTCATAGTGAAAATAATTTGGATGTGTATTATATTTTTTATTTATTCTGTTTTATGTATTTTTTATTTTATTTTCTGAAACATCATTTCCGAATAGTACAGTTCGTCGAAAATATTTTTTGATCATATAAGTTTATTTGCGGCGACTACATATCGTCACAAATACTCCTTTGCAGCGACAATTACTCGCTGGAAAATATAATTGCAAGAATCATTGAAAATCGCTAGAAAAATATCTAGACTTTTCTGGTGATTTGTCAACTTTTTGCGATGATATATATCGTCGCAAGTGACTTTCCTTAACGATTTAACATTAAACGGGAAGGCATTTTCTAGCGATTTTTTGAATAATTGCAGCGTAAAAAAATGGTTGAAAAAAGTAACTTTTTGTGGCGATTTTTGCTTCTCACTGGTTTAACTTATAACTAAGCAGACAATTGCAACAAACATTCGGCGCAGTAAAAATCGTTGAGAAATATCAAATCTGGCGATTTTAGGGGTTATTTTCAACCATTTTTTGCGCCGAAAAAGACTGTTTTTCTTGTAGATTGCTATTCACAAATAAACTAAATCATCTAAGATACTCTTAGTATCCAAACAAATCTTATAATTCCTCTGCTCGAAATTGTAACTGAGCATCGTTGAATTGAGCCGAGCTTTGAGCTACTCAACTGTTGTATAGCTCAAGCTTGTGCCGTTTGTATAGGCTTTGCTCAAGATGAAGCTTATTGAGAGAGAGAGAGAGAGAGAGAGAGAGAGAGTGAGTGAGTGAGTGAGTGAGTGTGTGTGTGTTTGAGCCTAGTAACTCGACTTCTTTAATATTTTTAAATAATTTAAATTAATTTAAAAATAAATCATAATTAAAAAAATTGAAAAATTTATTCAAATTAAGAATTAGGAAAAAATATTTACAATCTATTTTAAATAACATATTATATATCACATTTTTAAGCTTTTAACATGAATATTTACAAATTGAATAAATTTTGAAAGAAGAAGATTGTAACTTTTCATCTAAAAGGCAAGAAAATAGTTTTTCAATAAAAAAAATAGAAATATTAAATTATATAGTTTTATCAATATTTAAAATAATTATGACGCCCTAGATTCTGCTTGAGATCGGATGAACATCTGAAACGTCAGGACATTCAATGCAAGGTTGCCTACCTTCATTCATGATATATAAGATGTAATGTCCCTAACATGAATATAGTATTATGCAAGATTCGCAGTGGATAAATTATTTTTAGTAATATTATGCATCAAACTAATAATATCACAATTACTTAAAACATGATCTATACATACTTGATAAAATAAACATTCATGATTACAATACGGGTCTTAGAAGACTGTAATATCAAAACATGGGAGACTGGACTCCTTAATTACATTACGAAAATATACTAATGGGCTAGTTCTTCAAATAACTCACGTAACTCAACTAACAATGCCAAAATATTGTCCAAAAACCTAACTATGGAGGTCATAAGCTTTGTGTCGCGTCTACAACATCTAAACAACCTGTTCCAGTCTACCTAGGGGTGCTACCCACCCCCCGCTAGGGACCCTAGATGCGGGGCGGGGGGCAGCGGGGTTGCCCACCCTGCCATGCCCGAGGGAGGGGGAGCGGAAGCGGGGCGGGGCAGCGGGGGTAGGGCCTCGCTGCCCACCCTTAAGTCTATCGGTGTCCACTCCCTGTTCTGGTCCTAACACATCACGTACCATTCATGAAACTTCTACATAGGTTAATGGTGCATGCATGACAGTAAAGGCATGAATGCATAATCAAAGTCAATAAGTATAACATAACTTAACATAACATGGCATGAACTAATATAACTTGAATTAAAATGTGAACTGAACTGGAAACTTGACATGACATGAGCTTGAAACTGAGATTTGACTTGACGTGACCTAAACGTGAACTGACTTGGATATGAACGTGAACTGGAAACATGACTGAGCATGAAATTGAACGTGAACTGACTTGGACATAAACGTTAACTTGAAACATGACTGAATGTGAACTGACTTATACATGAACGTGAACTGAAACGTGGCATGAACGTGAAAGACATGAACTTGAAATTTTGTTTAATAAACTTGATTAATAAAGTGACCATATGGGTGCTACACTGGTCCCTTGAACTGTGTCTCCTTGTCGATTACCGCATCACAACACATGGTATCTGGATTAGCTATGAGTGCGTTAATACGTGCTCCACAGTTGTTGTGACCCCACATATTATACGTGTCACAATTATTGTGTCTCACGTAGTGTATGTGTCACAATTGCTATGAACCCATACATCATGCGTCACAATTGTTGTGACTCCACGAATTGTTTATGCCACAATTGCTGTGGACACGTGAAATAAAAGATGGCTCTATCGGCGTTAGTGTCTGGCACGCTCCTATGACTAGCTAGTTACCATTCGCAAGTCAATCCAGAAAATTTCACACATATTTAGACACTCCAACATGAATAAAAAAGTTTCACTAGGATATTACCTCATCCAAGCACTTGGGATCGTGATAGATATGAATTAACTTGACATGACTATTCCTGAAATACATAAACTATACTCGAAACGAAACGTGACATGAATACAACAGGACAAAAGTCTTGACATAGCATAACATGACATGAAGATAAGTCGACAGACATGACTTACTTGACAGAAAATATTTCGCAGTATGACAGAACATGTAATAGACTATTTTATAACATGACATAATAATGTAACAAACAATATTTCATAACATGGCATAACATGTAACAACAAATATTATGTAACATCACATACATGTAATAGATGGCAGATGTAACATAACATACTTGCATCAGATAGCACTATGTGACAGAATATATTATATAATAGATAAATATTTCATGACAGTGTACATTATGTGTAACAGATAAATATGTAATGACATGGCAATGCATATATGATAACATACAAACATAACTGTAGTTCTCATACCCATCACACATACACAATAAATTGATAGTAAGTTTAGAGCTAACTTACAGCAATAATTGCGTTACGAGAATAAAGCGCGAAACACGAGAAAATGTAATTAGGGATTCTAAAAGTCAGAAACTTAGACACTAACAATTTGAAACAAGGAAAAAAACTAATTTAGAATAAAATTACCATTTTATCCTCTACATGTAAAAAAATGAAAATTTTACTCCTAACTTAAGGATTTTGCATCCTAACTCCAAAAAGACTTACCCTCATGTAAATTTTTTCCTAAACTCAAATGTTAATTCAGAAAAATTTAGAACTAAACACAACCATGAAAAATCCATAGGGGCCGAAACATGCATGGGCTTTTTTTTCCCTTGATTTTTGTTGCACTTCTTCCAGTTTCAAAAGTCATGATCAAACTAAATTTTTGCAATAAGGATCTTCCTATCCTAAGTTTAAAAACGTACTTAAAACACCCAACAAGAATTTACTGATCATCAACCGAAAACTTTTTGGTAAAAAGATTCAAACTTTTTAACTAAAAACAAACTCTTGAATCACAAGTTTTGACTTTATTCAAAACATCTATAAGAATTCCAAAAAAAATCAAATCTCACTTCTAACATATTCATAACATCATCCTAAGAACATCCATACTTAGGATTATGAAACAAAAGTCTCCAAAAATCATAAAACAATACTTGAAGTTTTCGGCTTCTTACTAAGTCAAAAAATAGAAACTTTTTCTTAATTAGTTTTGATCAATCATTTGATCCATAGTTTAAAAAGATGAGATCTTCAAAAAAAATATCACTTGGTTTAAAAAATATGTCCTAAAGTAGATCCGACCATTAAACTTAAAATCGAATGGCTAAAAATAACCCAAAACTTGGATCTAGCTAAAAACATCAATCCTTTGGCCTAACTAACTATCCTCTTGCATAAAAATTCATATCTTTAAAAATAATACCAAAAATATTCAAAATAACATCCTAAGATGCATGTAAGAGGTTATTAGGATCATCCAATATAAATATCAAATGCATTGAAGTAGGATTAAACCACGAAATATTCAAATTTTCTCAAAATAGAAATTGTTTTTCATCTTCCACTTTCTAAGTTTCTAGATCTAAGAAAGTCTTTCATCAAAAGTTTTAGTCATGCAACAAATCCTCAATTAACATTCATATACACATGTTTAAAACACTCCATAAAAATTTCGGATCAAGATATGTTCATTAACTTGATCAAAAACTCCAAAATATAACACACTCTCCAAATTTATGCCTAGAACGACCTTTCTATAGTTAAAACAACTTTTGACCGATCAAATGACACGAAATAAAATGAATAAAATATCTACAGAAATTAAACTCAAATAAGAAAAACTTTTATGAATGAGTAATCGCGAGAAAATACTTACAATGGGTCTAAAATTACCACGCAAAATGACTTAAAAATCTGTCCGAGAGAGCTCTTAAGGGTTTCTCTCTAAGAATGGGGTGGAAAAGTTATGAAATAAAATGAAGGATGTCTTGCATGACTCTAGACTTCTGGAAGAGGGAGGTACGGGCTTGAATGATCCTTTGATTGGAGGTTCCTATGTCACAAAAAGTAAAGAATAGTGAGGGAGAAGGACTGTTGCTGCTTCTGTGAGGTATGGAGGGTGGTGAGGTGGACTTCCCTCTCACATCAATGCACTATTTGGGTGTTGCCAAGGGCAAAGGATGGCCTGCCATGTGGGGAGAAAACTTCCTCAAGAAACTTTGCCAAGGTGGCCAAATTCGTGGGGGGCCTTAATCAAGTAGACTTCAATTTGGGGTTTAAAGGATGTTTGATTAGGGTTTGGGATGTTATCAAACTCAAATCCAATTTTTCTTAGCCCAATCAAATTTCAAGATTTAAAACGTTGGATAATGATGTCATAACAAGAATTTGATGAATTAATAGCATGTGGAAGTGATTTAATCAAGTGATTAAACACAATACTAGAAATCAGATCAAAAATGATTTGGAAGCCAACTTTAGGGTTTGGGGAAACCGTTTAGGGTTTCAGTTTCAACCAAGTTTTTGGAATTTCAAATGGATTCCAAAGGTTTATGGTTTCACTAAGGTTGAAATCCTCTTTGATTCTGCACAATTTGGTTAATCAGATGGAAAGTAGGGTTTTGCTTAGGTGGCATGATCTCACACCTTGATTTCATTCACAAATCCATCTAATGGTTCCTCATGTTGCCAAGTGTCTAATACTATTCATCAGGTGTGGCTAAGATCTTGTCAAGTGTCCAAATAAAATTTCTCTAACCTAATTTGGGCATTCCACACTGTGATTTTGAAAACACTATACTGAATGCTATTATTGAGGTTACTATTCACTCCGGGAAAGTGAGAAATAAATTTTACACTGTAAAAACCTAAATATTCAAATAAACCTAACTATGCAATTTTTTTTATTGAATTTTAATTCTGAAGTGCCTCGAAATAAGCAAAATGCATTTTGGACACTCATATCGTTTGAAAACTGAAAATGGAATTATTGCTCCGTAAAATCTTAAATAATCAAATGAGTCTAATGGCGCAAACCATATCTTAAACTGACACTTCTAACTATTTCAAATAAATAAAATCGTGTTTCTAACACCATAGTGAATGATAGCTCTGACTATGCTGACAGACTAAAACTTATGTGATTGATCGCATCATGAAAACTTATAGTGTTTTCACGAGGTTTATAAAGCTTATAAAAATTCCATCATTAACTTTCTAGTAGGCTGTTACAATAATAAAAATGTTTCGTACTTAATATTGTCACTTTAGGTTTCAAAATCTATTCTACTACATGACTAATAAGTACTTAAGTATACTAATTAATCTATAATTATCGAAAAACTTAATATCTAAGCATAAATAACTAAGTTAGATGTTACATATTCATTTATAAATGTTATCACATATATGATATTTGTATATGCTTAGTAGTATAAGTTAAAAATATAAATTTCTAAGTAAGGTTATGAATAGAAATGACTGCCATCAGTCAAAGTTTGTAGTAGGAATTTCAAATTACTTCACTCAAAAATTACAAGAAGCAATACTGGTGGTATAATTGATTGTACTAATCGCAATTATTGTGATAATATTATAACCACTACTAATTGAACAGTTTTAATTATGTGCAATGATTTGCAATTAAAAAAAATAGATAAGGGAAAGATTTTGCTAAAAAGGAGTTAGGAACTTTTTTATGAAATACTCCATTATTAATTATTATCCAGAAAAACATTAAAAAGAAAATAAACGTTATAAAACTATCTACAGAAAAAACAATACATACAATCCATATGCATATACGTATGAAAGAATATTAATATACGGTAATAAATTATAAACACATATAAATATGTATATATATATATATCCATTGATATATGATCAAGCATGAATAGACTCAAGCTAAGTACAACTCGAGTTGTGCATAAACGAGCTAGCCTTAACCGAGGCAAACATAATTTAATCGAGTACGTATCGTTTACTAATCAAGCGAATATTTACTTTTTTGACAGTGAGCTTTTTTTCTTATGAACCGAGCTTGAATTGACTTTAACCAAGCAAATATAAAGCGAATTCTCGAACAAACTAGTTTGTTGAGTCTTGAATTGGGTTATTATAAAAAAAATATTTAGAATTTGATTTTTTTATGTTCACATGATCCCATAACAAAGGCGTGATTATACACTGATTTGTAAGTAGCATAACTTTTATGTAGTTATGTACAATTTCCATGTATCATGCATGGGCAAGGTGAGTATGCGACTTGCATTCGATCAATAATTATAGATAAGGTGAGTATGATTTCAACAAATTTATAGCAACACTACTCTTCATTCTAAATTGTATCAGTTCAATCTCATAAATTCATATGTTATATTTGAAATATCAATTTAAAAAATAATTAATGACGCAAAAGTGGTGGAGAAAACTTGGATCGATATCGTTATCAATGTATTGCGGTACTTTGACTTCCACCCGAAGGAAGTTAGTTAAATTAGGTATCAATTCACAATCCTTGTGTTGTCTTCGTGCATATATATATATATATATATATGCATATATTAAACAAATATAATTATATTGTAGAGAATGCATAATCTACACCGACTAATTGCAAGTCGAGGATTTCTTAAAAATTGAAACAAATAATAGAACATTAGAACACATAGATAATAGAAATTAAGAAAAGAAGAAGGAGATGAAGAAACTTAATTCAAGGATTGACTACCATGCAACCATAGGTCCGAGAATTATGACATAAGGTAAATATTGAAAATCAAATTCTTAAAATGATAAATATAAGAAAAAAATATATTTATCATCTATTTTCTCATCATCTCATGATGTAGCATTAGATGATAGTCTCCAATCATCTAATATCACATCATGCGATGATGAGAATTGAGATGATAAGTAACATTACTCCACCTGCTACAAAGCAAAATCAATGACGTTGACCAATAAAAGAAGCAAATTAAGTTAATTTCATATGCATGCATATCACTACAAGAAAAAAATTACATCACCGCAAATTAAGTTGTATAATGAGGCTAGATCTCCCTTGCAAATTAATCAGTAATGTTCATGGACTTTTTGCTCTGGCTTCGACAGGTGGTGGCGGAGCAGGTGATCTTGGCTCATTACCCGCGCCCTCGTGACCATAGCTTTTCATTATCAGAGGCGGCCAACCACGATATCGTTTGTCCTCGCGACCTAGGCATGAGTTCTGTTTCGATTATGATACTGTATGTACAAAATAAAACACAATCTTTGAGAGGAAAGCCATGAAGTAATTAACTAATTACAATAATATTTGCTAATTAATTTATGAGTTTAAACATATATATATATATACATATATATATTATACCTACCGGCAATAGGATGCATGAAAGAGCAGAAAAACACACAACCCTCCCAAAAGAAACCACAATGCAAGTCTCATGATCTCTGATCTCTATCGTTCGTGTACTCTATGTTAGAACAGCACAAAAGCTTGAGGCCATTTCATAGGGAATAAATATATATAAAAAGAAAGTACAGGGAAGAAGGTAGGTGAGGAGAAAAGCTTTACCAAACTCTAGGGTTTTAGAAGTCAAAGACTTGGCAAGACTTTGATGTCCAAAAAACAAAAAAAAAGTCTTGACAATACTTTTTAGAAAAAATAAAAATTAAAAGAAATGTTTGGTATATACAATATCATATAATAGTTTTACATAGCTATGTGTTTTATATGTTCAACTAAATTTTAAAGTTCTTTTTACACATATTATATTAAGTAACACTATTTTTCACCCTTTTTTTTTCCTAACTACCAGAACGCGGTAATTGATTACCATGCAGGAATATTGCATTTGAAGTGCAATGTGGCCGACCTTTTATGTTGGTGGATGACTAACTCCCTACGAAATGGAACCCAAATCGGTGAAACTATATATATATATAATTGGAGTAATACTACTGAATATAATCATAGAGTGTGCAAATGTAATACAATTCTTTTAAAAAAGAGTGAGATTTACTGATATAAAAATTATCAGTGTAGATCTCGTATTTACTCACTTTTTTCAAAGAGATTGTACAGTACTTGTATATTCTTAGACTGCAAATATCATTTCTCATATAATTGATAACACATTTCCTTGAAAGTCTTCGTAAATTTTCTGGAGAGTATGGAACTCTTTGAATAAAAAATATGTAGACTTCCTTTGTGCGAATGCATACGAAATGAAAAGGCCGCAACTAAAAATGGCCATTCTTTCACTAGAGTCTCTCTGCACACTGTAGTGCTTCCCTTCCAATCAATAAAAACAACAAACCTTTCTTCACAAACCAAAACCAGAGAACCAAACACAAAAAATAACACCAACTGGAGAAGCATCTAATGGATCTGGACTCACTCATCACACAAACAGAAGCTCTCTTTTGACAACACTTAAATCTAGAACTTGCACTAGAATCAGCAAAAGCCATATCAAACACAGTTCTAGTAGGAAGATTGGTAGCAGATAGGCCTCTCAACAAATTTGCAATCCACTCTAGTATCAAAACAATATGGAATTTCATCCAAAAATTTCTGATAGAGGATCTTGAAACAAACATGGTCATATTTACATTCTGAACCCCACAAGACAAGCTAAGAGTCCTGAATCAAGCTCCATGGAACTTCAAAGAACACCTTCTCATCCTCAAACCATAGCCCCCATGAGCGACAATGCAAGAAATCAACCTAAAACAAGCACTGTTCAATGTGTAGATATACGGACTCTCCCTTGATCATATGACACTAAGAAATGCAGCAAACATTGGGAAAGCCTTAGGAAACTTGATTAAAGTGGAAGAAGATCTAGTCTACGAGATAGCTTATGAAAAATTTATCAGGATGAAAATTGAAATAGATGTCACTAAGCCTCTACAACAAGGTTTTGTAATGCCAAAGTATGAGAATCATGAAATATAGGTTTCCATAAAATATGAACGCCTATCCGATTTTTGCTCTGCATGTGGAAGGCTGGGTTGTTCCCAAATATTCTACAACTATCTGAAAACAATCCTAGAAAAGCTTAACTATGGGCCCTGGCTAAGAGTGGAATACAACAATGGAAACTTCTCCAGGCATTTCAACAAACAGAGGGAAGACACGATATAAATGTAGAATATTCGAACCATGTAACACAACCAACCATGATCGATGGAAAAAACAACAAAGGAAAAGAAATTCAAGAAGTCCAACTCTCAAATACGCAGCATCACATACCCGAGGAGAACGAAGCCCACTTGTAGAGAAAAACCCAGAACTCCTACAGTTTTTTCCACCAACATCGATTGCCCAGCAACATGGAGAAAGCTCCATTCGAGCGACGTCTCCCAGCATTCCATCACTGTTAAGCTATAGTGAAACAATAGCATTCAATTCCTCACCAGCTAAAATAAATATTTTCACTGTTGAGCCACCTGCTGCCTCTAATCAATTTAGTCTAACCCGTAGCCAACTATCACTCATTTCAGCAAGATCAGAAGAAAAATCAGCAAAAGGAATAACAGTGAAGATGCAGAAGCTTGCAGGAGTCACACCACAGATCACTTCTCTGTCAGCTAGAACACACACACCTTGGAAGGCATAGTGGAGACAGATTTATTTGGCTATGCAGAGCTATAAAATGCAGATGGTCAAGCACGGGGCCTCAAACTCATCAGCCCAACTAGGTGAGCCCATATCTCACTCCCCCATTTTAATTGCACAAAGGCCCATTTTCATTGAAAAGCAAGATAAAAATATTTTCTCTACCAGGCCCATAGACATATGTTCACAAAGCCCACCAAATCAAATCCCAAAAAGTCAAGCTAACCATTCACCACAATCTAGTCATTTCTCCACAAAGTCCAACCAAACAATAACACAGATTGAGCCCATCGAAATATCAAAAGCCCAAGACAAGAAAAGGCCACCAAATATCAAGACTCTTAGGCTTCGTTTGGTTACCAAACTCATCTCAACTCATCTCAACTCATCAATACAACTTTTTCAAATCCCAATACAAAATATAATAAACAATTCAACTTTTTCAAATTTCAAAATAATAATAACATTAAAAAATAATATTCTAATAATATTTTATTATCACAACTCAACTCAATTCAACTCACTTCAACATCCACACACACCCTTAGATTGTAGCCACCTACACGATCACCCATCCAACTGAGCCCAAAGAAAACAGCAAGGCCTCCAAAAGCCCACCAAGTCACACCATCCTGGACCATAATAAAAAAATCACCACAACTAACGTTTGAATCCATTACAGCCAATCATTCACAGGCATCAGTCAGCTCCACTACAACCACGCCACCTTCAATCACCGATTCACTTGCTCAGCCCTGACACCCCACTCAAGCCACCTTCCATCCAAAAGACCAATGAATGCAGACTCTACACAACCCCCCAAGAGAAAATACAACGCCTGATAAAAATATAGAAGCAAACAATAGATGAATTATCAGCCAATGCACTACAAATGGAAGAGTCAACACTGGCTCTCATGCTGCTGGAAATGCAATCAGGCTTCAAATAACAGATATGGAAAATGCCTTATAAGAGAATGACTAGACCGACTAACAGCAAACCAAGAATGAAGGTTATTCTTCTCAAATGCAAAGCTGCAACATTTAGCCTTATCAGCATCAGATCATCATTCACTATTGCTGCACACCACGGCAAACCATTGTCAAGCCTCATCTTTCAAATTTGAAGAATTTTGGATCAGTGAACCGCTTAGCTATCAAATAATAAAAGAAGCTTGGGAGACAAGCTATCAAGGCAATCTAGCCTATATTCTCTGCAAGAAAATCAAAGCAACCAAAGAAGCACTCAATCGATAGAATACTTTGGGTGTATCCAAAAGAATATACAAGATTTAGAAAGAGAGTTGCTTGAAATTCAAAGCTGCCAAATGACACCTTACAATCAAGAAAACAAAAGAGCTTTGCAGTATAGACTGCACAAATAAAGAGAAAATGAAGAAACACACCTGGCTCATCTCCACGGATCTCAACACAAAATTCTACCATCTCACAACAACAATTCGAAGGAGAAGAAATGTCATCGAATCCATCAAATTGGGACTAGGTAACTGGACAATGACCCTCTCATTATTGAATCTTCATTTATAAATCATTTCATATCAATATATACCTCTTCAAACCCGCAAATCCTGGAGCAGCTTGAAAATCTTTTTGATAAGCAAATCTCGGATCAAGACAATGAATGAATCAATGCAATACCAAGCGAGGAAGAAATTTTAAGTGCTCTAAGACAAATCCCAAGCCACAAAGCACTAGGCCCAGATGGCATGACGACTCTTTTCTACAAGCATTATTGGGTGATCGTAAGAAAAGAGGTGGTCCAGGCAATTCAAAATGTTTTCAAAAGCGGTAAACTCCTGAAGCAACTGAATTACACCAACATAGCTCTCATCTTAAAAATTTCAAATCCGAATACCCCAAGCCAATACCGCCCAATAAATCTCACAAATGTAAGCTACAAAATTATCACGAAAATACTGGCAAACCAATTAAAACTCCTGTTACCAAATATTATCTCTCCCTTTTAGATAGCTTTTGTCCCAAGTTGCAACATAAAAGAAAACACTATCATTGCACATGAGCTATTCCACCATCTCAAAAGGAAAACAGGAGAGAAGGGATTAATGGCCATTAAGCTTGACATGGAAAAGACTTTCGATCTAGTAGAATGAGATTATTTTTCATGGTAATGAGAGCATTGGGATTCTACCAATGAGGGATAAGCTTGATAAAAGAATGTGTAACAACGACAACATTCTCCATCCTCGTAAATGGCTCACCACGAGGATTTTTCAAAACCCAACGAGGACTTAGACAAGGAGACCCGCTCTTACCCTTTCTTTTCATATTAGTCACAGAGGCACTCTGGAGAATACTGTTAAAAGCTGAAGCACAAAAGACACTCGAAGGAGTAAAAATCAGCAGAAATAGCCCACCCATTTCGCATCTAATTTTTGTGGACGATACAATTATCTTTGCAAAAGCCATAGAAAGAAACGCTCAAGTTTTCTCAGAAAGTTTAGCAAAATATCAGCAATGGACGGGACAAAAAGTTAATATGAACAAATCCTCCATTTTCATCACAAGAAATACAAGCCCAACAATCAAAGCATCTATATCTCAGTGGCTCCCTTAAAAAGCATCCTCAGCAAGAATGAAATACTTGGATTTGCCAACCTCTTTTAACAAAAATAAAAAAGAGAGCTATAAAGAAATGTTAAGCAAAGTGGGGAAAAACTGGAAGGTTGGAAATCGAAACTATTATCACAGGCAGGAAGAACAATGTTGATCAGATTACTGACAAGCACCATCCCATTCTATTACATGAGATCCTTTCAACTCTCAAAATCAGTATGCAAAGCCCTCGACACAAGCTTTAAGAATTTTTTGTGGGGATTCCCAAAAGACAAAGCCCACAATATAACTTTAAAATTATGGAAATCCATATGCCTACCAAAAACATTTGGCGGACTTGGAGTCAGATTGATGGAGAAAATGAATTAAACATTACTAGCAAAATCTAGATGGGAACTAAGTGAAGGACACAATGGTTTGTGGTATTCGACCCTCAAGGCAAAATACCTTCAAAATACAAATTTATTGAATGTCATACCAAAACTTTTCAGATTCCAGCATGTGGAAAGGTTTTCTTAAGCCTAGAGACATTATCACAAAAGGAAGATGCTACCAAATTCTTAATAGATTTTCAGTCAATATACGGTCAGAACCATGGACTCCTTCCATAGAAAATTTCAAACTAAAACCAATCCAAGGTATGGACCAAATCTACCCTTCTATCACAATTTCATAAATAATTGTTAACAACCCACGATCATGGAACACGACAAAAATGCAAAGTCTCTTTGATCAGGAAAGCATCACAGAAATACCAAAAATTGCATTTCCAACAATTTTAAAGGAGCAAGACAAGATCATCTGGACACCAAATCACAGCAGGAAATTTTCTGTCAAAATAGCTTATCTTGTAACACTTAATAACCAAGGCCCTGAACCGCAATACATAATAATGGAACTTTTCAAGCCTCTCTAAAGCCTAAGAATCCTTAATCGACACAAGTTACTGCTTTGGAAGCTACTCTGGAGCATCCTCCTTACCAAAACAAGGATCAGCACAATTGTCCCTCAATTTGAATCAATAGAATGCCCACTATGCAACCAAGCAGAATAAACTTTGCTACATCTTTTTGTAGAGTGCCCAATAATCCGGATACTATGGCAACAAAGCAACTGGTCATAAATCTAGCAAACTTGCCCATCAACTCCATCTCAGACTGGATAAAAATGATCATATATCCGGAACAAACACTGTGAGATAAGTAAAAAATCACTTCCAACTATTTGCAGTAATTATCATGGACTTTATCTGGAGGCAATGAAATGATATTGTCCATAATCCCACCACCATATCTCTAAGAAAAGCAAATAGTCAACTGTGTCAAATTTATGAAGAATACAAAGAAGCATGGGAAAAGAAGCAAAGCAGGCAAGAAGAAAATTGGAAGCCTCATCCTCTAAATTTTCATAGCTTCTCCTTTGACGCAGCAGTCAAAAAAGTGGCGTCAGTGGTACGAAGGAACCATGAAGGGGATATTCTAGAAATCAGAACTGAAAAAAATTCAAACTTGAAACCCACTGATAGCTTAAGCTTCAACAGCATTGTTAGCTTCCAAAATGACAATTCATCATAATCTAGCAATTATTGAAGGTGACGCCCAAAATGTCATCACAACTTTAGAAAGTCTTGACTCCTCACAGTTCTGGCAAGTCTCCCACATTATTGAAGACATTCAACAAATCCTCCATCATCATCAAGGATGGAAACTAGTCAAAATTTATCAATCTCAAAATCGATGTGCACACTCAGTGACGCAATGGGTAGCAACCAATCTTTTTTTTGGATGCTTACCCCTAGATAAATTCTCTAGATATTTTATGTATATTGACAGTGGCAAAGACCCACTTCAAACTCTTGTAATTCTGTTTTTACTTTATAACATGCTTGATTAGGAAAAAAAAAAAATATATATATATATATATATATATATATATATAGCAACAAAAAGTAAAGAAAATGATAAACTTATTACTATTTTACAACTCCATTTTTTTTTCTTTTATAATCAAATATGTTTCATTCATAAAGAAGATCAGTACATAGTTTTACAACTCCATTTTAAATGGTGTAAAATTGAAGTTATTTTTAATGATACACGCGTGTGTAATCATGTCACTAATACGTACATTATCATGTCACTTTTAAATTTGGATGGTACAAAACAGCTCTCCATTTTATATAGAATTATAAATTAGTTGTAAATTAATTTTCTTTTTTGTTTTTAATGAATTAGTACGATAACATGTGTTAGTTGTAAAAAAAATTATAAAAAAATTGAAGAGTGATGAGTAAATTGTGATATCTTGTGCACAAGAATAATAAATTGAGCGACAAATGAGTCATTTAAACACTAGTGGTGCTACTCCATTGAGACATTTCTTCGGGGGTGTAGCACGATACATTTCACCGATAAGGCCAAATACATTTTCTTTTGGGAAAAACCTTTTTGCTCATTTGATTTTTTCACTTATTTTGACCGCTAGTCATTTTTTATTTTTTTATTATTATTTTTTTTACTTAGTGATTAAGAAAGTGATTTTTAGTGTATTGGTGTATTTTTTTTATTTTTTTTAAAAATAAAAATGTATTAAAAAATGTAAAAAGAAAAAAGCAAAAAAAAAAAAAAACAGACTGAACAGCACGCCCGGCGGTAAATGCTGGGCGACAAAATAGCATTGCCTGTTTCTTTTCTTTTTTTAATTTTTTTTTATATTTTTTTATATTCTTAAATATTTTTTTAAAAAAATTATAATATTATTAAAAAATATTTTCTTAATAACTAAATAAAAAATAAAAATCAATCGGTAGCCACCGTCAGTGGCAGCTTTTGTCGGTGATTATAGCTTTATTCTTTACTACACTTAGATTACGTTTGGATAGTGAGAATACTTGAGAAATATTGAGAATAGTAGTGAAAAAGTAATAATAGAATAATGAATAGTAGGTAAAAAGTAATGAATAGTAAAAAAATAGGTAAAAAATAATAATAAAATAAAGAATAATAGTGAGAGTACTTGAGATACTCTTGATACCCAAACGTAGCCTAATCATGCATGGAATGACCATCGTCCCAATATGTTTTCAGTTTTGTGCTCCACTTTTTCGTAACGCGACAATAAACTTGTTGTCACAAAAGACATGAATGCATCTGGCAAATACACCCAATACCATGTTGTTAATCAAATGTTTAGTCTAGACCACGTTACTTACTGCTATGCCACACGTAATGTACCCAATTTCTATTGTAAACTTTGCAACACAACCTTTATTTCTTACTTAATCAAGAAATAACAATTTACCTAAATGCGAATATGTATAACCACTTGTAGATTTTCTATAGGACAATGCTAGGGTCATTGAGAAAGTTGACCCCTGCATTGCATCGACAGTGCAAATTATATTTTTTTTTTCAAACATTTTTTAAATTCCTTTAAAACATTTTCAAAAAGAAAAAAATACAAGTTCGTTAAAGACTTCCTTAACTATTAAGTAAAAAAACAAAATCGGTGTCTCGGTGGGAATATCATTTCCCTTTTTTATAAGCTACATCTCCTCCAATGTTGGCATCACTATAATCAACTAATTGAAAATCACCAATTTCAAAACATAATTTCATTTGACATATGCTTCACTATATGGATGGAAGCAAGAATTATTCTCAACAGTTACATACTAAATAAATGAAAAATCTTTAAATGTAAGCATTGATAACACCTCATTATATATTTTAGTCAGATTCAAGTTAAATGTCATCTGTAATTTAGGTAAGGAATTTCTTGGAACGAAAATCTAGAGGCTCTGTTTTCTCTATCCATGAGCAAGTCTCCCCTACCCCATGAGAAGGAGACATTATTTTTTCTTTTAAGAAATAAGGAATTTTATTAATAATGCTCCTTTATAATAAGGAGTGAATACAAGCAGGTCCTTCCATATGAATAATATCCTCAGATTTCCTAAAGCATTTTTTGGTAGTACCTGAGCCACTAAATTTGATTCCCTGTTAACATGTTGAAGTACAGACTACTAACATTTTTTTTTAGAAGAATTCTATGCATCAGCTACTATTCATTTTCACACCCCACACCTATAGTTTTTTTTTCTATAGGGTGTGAGAGTGTTTTTTATAAGGTCTGGGGTGTGGGATAGTAAATAGTAGCTGATGAGAAGAATTTTTCTTTTTTTATGTCAGCTACTAGCATTCCTGTACTGTTCTCTTGTACTTCAGTACCTTTAATAGCATCGACCACTTGAAAGGCATCTACCTCTAGAAGATGACCTTTGAGTTTCTTGATATTGTTTCGATTCAACCTCCTATTGAGTACAGTTGAAGGAGGAAGAAGACCAGGAAACAGAGATGGCAGTAGTAGAAGCCGTGTCCCCTGAGGCAGCAAAGAGTTCAGGTTGAACCCATTTTTAAGATATATAAGTCTCGCATACACTCTTTAAAACAAAGTTAACAAATTTAAAACTTTCGTGAGAAAATCTGTTTTTCTTTTTTTAAATGAGTGAACAACAATTGCACATTCTGGAACTATATCCAAAATAACTCTAAAGGTTTTCTCATTGTTCAAACATTTCAGTTTCAATGACCAAATTTCATCGTTCAATCGTTCCAACTCGAGATTTATAATTGAAGAATCTAAATTTTCTATTTTTTTTTCATATGTCAAGAAGTTATATGACATGTAACTACATTTACTAAAGTTTTTTACTTCAACACTGAACTGATACTTACATATGTCATGTAACTCTTGCACAATCTTCATTTCATTATATGCTTTTGAACTATTAACACATCTGAGAAAAGTTCTTTTACATGACCAGCAACTGAACAGCAGGAAGTGAGAGGAATGCACCATTTTATTTTTAGTCATACAGAGCTCACTGTTGTACAAGTACTTAATTAGAAACCATGCTCTCACTCTCTTTCACAAAGCCATCTCCTGTCCAGTCTTTGTCAGATTTTAAACCCCTTCTTATAGCTTTCCTCTGTTGAATTGCTTCTTGTTGCCTTTGTACCAAATCCGTATGAGTTGTGAAGTACTGAAGAGAAACCCTGGAAACCACCCAAAAACAAAACAAAAGTGAAATGAATATATATTTCCACAATCAAGAACTCATTTATTCTGTTTACAATTTCCATTCTTGAAAATTTATTCTCAAGTAAAGCAGATACCCCCTGAAATCCTCTATCGAAGAGAAATTGTGTGCTTTCATAAAATCCTTCAGCTCATCACTTAGTTTCTTCACAAGGCCATACCCATGCATCATAACCCCAGTACAGACCTACAAACATTGTTTAGAAGAGAAACAAATTTTATTAAAGAAAAAAGGGTGCTCCCTAATACACAATGAGTATACAAGAGATACACCTACAAAAAACTGTAAAAAGATTGAGAGAGTCCACAATAAAGCACACCAATCACTACTACCAAACAATTCTTTCAAACAGGCAAAGAGATCCACCACTCGATGAAGCAGTACCAATCAACTTCTACAACTTGTCGCTTTCTTAAGTTATCCAAGGTAAGAAATTTCCCTAAGGTGGTTGTCCATACAACAAAAAAAAAATTACTCAGGAAGCCTTATTTCGCCAAATAATTTCCAAGTAAAAGGCCTATGGTCATGGGAACATGATTCATTGTAAAATAACTTCACTTCTAACACTCCTCTCTGGAGTGGCCCCAGACAGTAACTAGGTGGGTCAGGAATTTATGAACCTGACCTATATATCAATTTGCACATGAGCAGAAGACAAATCTCAAAACAAAACAAAAAACTAATGTCAGTTTTCAAGTATGACCCAAAAAAGAAGGGAACCACTACATCTTTGCAAGTCTAAAATAGATATGGAAAAGAACCATTGGCATAGTAAATTAATTGCACTATGAGCATCAAGCCAAATTGAGAGATCTTTTTATCCCAATAATGGCGTTAATTTGATTTTCTAAACACGTGGTCATTGGATGCAATGAAATTTTTCTGTATAGAAACAATAAGCTATTTCCTTGTACCTGAACAGTATTTGCTCCAAGAAGAATAAACTCTGCAGCATCTCCACCAGTCTCAACACCTCCAATACCAGAAAGTGACAAGTCTTTATCACCAAATTCTGACTTCATCATTTTTGCAATATTCATCACTTTTGCAAGAGCAATAGGATGGACTGCCTTTGAAGAGTAGCCACCCGGAGTTGAGTATCTGTTAACAAAATTTAAGCATATGAATTTACCGTGAATGATAAGTAAATGCAAAAGTGCCATATTGATTCAAGATTACAAACCCCTCAACACAAGGCTCTGGACGTAAGTTGTCAAGATTTATTCCCATTACACTCATGATTGTGTTAATAGCAGATATCCCCTCGCATCCTGATGTTAGAGCCACCCTAGCTGGCTATATACAGAAATGATTAATATCACTAAAGAGTAAGAAACCAACCAACATATTACTGTACATGAAAGTAAAGAAAACATATTTTGTGACAGGCATCCAGAGGAAAAGGGAGAGAGAATATGGAAAGAAAAAAAAGGAAGTTCTTTAGTACTACATTTTGATTGATTCATCTAGATCAGCTCCTAAAAAAGACCAAGGTAGAATGTGAAGAATGATGCTTCATCCCCCATCCTCTGAATATCGATACTCCAAAAAAGGAAATGTCATTGAAGTTTTGAGATTGGACTAAGTCATTAACTTTACAACCCTTATCATTAATGAATCACTGAATCCCACAAGATTGTTTGACTCAAAGGGAAAATTTTCAAAACGGAATAGAAAACACTGGCTGAAATGCCAAAAGTCCATCCCACCAACACTACATTATTTATACTAAAGGTACTTCTTTATTTATTATACAAAAGGTACTTCTAAAGAAGGGCTCTTTCAAAAGCTTACCCACTTTAATCAAAGATGTAAAACAGTACGCAGACTAGCTATTGGTTAGATAAGAAAACAATTATTATCTGCTACCAAATGTACGGAAAGGTACCAAATGCAGATAAAATGACACAGATAATACACCATTGCTGTTGACTTGACATGATTCACACTAGTTCTAGTCATTTCTAAAAACGTTCTCGTCATTGAGTCATCCAACTTGATAAACTTTCCTTATCCAAGCACTTGCAGCTTCGATTACTAAAGATATGGTACCACAAATATTCTAGTATCAGTGCTAAAATTGCATGGATCAAGCACAGTGTTTGTCTGGCATAATTTAGAGAGAGCAATACAGGCCAAAGATATGGGACCACAAATTTGCAGAATGTCATTCAAATTTGTTATGTGTAACATGTGCCTCATGCATCACATATTACCTACTTCACACATAAACCTTAGGGAATAATCTAGGGGGGGAAATGGCAATCCAACCTGAGTTATATCAGTGATGTTAGGAGTCATCTTTGCCCAGACAGGAACTGTAGCTTTTGCATTAATCCACCCAGAAACCTCTTCTAAAAGTGCACAATCCTGCCCAACAGCAGCACCCATTTTGCGCTCTGGCATACCATGGGGACATGAGAAATTGATCTCTATGGCATCCTAAAGGAAAATGTCAGAGATCATAGATGACAAAAGCTTCTGCCAAAAGAATTTTGTGTCACAGAAAGAATTTAGGCAATGACTGTAGCTTACAATTCCAGTTTGCTCAACTCTATCGATAAGTTCCTCCCAAGCAGCTTTATCATACTCCTCCATAATTGAAGCAATAAGAATCCTGTCTGGATACTCTTCTTTTAATTTCTTGAATTCTTTCAACATTGTTTCAAGAGGACGATCACTTATGAGTTCTATGTTCTCCCACCCAATAATTTGCCCTTTGGTAGAGCCATTTGCACCTGCTCGTAGTCGTGCATACCGAGGGGTCACATTTATAACTTTGGCAGCATCTAGTGACACCTAGCAAAACAATTAATTAAGGTTTAGGGCTAAATTTCCAAATGGAGGAAAACAGCACAGTTCAGATCCAGTAACAAGAAAAAAAAGTATGCATATATATAATAAAAAGTAAAGGCATCATTGCCACTATACTTAAGAGTTTCCCTAAACACATACAAATTCTCATAAAGCTTTTGACGTTTTGGCATCAAGTTACAACATATACTGATAGAACATTTGAGAATATATCACCCAACCAAATACTTTCACCAGGCTTCTTTGATTTATATGAGTTGTACCAATCTAAACTATTCTGCAATTGCCATGAATAGCACTTTTCATAATTCCACTCATGTTAGGGCCATGTTTTCTTCTATTTCATAGACCACAAAGTCCATTGACAACAACAGTCCTTTGACAACAACACTAACCAAGTAATGTTTGGGCTTCCATGTTTTTTGGAGTGTGCTTCTCTTGTAAAAGATGACTAATTACCAGTGCCATCGATCAATCTTCATAGCACATGGCTAAAAGGAAATCCTAAGACTTGTTTTTTCTTTAATCCGTGATATCCAAATATTAGCTTATTATCATCACCTTAATGTCTACAAGTTAAAAAGTAGTTATTTTCTAGATATTGACTATATTGGATTAAACATCCTTAAAAGAGGAGAATATTGAAGAGAGCATTCCCAAAGGCTTAAAGCAGCATACACTGTAGATAATTACAGGCTAGTAAGTTGTGTCCTGTGCAAAGCACCTAATACTTGATATCGTGCTATACGATTTTCTCCAGGTTTTTTGAGACTTCAAATGATCTTTAGCCTTGAATGGTTCTAAATATCCAAGTCCTCTTCAATTACATATATAATCCTCACCTACATTATGGTCAACACTGCAATCGTTACTTATGCATCCCATAAGTTAACTTTGGCCTTTTGAAACTCCAACTACAACTTGTTAGAAACCAAAGGGAAAATCTTCACCCCGTGTAACCCCTAATCAGAACAGAATTGAACTTGTACTTTTGAAGATTGTTAAGAAAGAGATCCCTGTGATAGATCCAGAAATTAATCTCCTGGTTCAGGTTCCATATTAAGCCAGCAATGGGAGAATGCAAGGAGGATAAACTCCTGGTTCGGGTTCCATTTCAATGTGTTACTTTTAAAATAAAGGCGGTGCAGAACTCTTGCGATGAAATTGAATACAGAACATAACTCTAGCCAAAGCATTGGCTGTTGAAATTGGGAAAAGCAAAAAGTTACAACTTATGGGATACAAGTTACATAATTTATCCAAAAGAATCAATTTCAGGGTCCGCGAGGATACTTTTCATGGTTGATTACAGCACCAAACTCTGTGAGCTGTGAATATCAGAGAACATCGAATACGTGCCAACACGCTAAAAGCAGCTCTTGACGATGCTATTATTAACTAATTTGAGAATTTGCAGTAAGTGTAATAACAACTTCTAAAGAAGTAACTAAAAACATTAAGATTATCCCAAATTCAAGTACTTTATACTCGATATTATATCAGCATCCAGAGAGAAAGAGACGTCACAGCTTTATTTTTTTTTTTTCTTGCAACGTGTCGGCAACCAGACAAAACATAGCCGATACGGAGCGTAGAAAAAGAAGAACTTACAGTTTTGGCAATCACAGCACCCCATCCCTCATCAAAGGCTCTCTTCATGACGGTGTAGTTAGTCCCCGGAGGGCCAGACCCAATAACGAACGGGTTGGGCATGCGCAACCCATTGACAGTCACACTAAGATCGGGCTCTGCCCGAGCCTCTGAAGACGCAAACACCTTCAAACCAACTCTATTCGGACGAGCCCAGGTGGTCCTCGGACGAGGCCTGGCGAAGTCAGCCAACGAGTTCTTGCTCCTGATCTGAGTCAAACTAAGGGACGCCATGGATCAAAAGCTCTCACAGAAGTCTTGGGCTGAAGCCGGTGAAAACAAAGAAGTAAGAAGAGACGGAAGCTAGCTGAATCTGAGCTGTAAGATAAATATTCTTTGCGATCTGAGAGAAACGTGGAATCGTGGGTGTCGTTTGCGTCATGTGATTTGGGCTTTGATTAATCAGAGCCGAAATGTCTCAAAATTTTAATAAGAATTTTAGAAGATTATATTGCACATGCAGATGCAGATATGGGATCCGATTCCCACAGATTCTCTAGCTTTAATATTTTATTTTATAATTGAGAATGATGGAGATTGTGAGACTCCGTAACGATGGACAAGAATACGTGGCGTTTGTACGTTCAATTTAGATGATAAAATATTATTAAAATATTATTTTTTTAATATTATTATTATTTTGATATTTAAAAAAATTAAATTATTTATTATATTTTGTATTAAAATTTGAATAAATTATAATGATGAATTGAAAAGAGTTAAAAATTTAAATATATTCCGGTTGAATACGTTTCAAAACTCATCTTAAGTTTTTGTTTTTGTTTGTTGAGTTGAGTTGAATTCTTAATAAATAGTAGTAAATTGATATGATAAAATGAGTTTTATAGGACATATTTAAGATGAGTTTAGATATGTTTTGATATTAAGATGAGTTTAAATACATTTATGAAAAGTTGATAAAAGTTATGAGTTTCACGTGTAAATAGATGTTGAGTTGAAAAAAATTGTGAGTCTCACGTGTAAAAAAATTTTGAGTTGAGTATTGTTTAGTAATTTGGAAGTTGTGTATTTAGATGTTAAGATATGTCTAAAACATAAATCATTTGAGATGAGTTGAGCTCATTCAAAGATTCAAATAAAGCCTTAATGTATCATATAAAGTCATATTAATTTATGAATTTATTTTTATGTGATTGTTTTATATAACATTTAACTTTTTGGAATGAGATTTTCTTACTTTTTAATAATTATTATTTTTTATTTATAGACAGATATGATTTGAGACTCCCTTAGTGCGTTACATAATTCTTGGACGGTACAAATTACAATATTTAATATCATAATTTAGATAATATTATTTGTTTTTTTTTTTTTTTAATTTCTATTTACAAATGTTGCCGTGAATAATAGATACAAGGAAGTGACGTGGATTTGTTTCAAGGAGTATCGTACCATTTCGGATAACTAGATAATAATGCTTACAGCCAAAAGAAAAATCAAAACATGGAGCATAGAATTGGTCAATTATTATAGTTTGTTGACCTTACCACCAAAATAGATCGAGTTTTCACGAAGACAGTTATTGATACAATTATTTTAGATCATCTGTTACGGAAGGATCCAGTAGCATAGGTTGAAGATTGTGTATATTTAGGGATGTTTAGACACCGAAATGAGATATAAAATATTATCGATATTTTTAAAAAAAAAAAAACTTGAATATCACTTAAATATAAAATATTTTTTAATTTCACATTTTTAATTTTTTTCAATTAATCATTAACTAATAATTATCCAAACACAACAACTAATATAACTTCTACAAATTTTAAAACAAAACACAAATATCAATAAACTTTTACAAACTTAAAAATAAAAATAATATTTTAAATTTATAATATTTTATTTAACTTTTTCTCTTTCATTTTCTAAAATTCAATAAAGCATTATCTTAATTCAAATAATTTTACTATTATTCATATAATTTTGATATATTCAAAGTGACCAAACGAGCCCTTAATTTCTAAATCCAACAAAACTTAAAAATAAATAAAGAGGGGAGAGAGAGAGAAAAAAGAATGAGGGAAAGAAAGGGTAGAGAGTGTTGAAGAAAAATTGTGCAGATACAGTAATCTGAAAAATAAGTACGACTTTGAGGCATGTAAAACATTATCTTTAAGGTGACAATTACCCTCACTCAAAAGAGTTTATTACTAGGTTACAAGCAATTAACCTCCATGATACAACAAAGTCACCAACTACAGATATCAATTCTGAAGTTTATCTTTCAGAGTTTCTCTACAAAATTGTGTAAGTGACAAAAAATATAAGAGAATAGAATGAATAAGTTTGTGGACCTCATCCCCTATAAAGTGACATAATGTGAAATATCACAACTCTTAACTTGTGACTTTTCAACTGTCAGTTATTAATATAAAAGTCATGATGTTTCACTTAAAGACCAAAGAGTATGATGTGTATAGCTTAGTGGTCAGGCGCCTTCCTTGGGAAGGGAGAGCACTAGTTTGAATCTTCATAAGTGTTTTTTCAATTAAATAGATTTTTGAAACATTGCCACCCTTTCAAAGTGCTTATTCAACCCATGTGCAAGTAGCTAAGTGTTGTGACTCTTTGACCCATGTGCAAGGCTTGGCCGGCCCAAGTATTGTATCTGTCCAAGTCCAACACTTTACAAAATAAATCAAATTGCTAAATTTGTGGACCTTATCCCCTATAAAGTGACATAATGTGAAAGATCACAACTCTTAACTTGTGACTTTTCAACTGTCAGTTACTGATATAAAAGTCATGACGTTTCACTTAAAGACCAAAGAGTATGATGTGTCTAGCTTAGTGGTCAGGCACCTTCCTTGGGAAGGGAGGGCTCTGGTTTGAATCTTTATAAGTGTCTTTCCAATTAAATAGATTTTTGAAGCATTGTCACCCTTTCAAAATGTCAGTTACTGATATAAAAGTCATGACGTTTCACTTAAAGACCAAAGAGTATGATGTGTCTAGCTTAGTGGTCAGGCACCTTCCTTGGGAAGGGAGGGCTCTGGTTTGAATCTTTATAAGTGTCTTTCCAATTAAATAGATTTTTGAAGCATTGTCACCCTTTCAAAATGTCTATTCAGTCCATGTGCAAGCACCCAAGTATTGTGACTCTTTAGCCCACGTGCAAGGCTTGGCCGGCCCAAGTATTGTATCTGTCCAAGTCCAACACTTCACAAAATAAATCAAATTGCACTTGTAGAGTTTTGAACTCCTACCCTTTCATTTGAAATAATACATCATTACCACTAAACCAATACATCTCTTTGAGATAGTGATTCACATAAATAAGTAATAACCCACATTCAATAAATTTACATATTTGATATCACAATTTATAATAAATATAACAGAGAATGAAGAGGATTTGAGAGAAGTTATCCTCCTAAAGATCATAAGACAAAAGCATAAGAGGATTTTCTTGAGAGAACTTTGAGATCAGGAGAAAAAGTATTTTTCCTTTTAAATTTAGGGTGTCTTGATTTAGTTTAGGACATAATAATCTATTGAAAATAAGTTGTTATAAAATGAAACCAAAGGTGTAAAAATTAAGATGGCAAGATTGTCACACTAAAATAACCTCTAATAATTCCCAATGCAATTATTACCTGAATTACAACTATAATGTAATGGGTAATCGATTTAAAATATAGTTATATATATAAAATATGGTTATAAATGTATGTCATAGTTCTCGAAGAATTGTACAATTTAATCCAATCCAAAATAGACACTATTTTCATTCTCTTTTTCATGGTGAGTAATTACTAATTAGCGAATAATTACTAGGTAGTGTAGGAATACAGATATATAATACATTCAATTTATCATATGATATCATGTCGTTAAATCTAATACTTATATAATTTTAGGCTCGTTTAAATAGTGAGATGAAATGAAATAGTTTTAAATAAGTTAAATAAAATATTATTAGAATATTATTTTTTAATATTATTATTATTTTAAAATTTAAAAAAATTAAATTATTTATTATATTTTAAGTAAAAATTTAAAAAAATTATAATAATAAAATAAGATAAACTCGTTTCTCCATCAAACAAGCCCCAAGAATATAAAGTCATATATCCGTATGCTAGGACAACTAGAGTTGCTTTTTGTTTTTGGATATAACTAATTAATATCCGTTTTTAAGATTTTACATAATAAAAAATGAATTCTAAAGATTAAAAAAAAAATCAATCAAAATAATATAATAAGAAAATAAAACTAAAGAGAAATGCTAATTGTATGCACAAAAAACGTATAAAAAACTTACATATCCACGTGGCCTTTCACTGTTTCTTTGTTTAATATTTTATTTTTTAAAATGAAGTGGTGTAAATGTGAAAAAGCCACGTAGATATTTAAGTTTTTGTGCGTACAGATAGCATTGTTCAAAACTAAAACATAAAAATGAAATTGAATATTTAAAAAATTAAAAAAAGATTTTATGAAAATAAAAAATAAAAATTCTAAAGGAAACTTATAAAAATATATTCCATATAGATAAATGAATGTGGTAGCTTATTCTCCACCAAATTAAATACCGGAAAGTCGTGACATACCAAATCATTGAGTCAAATATATAACCTATGTACAAACTTGACTTTTTTTTCAAAACCTAAAAATTAAAATCAAAGGTCACCTTTTGCTCGTGGCTAAATAAACAAGTCAAATGGATCAGTTCAATTCATTGAAAAATTTGTTTATATATATATATATATATTAATATATATATATATATATATATATATATATATTTCTTTTGAAAATGTTTCATGAGATCAATGTCATGCACGAAACGCCATCTTTTGGCAACAAATAAAAAAGAAAATCATATTTATGGTATAGTAATAATAGAAGTACAATATTTACGAAAATATTTCATAAAAATAAACTCATAGTATTTTTTTACGTAATATACATTAATAGAAGTAATAAGTCATATAAATTTGTATGTTTATTTTTATGAAATTTCTTTATGCCAAAACACTTCTCTATTACTAATTAAATGACATGAAGTAATGCTAATTGTCTTTATTTAATCACTTAATTAGAGACTTCTATTAATCAATTAAATAGAAATTCACTTAAAATTAAACATATCAGTCTATATGTTTGAGATTGATAAGATTTTTAATAAAAACTAAAGAAGATATTAACCATGCCTTATTTTTTTACTCCAATGGTGTTGCTTTATAAACCTGATAAGTGCTTTATGGAAAATGTGAGATTTATTTTGACTAGAGGAAATGATGCATATTTTACTCTTATTTTTGTGCTATGTTGGGGTGTTTGGTATTGGAGGAATAAGATAAAAATGGAGAAAGAGCTTATTACTCCTTTTGCACTAGCTTATTACTATTGAGGTGAAGAAAATTTGTAGATGGCCCTCCATTAAGGGGTTATTTGAAGCTTAATGTTGATGGAGCTATTTTCTCATATATAAGGAAGATTAGAATTGGGTTGATTTTAAGAGATAGCTATTAAAAGGTGGTAATGACAACAACTATTTTAGAAACTGAAATGAATGAACCTGCAACAATCGAGTTACATGCAGTGCCAAAAGGGTTGCAGCTTTGCATTCCTCTTGGTATTCCTAAATTGATCGTTGAGTCTGATTGTTTGCTTATGGTACAAGAATTACAAGCTGCCCATGATACTTTCTCAACTAATAAGAACTTAGTTATAGAGGCAAAGAGTTTAATGAATTATTTCCAAGAAGTTAGCATTGAGCATGTTAACCGAATGAGTAATGGAGTTGCGCACACATTAGCTAGATATGCATGGAATGTTTTTGATGCTCAAATGTGGTGGGAAAATGTCCAAATCATGCTCTTTGGTTTGATCAAGTTACTATGTAATTTGTTTTGGGTTTGAATGAAATTCTGTTTATATATATATATATATATATATATATATATATATAACCTTTTCACATATTTAGGGAAAATAAAAAATAAAAAAACCCATATACCACGTCATGCTAGATTACTTATTAAAAAAATAGCACATAGATGGAATCGATCACATGTTTATAAACAGAAAAAATGACTTCCAATATAAATGAAAGAAGATTACCCATGATGTCAGCATGCATGCATGAATGCAACCATTTTGTGAAGGTTCATGCATCATCCCAGACTGATTTGGACACATGATTTGCCTTTCTATGCAGAGGATAGAGATCTTTTCATTTTTCTGTAAAGGGTGCGTAAAATGTTTTCGCCTTTTTATGTATGCATGTATATGTATCCACTTTTTATATATAAGAGTCCTACGTATAACATACTCGTGGCATACTTTCAATTCATGACATGAATCAGCCACCGTAGATCTCGTTGAAGACTACAGATCAGTTTTACTTTCAAGAAATTGAATGGCCAGAATCATCATCATCTCCAGGCTAGGAATTTTGCAAGCTCTCAATTTCACTTGCTAGAAAATTGAAAAGCACGAGATTATGTAAAATGAAAAATAATTTATACATTTTTTTAAGTGTGTAAATCTCGTACACTTCCTTTAAAAAAAATGAATAAATATGAGATTCACGTAAAAAAAAAACTCAAATTTTAATAATAGGTCTCACTTTAATTTTTAAAAAAGTGTGCGAAGCTTGCAAATCCTATAATTATATTTAACATTATTCATATAAAAATTTTATAATTTTTCATTATTATTTTCAAAGTAAAGGGCTAGATTTTGCGAAATTAGTGGTTACTATTTTTTAATCAAATAGTGTCGGTTTGAGAAAATATATGTCAAATTAAGGCACCTAGTACTTGTACTTAAAAGATTCTTAGATAAAAACTCTATCCGGCGTCTTTTTAATTATCATCTTCTCATCATTCTCTTATTTGACATTTAATAATTGAATAATAAATAACAAATAATAAATAATTTTATAATCATTTAATGATAAAAGGAACATGACAAAAATGATACTCTATAGCATTTCTCATTTATGAATAATAGAGTTTTTAGCCACTTTCGTTTGAATATCAAGGGATAATGTGGACACAAATTCTTATAGGAAGTGATATATATAATGATAAATACATATTTCCATTTTGTAGGCTAATTTCTATGTTTTATAATTAATCATAAATTTATAGAGATTTAAATGAGTAATACTAGATACAGTCGTGGAGTGTGTAAACGCTGCACAATCATTTTGAAAAAGAGTAAAGTTTATTATTAAAAAAATAATTTTTATTATGTAAATTTCATATTTACTCACTTTTTTTTTATAGAGATTATGCCAGATTTGGGTATTTAGATTACGTTTGGATGTTGAATTGAGTTGAGTTGAATTGAATTGAATTGAGATGATAAAATATTGTTAGAATATAATTTTTTAATATTATTATTATTTTGAGATTTGAAAACGTTAAATTATTTATTATATTTTGTATTAAAATTTAAAAAAATTATAATAATAAATTGAGATGAATTGAGATGGGTACGAGAACAAATGAAGTACTGTATCACTTCTTGTAAAACAACTTATAAGAGCATTGGCAATAGTCTGCCAAGTCTAAAATTTAGCTAGAATCTTAACTTTTGACTATAATATTAATTTTTGACTAGGTGAGTCTACATTAGACTAGCCATTATAAAGTTAAAATAATAATATAATATAATTTTTTTAATTTTTTTAATTTTTTTTTACAAATACAATTTATATATTTCTTAGATCTTTATATTTTATAGAAATAATATGTCTACTCTATCAATTAATAAAAATAATAAGCATGCTATGTATATTTTACCATTTAAAGAAATAAAAAAGTGATGAAATAATTAAATATTATTTTTTATTGTGAATAGTAGCTAGTTATATTTAGAGATGACTTAAGATTTATTATTCATCAAGTCTTAAATTTTAGACCATTAGCTAACTTAATGTAGAGACTTTTTTTACATCTAACTAAAATTTAAACTTATATTAATATTTGACCAGTTCATTGCCAATGCTCCAAATAGTTTCTTTCACCAGTGCTAAAAGCAACAGAAGCTTCTAAGAGTTTGAAATAATATACAGTGAGCCGGCTGCAATAAAACTAGAAGCCGGAGTCCAAAATTGTCAGATCCGGAAACTCATCTCGGATCTTTACAAACAAAGGGGTGGGTCAAAAGCTGAGCTGCCATCCACCGCTTACTGGACTCCTTTTGCAAGCAACATTGAACGAAGCTACGGAACTCCTCCGACGCTTGCTCCGGCAAGCTCGGCGGCTCTCCGAAACAGATCGCGCACATCAGGGTCGCCCAGTCGGGTCTCTGACCCGGTGGAAGGAACGGGAAATGACCCAAATACAGCTCCAACAAGGTCAGCCCCAAGCTCCATATGTCACCGGCGTAGCCGTTATAATTCCCGCCGTAGGTATCCGGGTCGAACCGTTCGGGACTCATGTAGGCGCAGGTGCCGACGTAAGAGTTGCACGCGTCCAACGAACGGCACATGATCTTGCTGACTCCAAAATCGGCGATCTTTACCTCCATCGCGTCGTTCACCAAGAGATTCGAGGGTTTGAGGTCACGGTGGATGATCTTGTGCCCATGGAGGTAGTTCAAGCCGTCCAGAACCTGGCGCGCCACGCCGGCAAGCTTGGGCTCGGAGAAAGTACCATGGGTCTTGAGCAGCGAGTCGAGGGAACCCAAGTTCATATACTCCATGAGAATCGCGATGTCGCCACATGGCTTCTCGAATATACTATGGCAGCGGACAACGTGGGGAGAGTCGACGGTGCGTCGGAGGATTTCCATCTCCCGAAAAACCTGTCGGCGGAGGGTGGGGTCCGAGTCCGTGTGAACGACCTTGAGGGCGTAGACATCATGGGTGCGCTTGTGGCGGACCTTGTAGACGGTGCCACCATTGCCATGGCCAAGGACTTGAAGCTTTTCGAGGTCGGAGACGGAGATGGCAGCAGAGGTGGCAGTATTGGTGATAGTATTGGGAGGAAGGGGTAACGGGAATCGAGGGCGGTGGTCAGAGAGCTCAGATATGGGGAGGCGAAGATTAAGATGGCGACGATCTCGAACTACAGCCATGGGAGTTTAAGGCGTCGGCCGGTCTGGAAAATAAAAGGAGCGGTTAAGATATATAAGTAGGAGGGGAGGAGTAGTGGAAGTGAGTGGAGAGGAGGGAATGGAAGGTGGCAGGATACGAGGCATTGGGCCCCACTTTTTTGGAAAGATTCATTGTAGGAGGGAATGTATTGAATAATAATGCATTATTTTTCTATTGTTACACGTGACAAAATGGAGTTCCGGCCGCCGCTATAAGTCTATTAATTATAAAATTATCTTATCTTTCCTATTTTTTATTTTTTATATTTAATTTTTTTGTGGATTTTGTAAGCAAGTTGGGTACGTACGTGGGAGGCTCTTAACGAAACAAGACTCCTAGACGAAACCACGATCGCGTGACAATGATACAATAATATTGAGGGAGATCACCATGAAATATGAATACACTAACAATAAATATTAAATATCAATCATGGAATTGGATGAGAATATAAAGAAGAATCATGTTAAATATTCTTTGAGGGTTTTTTCGAATATTTGGACGTAGTTGCATTTTTTTTTTTACCCTTGGGTGTAACGATACGTTTGAATCACTCACAATAATGTTTTGAACATTAATAAGATATTCGAATGCTTATTCTTTAAATAAATAGAAAATAAAAAGAGGATTAAAGATTTACATAATTCGGCATAAACATTTATATCTATGATTGTTTGGGAGCGAAGTCCATTATAGTACGCGATTTTATTATCTTCATGTCTCTAATAACTCTCAATTCAATAGAAGAAAATAAGGTTTCATAGACTGAAGAAGATACCTCCATTCTTGAGACAGGGTACTCGAGAGGGTAGGAGTATTTCCTTAACAAAAATATTTGATCTCTAAGTTCGTAGTGGTCCTTTCCTCTTATAAAGGAATTTCTCTTTTTTTCGAATAATTAAGTTCTACTTGCCTTATATTATTATCATCAGTAAATTTTCATTGTCTTTACCTCTCACTTTTATTCATGGACTTTCAATAAGCTGGATCTAGTTCATTTCATATCCAAACATTTTCTATAGATGTCAAAATAATTAGGAATTGGACAGCTAATATATACTTAAAAATAATAAGTTTATAACCATGAAGAGAGATCAAATTAGTTAAAAAATGCTTATGAGGACGAGACATGCACGCAACTTGTTGGAATGGATTGGATTAATTTTAATTAGTTCGTTTGTTTAATTACTTAGCTAATTCTCACGTGGCACAAATTCACAATCGACAAAAGGTAGATAAGCCATTCAAGAAAAATGGTACGTACGTAGCACCTCCTTTTACAACCATACTTGGCTATGACTTATTTAATAGAGTGGGGAGGGTAGTCAATGTAACTTCTTCCTCTAAATGTGACCATAAGGGTCTCTATTCGCTACGACATGTTCGGATTGAACCATAACTACTGACTTCGGGAGGGATAGCCCGTCACAGGATTGTGATATGAAAAATGTTATAAGAGAGCCTTACACCACATACAACTATATAACCCAACTCGTAATACTATCTATACTTCCAGAATTGAAGCATACGCACTGATGTGTCAGCAGTTAAAAATGATAAAAATTTTAAAACTTAAAAGTCTAAAATTTAAAAAAAAAAAATAGTGATAAAATGATATTTGCTATTCAATATATATAAGTTTCGCATTACCTTCCCAAATTACGTTTATAGTTGTACAAACTACAAAGTATGAGTTCGAACGTAATCTTGGTCCACGAGTCCACCTACTACAACTAACCAGTGACCATTGTAAGCGCTCTGCACTCACCTCTGTCTTTGTCTTCTAATTGACAGACTAATGCAACTGCCCCGCCCGGCCGCCCTTATTCTAATCTGGGCAATAAAAAAGAAACATATTTTTTACATCCTAAAAGCTAAGCTGAGAATTGATATTGAAATTTTATTGACTTCCATCTTGTAAGGAGTAGAAAATTAAGAAATTAATCAAGTTGTTTGGAGAGAACTGTTAGGGGATGGTTGGAAAATATTTTCATCTCATCCCATTTTATTTCATCTCATATTCTTCCCAAACATTATTCAAACAGAAACACTTTCGAACTAATTATTATAACTTTCTCAAAACTTTCAACAAAAAAATAATAATAATTTAACTTTTTTAAATCATAAAATAAAAATTATATTAAAAAATTATATTATAACAATATTTTAACTTTATAATATTTTTTATTCAACTTTTTCTCTCTCATTTGCCAGGTTGAGAATATAATAACTCATCATGCTATGTTTGGAGGACGAAATTATCTCAACTCATCTCAAATCAATCATTGATGGCATTTACTACTTTTTCAACTTCTTATAAAAAGTTCTAACCCATCTCAACTCATTTCATATACTCAATTATATATTTCAATCTATTTACACTCAAATACACCTTAATGAGACTATAAAATATTATATTTAAATACATATCTCAACATCCAAACCAAGACTGAAATAAACTACATCCAACAACCCAAATCATGTTGTTGGAAAGATTTGCTTGGGATGCTAATTTGGATGGAAATAAAGAAGATATATAACGATGTCTTCATGTTCTGATAAATTTTTCTCTTCTGAAAATGGGGTATGGGATAGACATTGAACGAGGAATTTTATGAATAACTAGATTAGGAGTCAATTGAATGTTGAGATGATATAGGATGAGATGAAAAATTTGTAAATAGTAATGAAATAGTTTGTAAAGAGTAGTCAAATGGTTTGAGTTAAGATATTTTATAGAGTTTTGAAAAAAGAGAGGGAAAGTTGAATAAAAGTATTATAAAGTTAAAATATTATTAGAATATAAATTTGTAATATTGTATTTATTTTGAGATTTGAAAAAATTGAATTGTTTTTTCTATTTTGTTTAGAAGTTTGGAAAAATTGTAATGATTAGGTAATGACTAGATAAAAAAGTTAAAAACTTTGAAATTGAAAAGTTCTTGTGCTTTTGTGTGTTTGGATATTGAGATGAGATGAGATGAGTATCCAAACCAGCCTAAATAGGTATCATTTAGGCCTCATTTGGATAACATGATGAGATGAGATGATTTGTAAATAGTAATGAAATTGTTTGAGTTAAGATATTTATAGAGTTTTGGAAAAGAAAAGAGAAAAAATTGAATAAAATTATTATAAAGCTAAAATATTGTTAGAATATTATTTTCTAATATTATTTTTATTTTGAAATTTGAGAAACTTGAATTATTTTTTGTGTTTTGTTTAAAAGTTTAGAAAAGTTGTAATGATTGATTAAATGAGAAATTTGACAATTTAAAACTGAAAAATATTTGTATTTGTGATGTTTGAAAGATAAGATGTGATGATATGAAAATATCTTGATATCCAAACCAGGCCTTAAGTATCTAGACTTTTACTAGAAAGTATTATAATTCTAGGAAAAGTCTTCTTGCAAGTGAGTACCAAACCGCGCACCGATATTGTCATGTAAATCATCCGTTTAATGAAATGGTGCGAATTGAAGACGAAAATGATTTTCGTGAGATAGAGAACCTTTTTCTCCTCTCAAAATTTTTCTTATTTTTTTTTTCTTTTCAATAAAAAAAGTCATATTTATGTCAGCACGCGATTTGATGCACCAAACTGCCTTCACCCATTAAGTCTCATAATTCTAAAAGCTAATTTGTTTGCTCATTAATTTTTTATTTTAAGAAAACAAAATGGGTAAAGGATTAGTCAATTTTGCCCCTCATTATATAAGAAAATGTCCTGGCTTATATATTAATTATGTGGCCACCTTGTAAGGATCAATGGAGCGATTGATCTCAGTGTTGAAGCAATCTCATAGTTTTTTCTTAGCAAATTGTTAGGGACGTGTTTCATACCACCAACCACACGTGCAACGAATAAAGGGGGGCACTAGTTGCCCTGTAGAGTTTCCGATGCTAGAGTTAGTATAACAATATGAAAGTAAGTGTATAAAGTAACAAATAAATTGAGTTAAGAGTTTGTTACCTCTTGTAGGCTATTTATATAAGCTATTTCCTTAGAGTGATAGAGTCCAATTTATCTTGTGAAGTATTTTCATTTTAGGAGTCTAAGTCTATCTCTTATTAGGAGTCTGAGTCCATTATTGACTTTATTTCTTAGCTAAAATTGTAGAGGCTCAAATATCCCTTTCAGTTACAACACTAATTGTCTTTGTGCTGGCACATGGGAAATTAAATATTTCGCACTCTCTGTACCTGCCTTTTACCCTGCTGGGTGTCTGCTTGCTAGTGTTTTTCCTTACCCTGCTGAGGGTCCAGACTAGTTAGTGTATGGGTGTCTCCACGCCCTTGTGAAGCATTAGAAGACTTTGAGAATTTTCAAGTCAATAATCTGCAAAATAAATTTAGAAAATTAGTCACTAGTTTCCCGTTTGGTCTCTGCTTTGTTGTTTTGTCCTTGGTATTCTATTTGTTTTGTGCTAAACGGTGAGGGGCTCAGCTTGGAGAGATAGGCAGAATATGTACTCGACCACATTAGGTGTGAGCGTGAAGCTCAATTTTGAGTTTGTTTGTTTGTGAGAATGTTTGTCTGAGAGATTATTTATTGTCAGCGAAGAGTGACTGTTTTTGTTTATTGGTTTTTTTTTGTGTATTTTTGTGATCGTTTTTTCTTTTGTTGGTAGTAGTGGATTTCCTGCCCCTTGATGTAAATTGTTGTTGTATTCTTTTTTTTTTTTTTTTGTTGGTGTTCGCTGGTAGTAACCCGCGCTTAAGTGATTAGGGAGCCCGTCAACTCCTTGAATCCATCTTAGGCAATTGCTGAGCCCGTCGGCCCGTTTTTAAAGGTAACCCGCTTGAGGCGGTTGTAGAGCATGGTGGCTTATTCCCAAAGGTAACCAGCTCGAGGTGTTGTAGAGTTTGGTGGCTCGTTCCCGAAGGTAACCCGCTCGAGGCAGTTGTGGAGTATGGTGGCTTGTTCCC